>NW_008339354.1:695621-859574 GCF_000622305.1 Nannospalax galili
GCTTTTTTTTTTTTTTCGTATTTTTGAGACAGGATCTTCCTTAGCCCCAGCTGGCTTGAAATCCTTATGTAAATCAGGCTGGCCTTGATCTCACAGAGATCTGCCTGTCTCTGCCCACTAAGTCCTAGGATTGATGGTGTGCATATCCAACACCAGCAAATGTGTATCTTTCTATCCAGAGATTAATGAAGATCATGGATTGTGGGGAGCCGCCTGCCGTCCCTGCAGACGCCATTACAAGATGGCGCTCACATCCGGTTCATGCTGAGCAGTAAATAAGTCAGTACGCATGCCCGAAGTAATTTTCCACCTTCTAGTCTCTGCCTACCTCGTGGCGTGATATGGGCTGATGAGTTTGCGACCAATCAAGAGTTGCCACGTCCGAGACGGGCTTACTAACCTATATAAGGGCTGGGTTTCCGACATTCGGGGTCTTCGCCCTGTAAGCTTATGCTCTCCCTCTCAAGATGCATTAAAGCTTTTCTGCAGAAGGATCCTGAGTGTGCCGCGTCGTTCTTGCTGGCGAGACGATAGCGCGGGACAGACATTTATTTTGTGTGTGTGGAGATCAGAAGACAACTTTCAGGAGTCACTGATCTTTCTACCACATGGGTTCTGGGAATTGAACTCAGGTAGTTAGGCTTAGCAGCAAGCCCCTGGTCCCTGGCAGCCCTACCAAACTGGGTTAAACCACCTGCCAATAGTGTAGGGAACATTAAATATTAGTCTTTTCTTTAAAATCCTGTAAACATTTTAGTTTATGATGAAGAATAAACTAAATAATAAACTAATAAACTCTCCCTCTCTTTGACCATCCCTCTCCCCCTTCCTTTGAGCTGATTCTTTTAAATTAGCAAAACTGGAAAGACTAAGAAGCTGGTTCCCAGTTAACGGGGAGAACACACAGTACTGTTGAGTTAGGGGTAAAAACTTATGAAGCCTCAGTTTGGTTGTGCTTGCTGGATCTGGACATTGAAGCAATGTGCCCTTTTGCAAATATAAAAGTTGGAAAGAACAAAGACGTCCAAATAACTCCTGGAATCCATCTTTGGGGTCTTGCCATAGGTTTAGGTTTAAATGGAAGGCAAGAGGAATGCCCACCTAAGCAGTCTGGTCAAGGTGTGGTCCTGCCCATCACTGACCCACTGTTGTTCAAACTTGTCTCTCCTGCAAGGTGGTCTGACAAGCAGTCAGAACTGTGTGAAGAAATATCTTTCTAGGAGACAAGCTTCCCTCCCCCCATGGTTAGTAATCGGGTTCCAGTCTTTTCTGTTCCCCCTCATGAAACTCCTGGGGAAACTCCAATTCTTTGTGATCTATTATCCCAATAGCCAAAGGAGGGGCATGAGTGTCTTTCAGAAAATCTCCCAGACCAGCCTGGCTGCATTCACCTGGGAGCCACTGTGACAGTCTTTTCTTTTTTTCCCCAGAAGGAAGCTGGAGGAAAATTTTATTAGCATTTGATTGAAAAACAACAGTACCGGCAAGCTGAAAAACCTTGGTGGTTTTCGGGAGGAGGGGAGATCGAGAAAAAGTCATGCCTTCCAGCTAGCCACGGAGGTCAGAGAAACAATGGCAAAGCCCAGAGTGTTAGGGAAAACTTGCTTAGGGGTGCTGAGCTGTGGATTTGAGTTTGAGGGCACCAGATCCCAGATCCCAGGCCCTGTGTCCCAAGGCAAACAACAGTGCCAGGAACACATGATTAAGAATAGAAATAGAGACAGTTTATTAAGAAAGGGAAAAGCACCCCAAGAATGGCAGTGGGTTAGTGGGCTGTGGAAAGAGCCCCCAAACCATTATGATCTGTCCTAGTTTGTTTCTCCATTGCTGTGACAAAATACTCTGACCACTACCAACTTGGGGAGGAAAGGGTTTATTTTATCTTACATCTCCCAGGTCACAGTTTATCAGGGGAGCCCAAGGTAGGAGGAACTCAGGGCAGGAACCTGGAGGCAGGAGCTGGAGCACAGGCCATGGAGGAACACTGCTTACCGGCTTGCTCCCCTGGCCCCTGCTCAGCTTGCTTTCTTATACAACACAGGCCTACCTGACCAGGGTTGGTACCACCCACAGTGGGCTGGGTCCTCCCACTCTCAACAATCAAAAAGATGCTCCACAGACATGGCCACAGGCCAGTCCAATGGAGGCAATTCCCCAACTGAGGCTCCTCAACCCAGGTGTGTCAAGTTGACACTAAAGCTACCCAGCACATGATCTATTTATTATGAAAAGTGGAGTGTGTGGTGACTTGGCCAAAAGTCTCCTGAGCTTCGCTTCTCTTTAACAAAGCATCACGTTCCCAACCCTCCACCCTGTCTCCATTCTTGCCTGGGTTTTGGCCAGTGTAGCCCAAGTACATTTCACAGATCTGTCACAAGCATCAGCCCAAGGCAAGCTTTTCCCCATCTTCATGAAGGGCTGTGTGTGTGTGTGTGTGTGGTGTGTATGTGTGGTGTGTGTGTGTGTGGTGTGTCTGTGTGTGTGATATATGTGTGTGGTGTGCCTGTGTGTGTGGTGTGTATGTGTGTGTGGTGTGTCTGTGGTATGTGTGTGTGTGTGAGTGTGTGTCTGTGCCTGTCTGTGTGGTGTGGGTGTGTCACAGCATACATGTGGAGGTCAGAGGAAAACCTCAGGTGTCTAACTTTGCTTTCCACGTTATTTGAGACAAAGTTTCTTGCTATTTGCTCTGTGCACACCACAAGCTTCTGGGGACTCTCCTGTCTCGGCCTCCCTTTTCTCCATAGGAGTACCAGGATTATAAATGTATGCTACTGTGCCTGGCTTTATGTGGATTCTCGGGATTCAAACTCAGGTCTTGCCCTTGGGAGGACAGTGTTTTACCCACTGACCTATCTCCCAAGCCCCATTCATGAAGTTAAAATATTATTACATTTATTTAGAGTGTGTGTGTGTGTGCATGTGTACTGTCACACAGAGGACAACTTAGAGAGTTGGCTCTCTCTTTCCAATATGTGGGGCTGGTGATTGAACTCAGGTCATCAGCCTTGTTGACAAGTGCCTTTACCCACTGAGCCATTTCCTTGGCCCCCAGTTATAAAAGTTTAAAAATTAAGTTCCCTGTTTTTCTGCACAGTCTATCTCAAGCCTGTTCAAAGCACTGCCTTTGGGATGCTCTCTTCTTCCTCCAGCAGAGTTAGATGACAGGTGATTGTCTCCTGGGCTTCCTGGTAGATACAATTATACCTGGCTGCTTGACACACAGAAGTATAAATCTTGTTTCCTTGGCTTTTTATTTTTTCTTGGTCTTTTTGAGACAGGGTCTCCCTGTAGCCCCAGCTGGCCTGGAACTCATTCCCGAGTGCTGGGATTAAAGGTGTGTGCCACCACTCCCAGCTCCTTGTCTGTCTTAAAACCTGTGAGTTGCTCCAAGATGAGATGGGTGCACCCTCTTTTCCTAGCATTCCCATTTCCAAGTACATCATCAATAAAGGCAGGTACTGGACTTGTGGTTGTTCAGTTACCTGCACCATCGCCTTCTCTCTGAATGGTGCTTTTTGGAGAAGAGAGAAAGATGGAGGTCCAACATGCTGCCTACCTTTTGCTAAAGTTTGTGATGGAACTTTCCCAGTGACATCTCACTAGCACAGATCTGCACTTTGAGGCCTGGAATCCATTGATGGGTAATTTTATAACATGAAGAAACAGAGGAAGAGGTCTCTAGTCAGATAATGGACAATATTAACTGGGTGTAGTACCCATGTCTACACTCAGCATTCAGGAGGCTGAGACCGGAAGATCATGAGTTTGAGGCCTGGACCATACAACGAGACTCTGTCTGAAAAAAAAAAAAAGTACTGATCTGGTGGGTGGTTCTGTGGGTAAGGTGTTTGCTGCAAGGCCTAGAAACCTGAGGTCAATCCCTGGTGCCCATGCAAAGGTGGAAGGAGAGAACTGACTCCATAGACTTGTCCTCCGACCTCCACACATATACTGAGGTACAAACACTTGCCTCTCAATACAATAAAATTTAAAAAGACTACAAAAATAAAAATTTTTTTGAGACAGGGTTTCCCCGTATTGGGACTGACCTGGAACTCATTGTGTAGACCAGGCTGGCTTTGAACTCACAGAGATCCGCTTGCCTCTGCCTCCTGAGTGCTGGGGCTACGGTTTAATGTTTTATTTCACTAAAAATAAATTTAAAAATCACATGTATGAAAAATGACTAGAATCTACGATGTGTAAAGAAGTCTTAAAACCCAATAGTTAAAAAACCCAGCAAATATTTCAGCTACAAACGAACAGAAATTTCAAAAAGGAGACTAACAGAAGGCAGTCAGGCATGGCAGCACAGGCCTGTCACTCCAGTTCCTGGGAAATGGAGGCAGGGGGGATCAGAAGTTCAAAGTCATCCTTGGCCACATAACAAGTTCTAGACCAGCCTGGGCTACCTGCGATGCTGGTTCCAAAAACAACAAAAAAGTAGAATGTGCCTTTAATCCTAGCACTCAGTAGGCAGAGGCAGGCAGCTCTCTGTAAGTTTTGGGACAGCCTGGTCTACAAAGCGAGTTCCAGGCAACCACTTTGTGAGTTCCTGGATGCTTACAGGCCAGCGAGCCTGGTGTGTGATCTGGGAAGGACAAAGATATGCTGCCTCAAATATGGTGGCAGACAGGGGAGACATGACTGACACCTGAGGTTGACCTCTGACCTCCTCATGTGTACCATGGTATGAGCACACATGCACAATGATCATACACACATGCATCATGCTTAAAAACAGAGCCAAAAAGACCGTGTTCAACCCTGATGGGGATGTGAATAACTGAATTCATCATACACTGCTCTTCAGTTTATGCAATGCAACAGCTTCTCAGAAAAACAGATTTTCTGGAAACTTTAGCTGTATGGTCAACTTTGGGAAAAAAAATCTTCCTGTTAACCATGTTGAATTGGGATCATACTGAAATTATTAGCCATATTGGTTTAGAAACGTTCAATTTATTTTGTTCCCATGTGTGCTGGGGTAACGTGCTGTATTAAATACATAAGGTCTAACCTATGTAAGTTTTGTTAGAGAAACTAATAATCTCCAAATAATAATAAAAAACAGATTTGCAGTTTCTTTGGTGGAAAGTGGTTTAAGATAGAGTCTCATGTAGTTCAGACTGGCCTGAAACTTGTTATGTAGCTGATGATGACCTTATGCTTCTGATCACCTGCCTCCATCTCCCAAGTGCTGGGATTATATGTGTGAGCCACTGTGCCCAGCACCATATATGCAATTTTTTATAAAACAATGTTCATGTCAGGTATGGTGGTGCATGTCTATAATCATAGCATTCAGGAGGTCAAAGCAGAAGGATCATGCATTTAAGGCCAGCTCAGGCTATACAGTAAGTGTCATCCCAGCCTTGGCTACACAGTGGCCCTTTCCAAAAAATAAAAATTATATAGGTATATAAGTAAAGAAAGCATGTATGTAACATGTGATTCAGCAGTTGAACTTTTGGGTGACCCAGATAAATAAAAACGTATATTCCTACAAAAACTTGCACATGAATGGTCATGCAGCCTTGTCTGCAATGGCAAGATAGTAGGTGGTAAATAAATTTCCATATATTCATACCATGGAATACTACTCAGCAATAAAAGGGAATGATTGTTAATACATGCAAGAACTTACATGAATCCCAAAGGAATTACCCTGAGAGAGAAAAGCAAGTCTCACAAGTTATATGCTCTCTGATCCTAGTGATACATGAATATATTTTCATGGGCTCTTGCTATGTTACCCAGGCTGGTCTCAAACTTGGATGGAGTGATGCTCCTGTCTTTGGCTGTTGAATAGCTGGGACTATTCACCACTATGTCCTATAGTTTTCAAAAACCAAGCCCTAGATATGGAAGACAGATTAGTAGTTAGCAGAGGTTAGAGGAGTGCTGGGGTTAAAGGCATGTGTCACCATGCCCGGCCCCAAGCTGTTTTCTTAAACCTCAGATAACTTGAATAAGAATCTGTACTCCTACAACTTAATTGTAACCCTAGTTGAAAACTGAACTTAAAGGCAGAGTTTCATTACATTTTTTTTTTTTTTTAGACACAGTCTCCCTATAGCCCCAGCTGTCCTGGAACTCACTATGTAGACCTGGTTGGCCTTGAACTCACAGAGATCTGCTTGCCTCTGCCTCCCAAGTGCTGGGGCTACAGGCATGCACCACCACGCCCGGCTTCATAACAAGTTTTAAATCCAGAAAAGAGACAATTGTTGGTAGCAGAGTACGTATGAAACTTAAACTTTAAATGGGCTCCAAGGCAGGGAGGTTGGGGGGGAAGGTTCAAGAACAGACAGCTTGGAAGGGGCTCAGATCTCATGGGAAGCTGTGCTTCAGCCTACATGGAAGAGAGAGAAGCCTGCTGTGAAAGTGCAATCGCAGTAGACCTTGTGACTTAGCTGTTTCCTCAGAATTGAACACTTTCTGTCTAGAGATGACAGCCTCCAGACTCAGGAAACTCTTGAAACTGACCAGATCCAGGAAGCTCAGAAATTTACAAGAATCCTGCAGACCCTCCCCAAGGTTCTATGAGCAGAAAGTAAACTCAGGGAGAGGATTATCTAGTGGAGCTGCCTGCAAGTTGTGCAGGGTGTGCAGACAGCCCCAGGGATGCAGCTCTCAAGAGATGTCATACATGCTGGGGTGGACCTGGGGATGTAGCTGCCTTAAGTCACCCATGTTCCTGTAGGTAACCCTGACAATAGAGTCATTGGTTCTCCAAGCTAGACTTGGGTGGAATTTTCTTTGGTTTGTCATCAGTGCCCCTATGTAGGGTGAGAAGACCCTTGCTCACATCTTCAGGAGAAGCTACTCAGCAGTCACTGTGGCAGGAAGGCAGGAACAGGTGACCAGCACCCACTGATATGGATGGATGTGCCTGAATACCACAGGGCAGCCTCTTCCACAATGTCCTCAGAGCCCTCTACCAGAAAGCTTAACATCCCGCTCACCTAACAGGCAAACTAAAGGCATGTGTATTATTTGCTGTGGGGCACAGGTGAAGGGTGCGCTGGGGGAGGGTCACCATCACACATGGCTTCAGCAAACATATTAATTCTCTCAAAAAGCAAAGATCATATACTGGCCTGTAGTTCTAGGGTCTGGGGGAGGTGATCAGCAGTGTCATCCAGGACACTGGTGTTTTCCATCTGGCTCCCACTGTGTTGGCCATCTTCCATAGTTAGTTAAGGAGCCAGAGCAGTGGCAAGTGCCTTAGGCAGGTATTACTCTGTGTGTGTGTGTGTGTGTGTGTGTGTGTGTGTGAGAGAGAGAGAGAGAGAGAGAGAGAGAGAGAGAGAGAAACAAACCTCCTCTCTTGTATATTTTCTTACAGGACAGGAAAGCATTTGTTAGAAAATCCCAGGTCGCTGCCCACCAAGTTCCACTGTGAGGATTGGGTTGATGTGCCCTGACTCAGTTGTAAGCATGACTCGGACACAAGGACCTTACACTGTCACCTTCTTTCACTGGAGGCGGCCTTTGCCAGCACAGGGTGGCTGTGTCATGTGTGGACCCTTCTCCTGTCCTCTCCTTTGCAACAAGGTCTGGTTTCTAGTGCCAGCCAGAGGTTTGCTGCCTGGAAACTGACTTGGTGTTCTTCTAGGACAAGAGACTATTGGCTCTTTATTTTACCACTTTTTCCCCCCTTAAGACAAAAGGCTTTCTTTTCAGCCCAGGTTGGTCTACAACTTACTATGTCACACAGGTTAGCCTGGAAACTTGCTGCACTATTCCCGCCTCAGCCTCCCAAATGGTGGTGGTTCAAGTGTAAGCCACCATGCTTGGCTTATATTTTGGCATAGTAAAATGGCTCAGTCAGTAAAAGTGCCTGTCTTGAAAGCCTGATCTGGGTTTGATGAAGGGAATTCATGATGGAAGGAGAGAACTGACTCCTGAAAATTGTACTTTTTTTCTTTTTTTTTTTTTTTGTCTTTTTGAGGCCAGGTCTCCCTGTAGCCCCAGATGGCCTGAAACTCACTATGTAGACCAGGCAGGCTTCGAACTCAGGAGATCCACCTGCCTCTGCCTCCCCAGTGCTGGGATTAAAAGTGTATATCACCACGCCGCCGGCTAGAAACTTCAAACTTTTATCTTCTGATTTTTGAGACAGGGTCTCTTGTAGCCCTCCCTGGCTGGCCCTAAACTCACTATGTAGCCAAGGATGATCTTGAACTCTTTATTATTATTTTTTTGGTCTTTTTGAGACAGGGTCTCCCTGTAGCCCCAGCTGTCCTGGAACTCACTATGTAGGCCAGGCTGGCCTTGAACTCACAGAGATCTGCCTGCCTCTGCCTCCCGAGTGCTGGGATTAAAGGCGTGTGCCACCAAGCTCTTGAACTCTTGACCATTCTTCTGCCTTGAGTGCTGGGATTAGAGGCATGCACCACCATGCCCAACTTTTTTATTGTTGTTTTGAGACAGTGTTTCACACTGTAGTATAGTCTGGCCTGGAATTTACTATGCAACCTAAAGTGAGTTAATGTTCATGAAACACTATATAATTTTTTTTTTTTTGGCAAGGCTGAGTATTGAACTCAGGGCCTTGCACATGTTAGGGAAGTATTCTACCACTCAGCTACACACCCACCAGGCCTTTATATAAAATAATAATAATAATAATAATAATAATAATAATCTCAGTTCATTTATCATCTTAGGCAAGGGATGACAGGAATGGAAATATGCTTAGAGAATCTTTTGATAGAATCAGGCTCTTCCTGGGTATTCTGGAAAGCGTCTGGAATTTTCTGTAAGCTTCTACTTGAGGTTCAAGGAGAACTCTGGAAACTGTCAGTTTGACAGCTTGGGGGTTGGGTGTTCCCCAGGGACACCTTAGCCTTACCTGCCTCTGCTATTGGTCTGCACACCAAGCAGGGGCATGCTCAGCAGTGGCCTGTTTCTAGCCTTAATCTGCCACCTGAACTGTGATTATAAAGTCAGGCCAAATGGGAGGTGCAAGAATACTGAACCATCACAATGTGCAGCAGTTGGAGCACCTGGATCCCAGGCCTGGCCCTGTTTGTCAGCTGAAGAGACTATTTGTATCCAGGGACTGTGAAAGCAAAGTACTACTGGGGGCTCAAAAGTACAGAAATTTATTTTCTCACAGTTCTAGAGCCCAGAATTCTAAAATGAAGGTGCTGACAGGTCCCTGCTCTCTCTGAAGGTTTGGAAATAGCTGTTCCAGGCAGTTCCCCTGGAGTTGTGTTGCCAGTGACCCCAGGCATACATACCTTGGCTTGCAGACACATCACGCCTCCCGCTAAGCAACATCCTCAGCCCATTTCTCTATCCTCAGATAACCATTTTTCTTTTCTTTCTTTTTTTTTTCTTGGTCTTTTTGAGATAGGGTCTCCCTGTAGCCTCAGCTGGTCTGGAACTCACTATGTAGACCAGGCTGCCCTTGAACTCGCAGAGATTCACCCATCTCTGCCTCCCAAGTGCTGGAACTACAGGGGTGCAGCACCACACCCTGCTCTGGGAATCCTTTCTTGACCACAGCTGACATCCAGGGATCTCTAGGGCTGCACAGTAGTCTATTAGCCAGGTCACAGGCTCTGCACTGAGCTTCACCTTGGGTTGATCATTTACTAGTGCATGCTCACCTAGTGGCCAGATTTCTCCATGTCTGTTTCCAAGGACTGTGGTAGGATTAAATAAGCTAAATAAAAGAGCCAGAACACATGATTATCTGCTCTGCTGATGTCAGGTATGACCACTCATTATTTGTGTGTGGATCCCAGCTTTGTCACATCTTAGTCTCTTTGGGTAAGTTACTTAACATTTCCATGATTCAGTTTCTAATCTCTAACAATGGTGCTGTATTGAAGATCCTGCTTAAGTATTTAGCATAGTGTCTAGAATAAGCACTATTAAATAGTACTTTTGAGTGCTCTATTGAATAAGCAGTAGAAAATACTGAATAAACACCAGAAAGATTAGTTATAACAATGAGTCTGGGGCCTGGAGAGATGGCTCAGTGGTTAAAGGCACTGGCTTCTCTTACAGAGCTGACCTAGGTTTGAGTCCCAGTACCCGCATGGTGGCTAACAACCATCCACAACTGCAGTTCTAGAGGATCCCACACCCTCTCCTGACCTCCGTGGGTATTGCAAGACATGGGTGCACCTTGCATACATGCAGGCAATACACTCATACACATAAAAAATTGTATTTTATTTTTGGATGCTGGGGATTGAAGTACACACTAAATTCCACCCCCAAGTCCTGTATTTTTTTTAAGTTGCTGCAAAAATTGTGCATTGACGTATTTTCAGATTTAGCTTTTTTTTTTTTGTGTGTGTGTGTGTCTGCACGCCTCTGTGCAGGTCAGAGGTCTATGTCCCGTTTGTCTCTGCATCTTATTGACACCGGGTCTGACTGAACTTGGGTATCGAGATTCAGCTAGAGCTGAGTTTGCAGGTGCAAAGGCATTTTATTGTGTGGGTGGTCCGGATCCAATTCCTGCCCTCGTGCTTATGTGGCAAGCACTTCACAGACTGAGCCATCTCCCCAGCCCCAAATTTATCTTACATTCACCAGTTCGCAGCTGCGAGTAACAACACGGGCTCAGTTAACCTGCAAAATTAATAAAATGCTACAGTCAAAGGTGGTGGTACATGTCTGTGATTCCAGCACTCAGGAGGCGGAGGTAGAACGATCTAAACTCCTTCTTCGCCTTGGCTGCATATGGGAGACAGTGTTAAAAAATAAAAGGGCGGCAGTTGCTAGCTATTCTGTTTACTGTGTGCTGCGTGTTGGTCCAGCGGTGCGGCACACCTGGCTGCAAGAAGCTGGTGCTTAGGAAGTGACATTTCCACAGCGCTCCGGTGCAAAGGCTGCGGCACGCTAGAGAACCAGGCTCAGGGCTCCCTGGGCCGACCATCAACCGCACCCTCCGCCCAGTCCTCCCGGTCCCGCCCCGCCCCGCTGGTCCAGGCTGGAGACGGTGGCTTCAAGCGGGGAGCGCCCACGCTACGACCCAGAAGGGGAAACTGAGGCCGGGCCGCGGGGAGAGGCAGCATCCCGCGCATCCGCTGGGAGGACACGCACACACCAATGCGGCTCCCGCGTGGCACCCGCCACTTCCCGTCCCGCGCGCGAGCAGCACTCACGTGACCCGCGGGGCGGAGATCACCTGAACAAGGGCGTCACGTGAGCGGGGGGCGGGCCGGGGGCGGTGCCGCGCGGGTCACGTGATGCGGTTCCGGGCCGCGGCGGAGCTCAGCGCTAGCCGCACTCTCGAAGGACTCGGGCTCCCGCCGTCAGCCCCTCCGCTCTGCTCCCCCTCCGCCCCAGCGGCGCCACCGCGTCCCGGGCTCCGCGAGCGGCCGCCCGCCGCCAGCCGCCCCGCACCATGCGGGCCCTTCCCGGCCGCGGCGCCCACCTCGGGCCCGCCCGCCGCCCTCGCACGGCGGTCCCCCTGCGGCTCTTGCCTCCGCCGCTGCTGCTGCTGCTGCTCCAGGCCGCGGGCGCGCAGGCCCAGTCCACCGACTTCCCTGAGCTCTGCAGGTGGGTGGCCGCGGGCCGTGGGGGTGGGGAGTCCGTCGGGCCTCGTCCACACCCGCCCCGCCCCCGGGGGAAAGTTGCCTGCGTGGTGGCCGGGGGGGGGGTGGGGAGGACGGGGAGCCGCGAGCCCCCACTTCTGAACCCCGAGCCCAGAGCCCCCCCCCACCGCAGCCCAGAGCCCGGAGCCAGAACCCCTAGTCCCAGTCCTGATCCCTGAGTTCCGACCCCCAAGAGCCCCAGCCCTGATCCCTGAGGTCCGATCCCCCAGAGCGTCGAACACTTGAGGCCCGGAGCCCCTGACCCCGGATCCCTAGCCCAGAACTCGGAGTCCGAACTCGAGAGCCCAGAACCTGGAGCCTCGAACCCCGTTCCCTGAACCCCAACCCCGGATTCCCAGTATAGAACCTCGATTCCCCCCCCCCATTCCTAAACTCGGAACCCGGAGCCCGGAGCCTTAAGTCTCGAACCCCTGATCTCTGAACTCCGAACCTTCAGTTCCAAACCTGGAGCCAGAATCCTGAGTCTCGAACCCCAGATCCTTGAGTCCTGAATCCTTAGCACCGCACAGCGACCCCCAAACCCTGAACCCCAGGCTCCGACCCGCAGTCCCGGTCCCCGAACCCCCAGCCAGGCCACTGTGGCTGACCCAGAGAAGCCACGGGGGTCCCGCGGGGTAGACACCCGCGGCCAGCTGTGTCCTGGGGAGTCGGAGGGCAGAACTCCAACCGCGCTTTTGTTCGCGCACATTGCCATTGAACTTCAGCCGCGGGGCCCTGGGTGCGCACTGTCCAGGGAGCCCTCGCCGTGGCCTTGGACTTGGCTGGTGGTGGTTTCCGTGGCTGACTGAGCTCTCTGGTAGGACTCACCCCCCCTTTTTTTTTCCATTTTAAAAGTACCTGTTCTGTAGTGGGTGTCTTTTATTGGTCTGAGGCTGAGGGGTGGTCATCTGTGTTGGCTTTACCCTTCCTTCACCTAATCTACTTCCTGTCTGGTTGCACACGTGATGTCATTGTCTCCAGGGTGGATTTTTCTAGGGGAGTCTTCTCCTTTGGGAACCAAGGTTGTGTAATCATCGGTCCCATCGAAGTTTGTTGGGAAGTTTTGGGAAGTCAGGCTTCTGTTTGTTAAACTTTGGTAAGAGGGGAAACAAGATGAAAATATTGAAGTCAGGTTCACCCTTGACTTGGCTCTTAAAGTGACTTTGGAACACAGTGAAGCTGCGTCTACTTTGGGTTTCTGATGGCTTGTTTTTTTACCTTGTATCAGAGTTTTGTTCTCACCTGGAGTGCAGGGGTCATTACTCCAAGATAGAGGCTGACCTGAGTAGAAAGCCTCTGCAAAGGGCTGTGGAGACTGTTCTTTGGAGGGTATCTGGAGGGATACTCCTGTACTGTGGTTAACAGACCTGTGCTGTTTTAGGAGAAACGGCTGCTCTAATAACTTCATGATAGGGAGGAAGGGCGCCCCTTTAACAATGGCAGGCCCAGAGGGACATTTTAGAGAGGAAGTTTTGGATTAAGGGCTACTGTGATCAAGAATATCCCCCAAGAATTAGCATAGTGAATTAGTGCTGTGGAAGTCTTGCTCTTGTTAATTAATTGGATTTTCTTTTTTGTTTCTTTTTGGGGGGGTGGTGCAATTCTGGGAATTGAACCTAGGGCCTCAGCAGGCAAGTGCTATACCACTAAGCTAGAGACCCAGTCCTACAATTCATTTCATTAATTTTTTAAAACTATTCTCTTTTTTAAAATTTATTTTTACCTTATGTGTTTTGCTTGCATGTGTGTAAGTGCACCCGTGTTGTGCAAAGCCCATGGAGGCCAGAAGAGGGTGTTGGATCCTTGGAACTGGAATTATAGACCGTTAGCCACCATGTGGGTGCTGGGACTCAAACCCAGGTCCTCTGCAAGAACAGCCAGTGCTCAACTGCTGAGCCATCTCTCCAGCCCCCATTTTAATTAAGGCAGGGTCTCACTATGTAGCTCTGCCTGGCCTGGAACTCTACGGTACATCAGGCTAGCCAGAGTAGGTTAAAGTTGGCTAGTAGGACAGGTTGAGACCTCTTTGGGGCCACTGGCTTGTACCTGTGTTCACCCCATTTCCAGGTGGAACACATGTCCTTGTCTAGTGGGCCTGCTTTTGTGTGTGCATGCAGAGAGGCTGCTGTCACAAGTATGACTTAGGGCTAGAGAGGGATCTGGGAATGTGATCACCATAGCCTTCTTTTTTTTTTTTTTTTTTTTTTTTTTTTTTTTGTTCCCCAGCTGCCTAGGAATTTGCTAGTAGACCAGGCCAGCCTTGGTCTCAGAACTCCACCTCCCTCTTGCTCCCGAGTGCTGGGATTAAGGGTGTGCACTATCAGTCCTGACTTCTACCTTAGTCTTTGAGGTTGGTATGTTGGGTTGTTCCTCTAGATTTCCTGAAACCTCTCAGCCCCTGCACACCCTCTGTCAGTCAGTCACCTACCTGTCACTGCTCTCTATTGCTCAGAACTATTTTCGGTTTCTCTTCCAAACTTCATGCCTGCTTGGTGAAGTTTCATCCTGTGCCTCCTATTTGGTTTTGTGTTTGTCTTGGGCTTGGTTTTTGTGGTGCTGGAGTTCAAACCAGGGCCTCCAGCAAGCTAAGACGTTGTTTGCCATTTATCTATAGCCCTTCTTTAGAATCCATATCTCTTCTAAATTCTTTTAACGACTTTCTTGGGAATGTGGGCGGTAATCTGTACTGTTATGAGATAAATTGGCTCCAAGTCAAAGTTGTCAAGGTTCCTTAACTTTATCACATACTTGGGAAATTGCGGGGAGGGGTGAGCAGCTCTTTAAACCCAGTATGTAAAGTTCCACTAAGTATCTTGGGAGCATGCTGGGTTAAGCCCGGTGGTTATACTGCTCAAGGGCTATATGGCTAAAGTATAAATACCCATTCTGGTCTGTTAGCATGAAAAAAACTCGAGTCCTACAATTGTTACCTCTGTGTGTGTGTTTGCCACTTGGTCACATGGGGCAGTTACATGTGTGCTGAGGATCATGTTCCTAGTGTTTTTAAACAAGGTTAAACAGTAGTCACTTTTTGCTTGTGGAAAAAAATCCAAAACAAAACAGTCTTGGTGCGGTTTGAGTGCCCAGGGCAGTTCCTGAACTTATATCTTGTAAAGGTAATGGTATGCCCAGACGTCATGTGACTTTCCCTGGAGCCTGAGCAGTGGTTCTCACTGTCTCTTAACTGATAGAGTTGGATTTCTGGGAGAACAGCCTCTCCTCCCAAGAGAGGATATTTTTTAGAGCCCAGGAGGGAAGTCCTAGCCTACTTTGGGGTGTTGGGTTCCTACGGGGACTGCTCTGACCTCTCTGTAGGGCTGCAGTTTTTAGTGCCTATAGCTTTGAGGAGGGGTAAAGGGACCCCAGTGGAGGGACCATTTTAGCATCCACTCTTAGAATGTCTGTGCCATCGAGAGGTCTGCTCTGTGAGGTGTACATTGTACAGCAGGCATGGCAGAGCCAGGCCCCCAGGTGCAGATGGCTCCGAGCAGCACTTGGCACAACTACTTGCTCTTTGATGAGACCAGATAATTTATTTTATATGTATTTTATTTTTGGTGATACTAAGTATTGAATCTAGGGCCTCATGCCCTAGAATGCCAGGTAAATGTTCTACCCCTGAGCTATCTCTCTAGAGCTCTTTTTTACCTTATTTTGAGACAGGTCTTACTAAGTTGTCCAGGCTGGCTTTGCACTTGCCACCCTCCTGTCTCAGCGTCTGCAGCAGCTAGGATCCTAGGCTTGTACTTCTGGCCTGGCTGAGAACACAACTAGACATCTAGAGGCAAGCCCCATACTGTGGAAGAAGTTACACTCAGGTATCTCTGTGAAAGAGAGATTCAGGTGTCCCTTGGGATGTGGTGTATTGGTTCAAAGCTGGTAGAACTTAACTTTCTCAGGCCAGTGTGCATGGTGGTGGGGCAGGGACCATCTGAAGGTCAGGGCGTACAGGATGAGTGAGAACAAGAGAGGGGCCCATGCAGAGAGGGGCCAGAGGCCAGGCTGTACAGAACAACAAAGGGACCCCAGGCGTGCTCTAGGCTAGCCTGTCAGTGGCTTTTCTTATTACTGTGTACTTTAAACTGCAAATGCCATGTTATGTATGTAATGTACAGGTTTCCACCCTTGATTGAGGTGTTTACAATATCCTTCGTGAGTAAAGTCTTAACAGTTGGTACTGATTATAAAATGCATTGGACTGGTAGTTAACTACTTGGAAATTTGCACAGAACAAGTTTTCCCCAAATTGTTTGGGTATAAATGCTGGGGAGTTTATCACGTTGAGGACGAGAGCATGATGACGCTGGCTGGGAGTTGCAGTGGATTTAGTTGTTATCTCTAGGGAGTTTTTTTTTTTTTTTTTTTTCCTTCTTGCAGTTTTTCCAAAAGAACAATGCTTATGCCTAATTTGGGCCACATGTGAGCCTGGATCACATCCATTTATGTGTATGCATTCTTTTAACCATAAGTGTGTGTTAGCCTAGGACTGTTAATGGTGGTTACATTATTATTATTATTACATATGGCCCTCATTATGTTGTGGTGGGGGAGGATGATCTTTAACTCCTGATCCTCTGGCCTCTCTCATCATTTCTTAAAACAGCATCTCGACAGATTCCTAGAAAACAAATACTTAATTAAGGTCCGAATCTTTATATCAGGGTTTTACGTATAGGAGGACTTCAGAAGATGGAGTTGTTAAAATAATATAGAGGTTCTCTGTTTTTTTATTTTTGGTGCTGGGTGTGGAAGATGATCTTTAACTCCTGATCCTCTGGCCTCTCTCATCATTTCTTAAAACAGCATCTCGACAGATTCCTAGAAAACAAATACTTAATTAAGGTCCGAATCTTTATATCAGGGTTTTACGTATAGGAGGACTTCAGAAGATGGAGTTGTTAAAATAATATAGAGGTTCTCTGTTTTTTTATTTTTGGTGCTGGGTGTGGAATCCAGGGTCTTGCATGCTAGACAAGTGCTCTGCCACGAAGCCTCATCCCCAGCCTGGCCTCTTCTGTTTGATCTTGGCATACAAGCTGTGCTGTGCTGTGCTGTCCTGGGCAGAGATGTCTGCAGTGTTCCAGAACTTGTAGTGACTGAGCTCGTTCATCCTTTGGCAGGTGCCGTCCTTTGTTTTCTTTGTTTGGGGGGATTTTTCTAGCTCCCCACATCTCTAATGCCCCAGCTGGTCTCATGCAAATGAAGAGTGGTCTGCCTTTATGAGAACCACCAATCTAGAATCAAAGTTGGCCACCTCATTCTTCATTCCTATGAGCCATGTGCTAGTTGTTCCATGTCCTTGTCAACACTTTGTTTTACTAGTCTTCCTTTTAGCCACTCTAGTGGGTCTGTAAAGGCATCTCGGTGTGCCTTTGATTTTCTCCTTTCTCTCCCTTCCCTGCCCCTCTTGTTTTCTGGGTGCCTCTCTTTCATTCCCTTTGCCTGTCATTGTCTTGTTCTCTCTCTCCAGGGTCTTGCTATGTAGCCTTGGCTGGCCTACTGCTCAGTATGTAACCCAGGTTGGCTGGAACTAGAGGCATGCACCATTGCATCCAGCCGTGGTTTTAGTTTTCACACCCCTGCTGGCTCATAGTGTTAAACAAACCTTTCCTATTCTTACTGAGATACTTGACGATTTTCAGTATCTTCATTTACTTGTTCACCAGATGGACTTTGGAGTTTATTTTAAAGATAATATTTTGTCTTCTGGATTGGTCACAAGGGAAATTGTGCAGACATTTCAAATACCCCCTCTTGCCCCCATGTAAAAATCTTCCCGGTTGAGAAGCACTGGGTTATTGTTATTAGCCCAAGGTCAGAGAGTTTTTCTTCATTGTTTATTTCTACGATCAGTTTCTTGGCTTAGTTTTTGTATAATGTGAGGAAAGGGTGAAGGTTCATCCCCCATGAAAATGTGACTTTATTTGCTAATGCTGTATGTGTGGTGCTGGCAGCTAAGAATTTAAGTGACACTGTGCTCTAATTTTTACTGTGATCTTGATTCACCTTCTTATCAGGAATGTATTCCTTTTGTGGAAAGAATTCATAAGCTTCAGTATATTTGCATTTAGTGGAATCACTTTTTGTTTTTGAGACAGGGTCTTCCTGTAGTCCCAGCTGGCCTGGAACTTATTATGTAGACTAGGCTGGTCTTGATCCCACAGAGATCCACCTTCTTCTGCCTCCTGAGTGCTGGGATTAAAGGTGTGTGCCACTATGCCCAGCCCAGTCACTTTTTGCATAGACATTTTCTATCCCAAAATTTTGGTAGAATTTAGCAGTAATGCTATTGTGGCCTGGCACTTTGGAGAAGGTTTAGGAAGGGAGGAGTTTCACTCATAGTTTGTTTTTTTGAGGCAGGGTCTTTGTAGAGCAGTGGGCCTTGAAAATTGTGTGTGTGTGTGTGTGTGTGTGTGTGTGTGTGTGTGTGTGTTTCACTTGAGTACAGTGCCTATAGAGGTCAGAAGAGGGAGTTGGATCCTCTGGAACTGCAGTTATAGGTGGTGCTGGGAACTAAACCTTTGTCCTTTGAGAGCAATGTGTGATCCTTCAGCCCGTTTTCCGTCTTAATTCTGTGCTTCTTGTACCCCAACGTTGTCTTTTTAAACTTCATAGCCCCACTAAAAATTACAGTCTTTTTCTAGTGTTGTGGTTTGGATGTGGATTGAGATCTCCAAAGGATCATTGCTGAAATTTAGTCCCCACTGTGAAGGATTAAGAGGTTGGGAATGTAATCCCAAATTGGTGTTCAGATGTGAGGCCTGTGGGAAGTGATTAGGGCTAAAGATGGTCTCTGCGCCAAAGCCTTCATGACTGAGGCCGAGGTTTCATAGGAAGAATGAGACCACATAGACTCTGCATGTGTACACTCTGCCGTCTCTTGCTGTGACACTGCCTGAACGGGGGACTACAGTCACCTGTGGGACGCGTCTCTGATCTCAGACCTTCAGAACCTTGAGCCAGAATAAATGTCTTTAAAAAGTTGGCCTGCCTCAGACATTTCTTCATGGCAGTACAAAATGGGCTGATAAACTAGTAGATGGATTTTAGGGGCTCATTTATCTTTTCCACTGTGGCCAGTGAATGTGGCGTCTCCCTTGTGGCCTACCACCTAGTCAGTTGGAAGTGGTGGTACATGTTTGGAAAAAAGTGCTTTGTTTGGGTCAGAGTTAGTATTTGTGCTGCCTGGCTTTACCCTAACTTACTTCTGGTCCTGCCTGAGCTCTGTCTTGTTTATCCTGTATCCTGGCTCTGGCTCTGGACAGGGCTGTCTTTGCCCAGGCTCTGTAGCAGCTCCTTCCTTCCCTTGTTGGAGCAGGTCTTGGTTGGTGTGGACTCAAGCTTTGCATCCTTTTTTTTTTGAGACAAAGTTTCCGGTACCTTAGCCTGGCCTCAAACTTGGTATGTAACTGAGGATGAGTTTAAATTTCTAATCATCCTGTGTCCATCTCCCAAGTGTTGGGATTATAGGTCTGCGCCATTGCCTGGCATATGGGTGTATGTGGTACTGGGATCAATCCCTGGGCAACTGAGCTGCCTCTCCAGCCCTGTACCTTGATCATAATCCCTCCCTCCTTTTTTGAGATGTGGTTCACTACATATATACCCCATGCTGGCCTTGAACTGGTGATCCTCCTCCCTCGGCTTCCCGTGTGTGGGCACCACACGTGTGTAGCACAGTGCTTGGCTTGCCTGACTCTTCGTTCTTTTTCCTTGGACCTGGTTTCTTTGTTCAGAGTCTGTTGTCTGTGCCTTTCGTGTAGTGTAGCTTCCGACTCTGCTCTTTACAGTAAGGCTCTTGGACGTCTGTTGCCTTGTGCAGCTGTGCAGGGCAGAGCTGGAAGCATTTGTTGGACTTGGCTATAAATTGTTTTGGGCATGGTGGGGGATGGGCAGGACATGCCAGTGGCTAGTCTTGGAGCTTGAGGTGCTCTCTCATCCTCTGGGTCACCCACCCCAGTGCTGTTCCTGCCAGGAGGCAGCTGCCGCCGGCCTGGCCCCTGTTGATAGCTGGTGGCAGAGTGCTATGTGTTGCCTGTTGGCAGGCTCTGTGAGTCCTGCCTGAGATGGGATCTGGATGGTGAAGCTGGTGGTCAGATCAGGGCTGGGCCTTTTCCCCCTCCAAATAGGTGGGAATTGCCTTGAGACAGGCTTTCTAGCTTCAAACTTGTGATCCTCCTGCCTCAGAATCCTGAGTGCTGGGATTACTGGTATGTGAAGCCACTTTTGGAAGTCACTGTCCCTGTGGTCTCCTTGTCTCAGAGTTTCTCCATGAGTGAGTGAGTATTTCTATGTCATGACATGTGCGATTCCTTTTGAGGAAGAAAGGCCACTACTTTAAGAAAAAGTCTAAAGCCTCAGGTCTGCGGCCTGCAGGCCCACTTTACAGGTAGAGTTCTGAAGCTTGGGTTAGCAGCCTACAGGACTCTTTCCCAGCACAAACTGCGTGGCACAGGAGGTGTAAGGTGGGCAGGTGCCCGTGTTGGGTATCCTTTCTTGTTTCACCCCACTTTCTGGAAGCAGAAGGAGGCTGTACTAGGAGGCAGAAGGCCTGGCTGACTTATCTCAGACTAGTGGCTCTTGTCCACACCTGGACCTCCCTGGCTTTCTGGAGGGTGGGAGTGTTTGCTGTAGCCCCAGGGGTTTGTGGGAAAGCACATGGCCACTTACTTCACCTTGCTGTACAACTCTAAACCAGCTGTTCTGGGGAGGCATTGGGGTGCCAGGGGACTGTGTCATGTCCTCTTTTGGCCTCTGCTAGTGTGCAGAGGGGCAGATCTACGGATCCTCCTCACAGTGGACGAAAATCCCACCCTGCTGTCCCCGTACGTGTGAAACTTGCCCTTCAGGTTCGCCATAAACCTTTGGCAGGAGTTTCTTTTCACTCAGTAAACACAGGAGAGAAAATTGCCCAAGGATTCCTGCAGGATTTGTGGCAAGCCTGCAACTGCTGATCCTCCCCGTGCTTTAGGATAAGGAGACATCAGGGAAAGATGTGGCAATGTGTAAATCAGTGGAGTAGCCTTGCAACTAGCTTTCCTCCAGGTGACCTGGGAGGCAAGTTTTTCAGAGGTCACTGGGGAGCCTTTGCCTGGGTGCTGGGTGTGAGATATCACAGAGCCTCCATGTAGACATGGAAGGCTCAGTCAGGGTAGCTTGACCACTGGGTTTTTAAGATTAATGCCAGCTGACTAAAAAATCAGTTATCCTTTTTTGGGGAGTTCATTTTGGTGGTACTGGGGATTTAACCCAGGGCTAGGTGGTAAGCCCTCTACCTTTGAGCTTTTTAAAACCCCAGTCCTCTTTTTGACTTCTTAAAAAATTTGAGATCATCTCACTGAATTGCCCAGGCAACCCTTGAGCTTGTGATCCTCCTGCCTCAGCCTCCTGAGCAATTGGTTTTACAGGCCTGTGCTACCAGGCTGGCCATCAGTTGTACATTTTAAAGCAGATGTTCTGTATGTGAAAACTCCCTACTCCTCCACACGCCCTGCAAATAGAACACCAAGCCACCAGACCAGAAGCGACACAGAAGTGGGTTTCTTAGACATGACAAGGGCAGTACCCACTGAGTCATCCTTGTTTTTCTGGCCACCCTCCTCTCCCCTGGCCAGCTGGAGAAGGTCACATTCCATACTGAAGTGAAAAGCCCATGTTCCTCTTCCTTTCCTCAGAGTTGATCCTTGGGGTGGCAGTGTGAGTCAGTGGTGTGATGCCCTGGGGAGCCTGGCATCCCTTAGTAATGAGGGAGAGGATTGGAGAGGAGCTGTCAGAGGATCAGGTGGTAGGGGTCAGAGAGGGTTCTGTTAAAAGGGTCTGCCATGCCCAGGCCTTTTTGAGAGGTGATATTTAAGGGGAGGCTGGAGGTGAGAGGGTGAGCCAGGAGTTTTAACAGGGAAGGGTCTCCTAGGACCTGAGGATGTGCCTGTGCCTGTTTGAGACCAAAGGGGCCAGTGTGGCGGAAGCAGCTGGGGCAGCCCATGGTGGTAGAGGCAGGAGAGATGGCAAGACTCAGCCTGATTGGAGCCATGGGAGAATTTTGGTGAGATCATGAAAAAGTGGAAATTCTAAAGCTGGGCACGGTGGCTCATGCCTGTAATCTTAGTATTTGGCAGGCTGAAGCAGGAGAATTGCTGTGAGTGTCCAGCCACTTTGGCCTTAAAGAATGAAACTATTTTTTCTTTAGTCTTTTAGAGACAGGGTCTCCTTGTAGCCCAGCTGGCCTGGCATTTGCTACGTAGATCAGGCTGGCCTTGATCTCATAGAGATCCACCTGCCTCTGCCTCCCCAGTGCTGGGACTAAAGATATGCACCACCACTCCCGGCAAAGAATGAAACTTAAAAAAAAAAGTTGTAATCAGAGCTGCCGCTTGTCTTTAAATCCCCTGAATTTAGGGAAAATTTTGCTGCCAGGATATAGTGGAAGTGGCTTGTGCTCAGGGGTGGGGGCCTGGGCCTGGGCCTGGGCCATGGGGGCAGGGTAGGCCTCTTTCTTTCCTGGTGTGGTCACTTTCTGGATCAGTGACTGGAGGCCAGATAACATCAGTGTGCTGTAGTTTCATGTCTCTAAAAGTGGGGGAGGATGGTGAATTTCCCCCCTCCCCCCAGCTGGTGAGGGCTGAGTGACATATTCTGAAGCCATGCAGGGCAGGTCCCAGGTGTTATTGCTCAAGCGGGCACCCATATTTTTCTGCGAGGTGAGATACAGCTGTTCTTTTCATGAGCTTGGGAAGATGAGAGCTGATCTGGCTCCAGGGAATGTGCTGTGTACATTTCTCTTTCTCCAGCTGAGTCTTGACATATGACCCCTGCATCTTCAGAGCAGGGACGGACTCTTTTAGACAGAGTCTCACTCTGTAGCCCAGACTGGCCTTGACCTTAAGACAGTCCTTCAGCCTCAGCTTCCCAAATGTTGGGATTCTAGGCATGAGCCACCATGCCTGGCTAGAGGAGAGTATTGTTCTTTGTTTACAGTTTGATTTTTGTGAAGAAATAACGTCTGTGGTCTCTGATAGTCTCTTGTAAGCATCACAAACTACCCAACCTGAGCTGACTGCCCAGCAGTTAAAATATCAACCTTCCCTGTGGTCAGGGGCCTACAGGAAGGACATTGGAGTCCCAGGGAAGATTTGGGACCTTGGTAGCAAGGCAGACCAGGGGAGTAAAGTTTTGAATTGGTGCCATGTTGGTTTAGCTTCAAAAGGCAAAACGCACCTTCCAACATCTGCACAGGGGAGCCCATGTTACACCTTGTTCCCTCCCTCAGGCTTAGGCTGGCACTGGATTTGCTATGTAGACAAGGATGACCTTGAATATCTGATTCTCTTGATCTCCCCAGTCCTGGGATCCTAGGTGTGCTCCGCCACGCCCAGTTTCCAGTGTGCCTGGGATTATCGAGCCCAGGGCTTTGTGCATGCTAGGCAAGCACTGTTCAACTAGCACTTAGATCATTACTATTGTTTAGAATATGAAAGTGATCCTAATTGCAGGTACATCACTACTGACTTCATAGGATGTTCAAGAAATCTTAATGGAAAGGCTGAAGGTTCAAACCCTGGCCTTCAGCCTGCCTGGTGGGGTTGAGCTGAGAAGCCCAAAGCAAGGGCAGTGATGGGAATGTCTTGGTAGTTTTATGTCTTGGAGGGTGGGTGCCTTTTGTTGCAGTGAAATTTCTTTTTGAAAAAAAAAAAAGCATTTTGGGCCCTTTTGAGGCAGGGTACCCCTATAGCTCCTATAGACCAGGCTGGCCTCGATCTCCCAGAAATCCACAGGATTAAAGGCGTGCACCACCATACCCTGCCTGCAGTAAACTTTTTTGAGGATGAGTGTCCTGTCTCCTGTGCCACAAGGCAGTTCAGGTTGATCCTGGTGCTCCTGGTGACAGCACCTAGTGACTAGATCTGGGGTTGGAGGCTCACTTCTGCCCTGTCCTGAGCAGACAGCCAGGATGAAGCTGTGTGCGGGCACGTGCGTTGTAGTTTATGAAGTGCTCCCCACCCCCCAGGCAAAAGCTTATGCTTTGAAACCTTTGTCTCCAACTGGTATATGAAACTGAGAGGTGCCTGGGTCATGGGGGCTCTCAGGGTGTCCTAAGACACCTTAGCTTTCTATTGCTGTGATAAGATACTCTGACCAAAAACAACTTGGAGGAAAGGGGTTGTATACACCTTACTCTTCCAAGTCTACCATTGGGGGCCTATCTTTGGAGGGTATCTGGTCGCAGATCTCCCTGTGTGCCTGCCCACCTACCTTCCCTCCCAGGACACATGCCTGCTGTGCCCCCCCCCATCTCCAGTTTCACATAGTACTCCTCTTGGAGGAGAAAAGCTAACTTACCTTTTATGTCATCTCTATTTTTTTTTTTTGACTTAAAAAAAAAAAACTTTATTGAGCCGGGCGTGGTGGTGCATATCTTTAATACCAGCAGAGGCAGAGGCAGGCGGATCTTTATGAGTTCAAGGCCACCTGGGGCTACAGGGAGACCCTGTCTCAAAAAGACCGGAAAAAAAAAACTTTATTGAGAATTTCATATATGCATATAAGGTGTTTTGATCAAATCCACTCCCATTCCCTTCCCTCCAATCCCTCCCGTACTCCCCCATCATTTTTTCCCCGAACAACTTCGTATATCCCTTCTTTTTTTTTTTTTTTATGGGGCTTTTGGCTACTCTAACATCCCCCCTCTGAAGAGGTAACCCTAGAGTCTTTTTAAGGATTAGAGGAAAGCTCCCAAATATTTTGACATTTTTGGCCTTTGGAACAGAGTATGTTATTAAAGAGGCCCAAGGACATTTTGATTTTTAGCCGAGAAACTTCTTTGGGGTATCATCTCTGTTCTTCAGCAGTCTGAATCTTCTGATACAGATTAGATCACAGTGCTCTCAAGTCTTGTGCTGGATCTCAGTTTCTCCCTTACTGTGACCTTGTGGGGTAGCTCAAGTTTTGTAGGCAATGAAGTTGGGGCTCAGAGGTTATATGAACCCAACCCAGCCTGTAGACCTGGGTTCGGGGGCAGGATTCAGTCCTGGGTCTGTAGGGACTTCTGCTGTGCCATGTGGCCTTTTCAGAGGGTGCTAGGCTCCTCCTGTTCCACGGTGCCTCTGTCACAACTCACTCATGACATGGTTCAGAGACGTTTCTGGGCCCTGTCGCCTGCCATGGTCTCTTAGGCTCTGACGTTGACTTAGGTTTAGAGCTTCAGACTGGATTCTCCCCTGCCCAACTGATTCCTGCTCCCAGACCCCCCATGTAGCTCTCTGGGAAAAGCAGACTAATGCCTGGCACCCTGTGACCTTTTCCTTCTCTCTTTTTTTTAAGCAGGCGTCACATCTTCATCCACAGCTTTGTGGGTTGGTTAGAATGGGAAGTGAAGTACTTCCTGTATAAGCTCAGGCCCTGCTGTGTCAAACTCATATGTTCCCTGGTGTCATAGTCTGGTTAGGGCAGAGTAGTCTGAGCAGACTAGACTGCTCTTCTTTGAGCATCGCAGCAGGAAGCTGTCCACAGCAGCTGCTCTGCGTTAGCCTCTCCAGTGCAGGCCCACTTGGAACCTTGTTTCTTCCTCATCTCCCCTCCCGTCATTTCAGGTTAGGAGACTGGTCTGGATTTTGGGGCCTGTGGGCTCTATGTGTGAACTGAGATGTCGATGCTAAGGGCAGTGGTGAGCAGGTGACATCCTGTGAGTTCTGTTGGAGCACCTGGTGTAGGTCCAGAGCAACGCAGTAACTTTTGGATGTTCAGGTTTGAAAGCCTCCTAAGTCGTTGTTTCTGTAGTGTTAGATTTGTTGCCCACTGTAGAGTCAGGAAACATTTTCTGGCTAGTGATCATGTTTTGTATTTTACTGTGTGGATTAAGCATGTATATCACCAACTCTTTTTTTTTAAGGAAACCAAATTGCAGATTGATACATGGTTATTAATTTCATGACTGATTCTGATGTTGTCACCCTGCTTTGTGTGCTGATAATTATAGACCAGTAATAAAATGTTTAACTGCTACACGACTCACATCATCCCAAGACTCATAGGCAGCTGGGGAACTGGATATATTTCAGAAGTTTTGATACGCAGTAGTCATTGAGCAAGGGACGGAGTTCATGAGGGTGTTTAGAGTTGGAGGGTAGAAACTCAGGCATTCCAAGGTATGTAAACTTGTAAAAATTTTTTCTTTTGTATGTATGAATATATTGCCTGCATGTAAGTACACCCATGCCATGCAATGCCTATGGAGGCCAGAAGACGGTGTTGGATCCCCTGGGTGCAGTGTAGGGAATGGGGCCTGGGTCCTCTGGAAGAACAGAAAGTATTTTTAATGGCTGAGTTGAGCTCTCTCTCCAGCCTATATGCAAACTTCTTAGAAATTTAAAATTATTTTTATTTACTTTAAAAATATTTTATTTTTACGCCGGGTGTGGTGGCACACACCTTTAATCCCAGCACTTGGGAGGCAGAGGCAGGCAGATCTCTGTGAGTTCAAGGCCAGCTTGGTCTACATAGTGAGTTCCAGCCAGCTGGGGCTACAGGGAGACCCTGTCTCAAAAAGACCAAAAAAAAAAATTATTTTTACTTTATGTGTATGAGTGTATTGCCTGTATATATGTAAGTGCACCCATGACATGAAATGCTCACAGAGCTCAGAAGAAGGTGTTGGATCCCCTGGAACTAGAATTATAGATGGTGTTAGCCACCATATGGGTATTGGGAATTGAATCCGGGTCCTCTGCAAGTGCATCCAGTTTTAACCACTGAGCCATCTCTCCAGACCCAGAAATTTAAATTTATTAGTTTAGCTGGTGCACACCTTTAATCCTAGGCAGGTGGATCTCTGAGATTGAGGCTAGCCTGGTCTACATAGTAAGTTCTAGGCCAGCTGGGGCTACAGGGAGACTATCTCAAAAAGAACAACAAAAACAAAATTTAGTATACTCTCTCTATGTGTATGTGTATGCACGTGCTTGGGCATGCATTCCTGTATGTGAATCAGTCATGCAATTGCACAGGTCAGAAGACAATCTCAGGTGGCAGTCTTTGCCCCACCTTGTTTTCAGACTAGGGTCCTTGTTTTTCTGCTGGGTGTGCAGGCTAGCTGGTTCACAAGCTTCCCGGGATTGCCCGATTCACTACCCATCTCCTGTAGAGTTGCTGAGCTCACTTACCCTTGTGCTGTTGAGTCTTGCTGCTCGGGTTGTCAGGGTTGAGGCCAGGGCCTGAACCTGCTGAGCCATCTTTGCCCCTACTCCTTTTTTTTTAGGGTTTCACGTAAGCCTTCAGAGACACTCCTTTTTTTTTCTGGAGACAGGGTCTCCCTGTAGCCCCAGCTGTCCTGGAACTCACTATGTAGACCAGGCTGGCCTGGAACTCACAGAGATCTGCCTGCCTCTGCCTCCCGAGTGCTGGGACTAAAGGCATGTGCCACCACGCCTGGCCAGAGTCACTCTTTAGCTAGCAATGACCTCATAACTCTACCTCCTGAGTGCTGGGATTATAGATGTGTGCCACCATGCCTGGTCTTTGTGATGCAAGGGATTGAACCCAGGGCTTCGTGTATGCTGGGCAAGTGCTTGGTCCACCTGATCACCATCTGCAGCCCTGAGTTCTGGGCATTCGAACTCAGGTCCTTATAACAACAAGTGCTCTCATCTACTGAGCTGTCTTTCCAGCTCATTTTTCAGTTAGGGTCTTGCCAAATAGTCTAGACTGGTCTAGAATTAACTTGCTATGTAGTCAGGGTGACAAAATTTGTGGTGATCCTCCTGCCTCAGCCTCCCACATGCTGGAATGGCACACTGCATTCCGCTAACCACTATACTTTTTTGACTCTGTGTCCAGACTGTTTTGGAACTCTTCTGATCCCCTTGGCCTCATATAGTTTCATATACTTTAATGTTTTAAAAACAAAAGTCCTCCAGGTTATGTCTTGCAAGGCAGTACAGCTCTGGAGGCAGTGGTTGAAAACACCGAATGGTGTGCCTCCATGATCCCAGTATCAGTGGTTTCAAAGCTTCCTACAGCTGCATCCCTAAGCTTGGATCCTTCCTGCTTTTGGACAGCCATGTGGAGTGGCTCTGCGTGTCCCTTCACAGAGCTTGCTGAGCTCCGGTTTCAGCTATGTGGATTTGCTGCTGCTTTGCTGCCCTTGGTTGCCTGGCCTCCGCCACAGTGGGTTTTGGGGTGGCCCTTGCTAGAGCGTTGCTAGGAAAGTAGAAAGGCCTTCCTCTCTGCTAACTTGACAGCCTGTAAGTTGGTAATCTGCCAACACCTAGCAGGATATTCTGAAATTTAAACCAAGTGAGGTTAAAGTGGAACCTCTGAGCCACTGCTGAGGCACCCGTGTGGCCTGAAGCTGGGGCGGGTTCAGAGGAGGCTGTTTGGGGGCTTTGAACAGTGCACAGCTTTCTCAGAACTCAGCCATGTGCTTAGCTTTGATGCTTGTATTAATTGTCCCTGTGTGGGTGTATTTCAACTAAGTTCACTTCAGAATCAGAGATAGGCCACCAAGTTCTTGGTCATTCAGGGGACTCCAACCCCTTCCCAGTCCCTGCTGGGTCTGATGGTTTGATGTCCCCCAGTTATATTCTCTTGGATCCTCTGAGCTATGAAATCCTTTAAAGGAGAGAACCTGAGTGAATGGAAGATGAGGAGAGCAGTGTAGATGGGCCTTCTCAGCTGAGCCCAGCTGGGATCCCAAGAGCCAGGCCAGAGGGAAGGAGTAGCTGTGATTCTCATGGCACCCCAAGCATGTGGGGTCTGAAGCCTGCGTCTTTGCAGTGGGCAGCTCTGACTGTGCAAGAAGAAAGCAGAACTGGGTCGGGACGTGTGACCTGCTGACTCAGCACCATGTCTTGTGGTCCCAGTGCTGTGTCCAGGGTTTCCTTAGAGACTGTCCACTTGTAGATGGGCTTGGCTGCTCTGAGACGTTGAACTTTGTCTGTGATCCTTGTGAGCCTTGACATCACAAGCAGGAAAGGGAGTTTCTGTATCTTGGATGTGCCTGTAAAGGGATGAATACTATTTCTGTGTAATTAGTGCTTTATTGAATCAAATTGTACTTTCCACGGTTGGCATGTGATGTAATAAGAATTTGGAAATAATCTGTCTCACGTCTGTCATTTTAATGGCATTTTTTTTTTTTTTTTTTGGTGACAGGGTTTGAACTTTAAAGTTTTACAGTTTTTCCAGATTCAGTGTTGTCATTGGAATGAAATATTTTCTGGAAAGTGTGAAATACATTAAAAACAGAGAAAAAACCGAGGCAGTTGACCTTAGCAGCACAGCTCTTGACCTTGGGGCTCAGCTGACCTGGATTTGATCCAACTTAGTCACTTCGTTCAGAGCTAGGTGACACTGGGTGAGGTCATATTCTTTTTGAGCCTTGGAGCTTTGCCTCCTAAGCAGAGGAACATTGAAGATGGTGCCAGCTGGGGGGCAGGTGTCACTCGTGGCAGGGGAGAGCCTCGAGGCTTGCTTATACCCCAGCACTCAGCTTCCTCCTCCTCCTCTTTGTCCAGTACTTGGGATTGAACTGAGGGCCTTGTGCATGGTAGTTAGGCAGGCTCTACCACTGAGCTCCAGCCTGCCAGATTCCTTCTTAATGTGCTATTAAACTGTAGTTCCTTTAAATGCAGGTGACTTAAAGGGATGCTGTGGCCTAAAAGTAGGTCTCAGTGATGTAGAATGAAGAACTTGATTGAAGCGAGATCTTCCTACTTATTTCCCAGAATCCCTGTGTTTTCTTTTGTTTTTGAGACAGTGTCTCATGTAGCTCAGGCTGGCCTCTACTTTGCTGTGTTAGGCAGTCAAGGGTTACCTGAGTTCCTGATTTTCCTGCCTTTCCCTCCGAAGTGCTGAGATTACAGGCATGTGCCACCATACCTGGTTTATGTAGTATTTGTGTTTGAATCCAGGCTCTTATGTATGCTAGGTTAGCAGTCAACCAACTGAGCTATAACCTCAGCCCAGAATCCTCCATTTTTGCTTTATACTAGAAATAAATACTTGCTGTGTTGGAGAAAAGGGATGGGGGCTGTTGTGCACCTGCTGGCTGGGGTGCTGGAGGTGGGGTTTACTATTCTAGAGTAATGCCTTGGGTTACGGACACCTCAGAGGATGCTTCCACCACAGCCCTGTGCACCTGAGCTGAGGCCCCCACTAAGCTGCTAGTGTATGGTTGAGAGGCACCACTGTGTCATGTGAGGTCTGGAATGGGAACTTTTTAGAGGCCAGAGGGTGCATTAGTCCATTAGGTTTTTACAATGGGATGAGACATTGAGGATTTGGCTTATTTTTTTTACTCATTTTCTTTAATTCACTTTTTTTTTGTTTCTGTTTTTTTTTTTTTTTTTTTTTTCTGAGACAGGGAGGTGGGGTCTGTGGAGCCCTGCCTGGCCTGGAGCTTGTATGACAGCCCTGTTTCTGCCTCTCAAGTACTGAGATTATGGGTGTGCACCACCACACCTGGCACAGGTTCTCCTATAGGTAGCTTGGGGTCCAGAGGACCAATTCTAGCAGCACCTCCATGATGTCATTTGAGGAGAGTGGCTGAGCTCTGCAAGGCTGGGAGTGGGCAGGAACGCCGGCTTTGTTTCAGGCTGACCAGCTGCTTCCCTGGGTCCTTGCGGTTCTTGCCCCAGCCCCGCCAGGTGCTCTCAGCTGAGATGGACTTCAGCAAGGAGCCAGTGACCTGTAGATTTTCTTAGTCATTTGCAGTAGCAAATACATTCAAAATTCTTCAGTGTGCGAGTGAAGTCCTGGTTTCCACTCAGCTTTCGGGCCTTTCTCATCCAGGGCTTTGCTTCTTGTCAAGTTTAAACTTTTAATTTTATGACTTCGTTTTCTCTTTTATCTGATACATTGGTTTCTTCCCTCCCTCCCTGCCTCCCCACTCCCCCCTCCTTTCTTTTTTTTTTTTTCCCCCGAGAGAGGGTCTGTAGTCCTAGCTGGCCTGGAACTCACTATGTAGACCAGGCTGGCCTTGTTCTCACAGAGATCTGCCTGCCTCTGCCTCCTCAGTGCTGGGATTAAAGACGTGCACCACCACACCCGGCTATAAAGCAGCTTTAAAGAGATGCTACCAGGACACATCATACCTACAATGCTACCCTGTGTCACCCCTCCAAAGTACTAACTAGTTGACATAGTGTGCTCCATGAGCTTCCTGAATTGCAGTGACTATACCGGGGTCCTCAAATCCCACATGCCAGGCATGTGGGACTGTTGGAAAGCAGCCATAATGTCCACTGAAGTTAGAGCGTGTCAAGTGCTGGCAGCATGCAGATGTCTTGGTGGCACAGTCTAGAAAGTCTGTGACCATTCCCTTGCTTTTAAATGTTTCCCCCAGGGCTGTGGATTGAGTCTGTGATGGTGGGAGGACACCCATCTGGAGTGGGCTGCCTGAGTGCCTAAATCGGCCCCAAAGAAGCCCTTCCTACTGACATCACTTCCGTTTTGGATAAATCTTGGAAAAACAAGTATGAAGCAAATAGGGAAAAAGGAAGGGTGTTCAGTCAGGCCGCCTTTTCTGGGAGCCGTGCCTTTCAGGACAGCAGGACAGACAGACCCTCACTGCTCTCCTGTTCATTCCCTTCTGTCCCTAGACACTCTGCATTTGCCTTACTGCTGCAGAGCCAGCTGTGGGTTTCTGGTGTATAGAAAAGCACATGAGGAGCCGTGGAGATTTCTTAGAGTTGATACCCTCCTATTGAGTGATTCTCAGTGATAACTTGCCACATCTCAATCATGTACTTAGCTCTGTGAGGGACTTCAGTGATCCCAGGCTAAGGTTTTCAGTTTGCTGTCTACTAGTCTGGAAAAACTTAATCACGGCTCCCAAATGAGAGATTAGCTTTTTTTTTTTTTTTTTTTTCTGTAACGAACCGTGATTATAATAAAAATGTTTTGCTAATATTTTGCAAATAAAAACGCTAGCTAAAAGTTTTAAGGAAAGTTTAGTGCTCAGTGGCCTTCCTTTGCTTCAAGTGTGAAATGAAAACTGCTTGACCAGAGTGACTGTCCCCTGCCTCCTGGGCCTCTCCACCTGCTGCTGACCTTACAGTCCTCCAGCCCCTGCCAGGTTGCTCTCTTCCCTGTCCCCAAGGTTGCTGCTAGCTGTCAGTCAAGGCTCCGGTTAAGTTCCAGCTTAGAGGACTTCCCAGCCTAACGTGATACGCAGTCTGCCACCAGGACCCGCTGGCTTTTTTTCATCGAGTGTGTGTTATCTGCGTGTTTATTTTCTTGTTTTCCGTCCTTCCCACTGGAGTGGGGACTCTAGGCCAGGGAATGTCTGTCCATTTTGGTTCCTTGCTTCCTTTGCCTTTCTCAGTAACCAGCTAGGAAATAGCGTGGCTGGGCATAATGCGCACCTGTAATTCTGGCACCAGGGAGACAGGAGGATGGCCATAATTTCCAGGCTAGCTTAGGCTACAGTGAGACCCTATCTCACATTGCCACACTGTGAAACAAGCAAACTAAAGTTTAAGAAAAAAGCAGGGGAAGAAGAAACCAGGTTTTACTGATGGTTTCCCTGGGTGTGTACTTGGTACTTGGCTTGTTTCTCATGCTTTTCCCACCTCAAGGTATAACTAATCTGTCACTGCTCCGTCATCCCCAGGCCTGACCTCATCCCCAGGCCTGACCTCATCTCTAGGCCTGGCATCATCTCCAGGACTGCCACTTACACTTTACAAGTAACCGGTTTTTCAGGTTCGTAGCAGCTTAGTTTCCCAGACACTCTTCACTCACCAGAATGCTTATGTGTGCTCAACTTCCTTGGCTTTTGGGCAGTAGGTCTGGTTGGTCTACACACCTAGGTTCAGTGGGACCCTGGGCTTGCCTGGCAACAATGGTGGTGGCTACCTGGGAAATAAATTCTAGGTAGGGGAGAGGTGTGTTGCCTTGTAGTTTTGGGACAAGCCATTGCCCTGGTGCCCTGGGAATGGGAGGCCCTGGGAACTGCCAGCCACAGGGTATCAGTGATGATAAATTGGGAATGAGTGGGAGCAACCATTCCTGTCTAGTGCACCTCTGCGGGGGCTACCCCAGCAGTTATGGCTTAGCACCTAACCACCTCCTTTCTGCAGAACTTTTGAATTAAACGTGTGTGTGTGTGTGTGTGTGCGTGCGTGCGTGCGTGCGTGCGTGTGTGGGCCTCCTTTCTGCAGAACTTTTGAATTAAACGTGTGTGTGTGTGCGTGCGTGTGTGCGTGTGTGTGTGTGTGTCTGTGTGTGAGAGAGAGAGAGAGAGAGAGAGAGATATTATCAAGGAACTTTTCACCCACGTTCTCCCTTTTCTCTTTTCACAAAACAAATAAAGCATTAGCCCAGCGAAGAGTAGAGGATTGAGAATTACAGCTTTGAGGGCAGAGCCAAGTATGCAGGTTGGTCATAGCCATTAGCATGGGTTCTGTAGAAGTTTGTGCAGATAGTGAGCCCCATGGGGGTGCATTAACCTGCAGTAGTTGTGTCTCACTGTGAGTCAGACACTTAGTTCTTCATTGAGTTTGCTCAGGTCTCCACTGTAGACTCTACCAAAAGCCGGCCTACCTTGAATGTTAGAGTTTTTTTGTTGTTGTTCTTTTTTTTTTTTTTAAGCACAGGGTCTCACTTTGTAGACCAGACTGGCCTTGAACCTCTGAGACCTGCTGTCTGCTGGCCTCTAGGAGTGGTGGTGTGGTGTAAGTCTGTAATCTGAGCATTCAAGAGGTGGAGGCAGAGGGATCAGAATTTCCAAGGTCACTTGGCTACATAGAGGTAACCCTGGGCTACATGAAATTTTGCATACCCCCTTTCCCCCGAAAAAAATTAAAAAAATTGAGAGATGAAAATAGTCCCTTGGGAGCTGGGCCTGGTGGTACACATCTTTAACCCCAGTGTTTGGGAGGCAGAGGCAGGTGGATCTTTCTGAGTTCAAGGCTGGCCTTGTCTACAGAGCAAGTTGGGAGACTCTGTCTCAAAACAAAACAACACCACAAAACAAACACAACAAAACAACACCACAAAACAAACAGTGCCTTCAGCATTTCTCAGTAACTGGATACGGGCCCACCTCACACATAGTGTGATTCCTGTGCTGAAGAGTTGAAGAGTTGACACTCTTACATTAATGGCAGGATTTTGATGGTGAAGTCCTGAGGTATCTTCAGAGTACATTTTCCTGGAGCTAGGTGTATTTAGTAGCTTATACCCTAAATGTATTTCAAATTGCCATACCTGGTGCCTTTGGCTAATGAAAGGGGGTCTTGTTAATGGTCGTTGGAGCAGATGTGGCTAGAATGTCAAACTAGAGCAAAGTTGATCATTGCCAAATCACAGACAGTGATAAGTTGTTTTTCTTCTTTCTAGTTATACATGGGAAGCTGTTGATACAAAAAATAATGCAGTTTATAAAATCAGCATCTGTGGAAATGTGGACATTCCTGGGTGTGGGCCGTCAAGTGCTGTTTGTATGTATGATTTGAAGACAAAGACCAATCGGTCAGTGGGTAAGTAAAATTGCAGTTCTTTGAGAATGCTGTGGACATGTTTTGCATGCAGTTGTATCTTTATATAACACAAGACTTAGTACAGGGTCTAAATAGACATTTGAGAAAAAAAGATTTTTTTTATTCATGTATACATGTGTGTCTTGTATGTTCAGGTGCCCATAGATCCACTAGATCCACAAGAGCATGGAATTCCCTGGACCTGGAGTTCCATGTTGTTCTGTGCTGCCTGACATGGGTGCTGGGAACTCCATCGAGTCCTCTGGAAAGAGCAGTAAGCCCTCTTAACCTGCTGAGCGAGATCTCCAGTCCCTAGGTACTTTACAGTAGTGTTTTTTTGGAGACAGGGTCTCATTATGTAGCCCTGACTGGCCTCAAACTTGCATATAGACCATGCTGGCCTGGAGCTCAGAGAGATCTGCCTGCCTCTGCCAACTGAGTGCTAGGATTAAGGCATCTGGCTGCATTTTAAAAAAGCTGTGTCCAATTTGATTTTCCAATTCGAATGTCCAATAAGAGATAAAATAGGGTATTTCCGTCTGTTGGGTACCATGCAGAGAGCAGTTAGGAAGAATTACAATGTGTTGAATATTTGTTGAATGTGACTACGTGATACCCGTGTTTTCCCCTTCTCACCACCTGCCTTACTGCCCCTCAACCCTCATTTCCTTTTGCACCCAACCCCCACTTCCTGATACTTGGTGACGCCTGTGGTGTGCTGACTCTTTGTTGTTGGCCCTCACAGTCAAAGATATGATTGCTGGAATTAAGTGCATACATTGCACTAGTCCTGACAACTGGCAGTCCCAGAAGCCCGCAGCCTGTGGCCTCTGTGCCTTAGGAGGTGGAGTGGAAGGGTGTGGGCTCCAGGAATGCACACAGGGCACAGGGTCCCACACACAGGGCACAGCATCCAGGGAGGGCGGGTTCTGGCAAGTCGGGTGCACAGTTTAGTGGGGCTCGCATGGGGTCCTCACCAGGTGAATCCAGAGGTAGTTCAAGGAGCACCGACAGCATCGGGCACTCCTTGGGCAGCCCAGACGGCCCTTGTCCTTTGGCCATAGCAGGACGGGGTGCCTGGAAGCTCCCCGGGATTCTCCTCCCCTGTGGTCTGGAAGGGGCCCTGGGCTTCCCTTGGCGCGAGCCATGTCCTGGCCTGCACCCCGTGAAGGTGGAAGGTGCTCGGCATGCCTGGTGCAGGCCCCTCCCCAAGCACACCCCTGTAAGCTTCCACCCCCCCACCCCCCTAGGTGTGTCATTGCTGCTTGCACTCAGTGCAGAATTAGTCTGGCATCTGGGAGAGGACCCCCCCCCCCCATTCTGCCTGTCACCTGGTAGCTCACTGTCCCTCTCCAGATCTTCCTCTCACCTGTTGTGTGTTCTTCCTGCCCTCCTTTCCCAACCCTTTCCTGGCCCTGCCTCCTGCCCTGTCACCCCTGCCCTGCGGCATCTCTTGGGGGGGGGGTCTTATGCTCCTTGGCCCTGGATCCTCAGAGAGTCTCTACAACCCGCCCACCGAGCTGGTTTATAAAGATCCCAGAAAGACCTGACTATTTTAGGTAGAGGAGAGTGACCTCTGGGGTAAATTTTTGCAATCATTCAGGCTGGAGAAGCCCAATGCCCAGAAATCTTGGGTTTGAACCTTTGGCTCCCTTCCCTCCCTCCCCTTTTTTGTTTTGGATACAGGGTCTCATGTGGCCTTGACCACACTATGTAATGGAAGATGAACTTGAACACCCACCCCCACCCCGTGTGTGTGTGTGTGTGTGTGTGTGTGTGTGTGTGTATGTGTGTGTGTGTGTGTGTGTGTGTGTGTGTGTGTGTATGAGAGTGAGAGAGAGAGAGAGATTCTCCTGCCTCTACCCAGATTACAGGTGTATACCACCAAGACTGGCTCTGGTTATGCATGTTTTACACTTTTTTAATCTCTTTCCAATAGGTGATTTTATTTTGAAAAGTGCCAGCAGGTCACTTCTGGAGTTCAACACGACCACGAGCTGCCAGAGCGGAGGATCCCACAGCATCCAGAGTAGCATTACTTTCCTGTGTGGAAAGACCCTGGTGAGTGTTCTCCTGCCAGAGCCCTGTGCAGAGCATTCTTGTTGGGAAGAACACTGGAGGAACAAATGACAAAAGTCAAAACACAAATAAAATTCCCCATCAAATAACCGTCATCCAGAACCAATAGGTAAGCAAATCCCAGATTAGTTGAAGTAAGAGTTGGATCAGTAGAAAGCAGGTAATGTTTGTGTTTTTGACATAATTCTTTTCTCAAAACTCTCCTCAGTGTTTCTTTAATGGCTTTTAAAAGCAATGAGTTCAGGTTTTAAAAATGTTTTTCCTTTTCCTTCTTCATTTACAAGTAATTGGAGATGGATATTTATTCAGGAGAAGCCTTGGCCAGTGAGTGATGGGGTTCCTTTTGGGCATTGCCCTGTGCAAAACAGGAACATCATTGTATAGAGCATGTTATTTTTTCTTACTCTGGTTGTATTAGGAATGATTTGTTAGTTTTTAGGCATCTCTCTGTAGCCCCAGCTAGCCTGGAACTCACTGTGTAGACTAGGCTGTCCTCAAACTCACCGAGATCCAACTGCCTCTACCTCCTGAGTGTCGTGATTAAAGGTATGCAGCACCACAAAAAAAGGGACCTGCAGTAAGTAAATGATTCTTAGCTACTAAGAAGTCAAGGTGAATGAAATTTATAAATAATTTATGTATATGTATGCGCTCATGTGCATGTCTGCCCATGTTGGCACGTGTATGTGAAGGCCAGCGAGTGATGCCTCTCGCCTTTATTGAAGCAGGCTGTCATCTGCACCTGGAGCTTGCTATTTTGTTGACTGGCCAGCTTGTTCTAGGGATTCCTGTTTCCACCTCTTGTGTTTATTTTTTATGTGTATGACTGTATTGCCTGCATGTATTTTTATTGTACCCATCTCGTGCAATGCCCATAGAGGTCAGAAGAGGCCGTTGGAGGCCCTGGAACTGGCTTTATGGCTGGTTGTTGGCTGCCATGTGGGGGTGCTAGGAATTGAACCCTGGTCCTCTACGAGAGCAGCCAGTGCTCTTAACTGCCAAGCCATCTCTCTAGCCTTTGTTTTTGAGACAGGGTCTCCTCCCAGACTGGCCTTGAACTCACTGTAAAGCTGAGAATGGCATTGAACTAATCTTCCTGACTCTGCTGCCTAAGTGCCTGGCTTGCAGGTGGTGGGCGCCACCACACCTGGCTCATGTTGGAATTTGGCTCTGTGATTACTGTGTCTTCAGACCCACACTATCTTATCTGAAGGCCTTTGAAAGTAGAGCCAATGTTGTTAATTTTTGCATTGGTCTGTAGTGGCCCTGTTCCTGCACATGGATTGCTTAAAATCAGTCTATGGCTTCATGAAACACGAGAATCTAATTTACAGCGCAAGCTTTACTTTGATTAATTTGTCTTAAGAATTCGGTGTGCACTGTCGTGGAAGCAAAGCTTGAAGGTGAACTCCTTGGCTTTGCAGTTGGGAGGAGGGGGAAGAGGAGAAGTTAATTCTTGCTGTGCAAGGTTACCCAGGGTTGACTGGCCTGGAGTCAGCCCTGGCCACCAGCATCTGCCAGGAGGGGCTGCCTCAGGGCCAGGGTCTCGTGGGTTTACCGAGGCTCAGATCCTCACGGCTCCTCACAGGCCTCCACAGTACGCATGAGGCTTTCTGGCTTTGGTTTCTGCTGGCTTTTGGTTCAGAGAACATTTGGAACTTGAGAGTGAGAGACTGAGAGGGAAGACTTTCTGTGAGTTCATTGTACTGTGTAGTCAGCAGAGATCCCAACAGGATGTCAGGAATAGTCAGTCTCCTGGGGGCTCAGTTTGGGGAACTCTTGGTAACCTTGTTGAATGGAGTAAAGTGGTCACGTTTCCCTCTTGCTGCTCCTTTCATCCCCCCCCCCCCTTTTTTTTGGTCTTTTTGAGACAGGCTCCCCCTGTAATCCCAATTGGAACTCACTCCCGTTTTCCAGGCTGGCCTGGAACTCGGAGACATCCGCCTGCCTCTGCCTTCCAAATGCTGGGACTGAAGGTGTGGGCCACCACGCCTGGCCTCCCACCTGTTGGAAGTTCCAAAGCAAACTTGGATTACATGTGGTGTGGTGACATTATTATTATTAATTTTTTAATAGGGAACTCCTGAATTTGTAACTGCTACAGACTGTGTGCATTTCTTTGAGTGGAGGACGACTGCAGCCTGCAAGAAGGACACATTTAAAGCCATTAAAGAGGTAACGAGGGAACTGAAGACTGTGTTTATGAAATCTGCTCTGGAGATCTTGAGATTTGAAATACTGTGTTTACCTTTTGGGGTGAACGTATTTTCTGTTTTTAAGATTTCGAGCTCCATGGAATTGGTTCAGAATGTCTCCTGGTTGGTGTCTGGTGGTGTAGACTATAGAACATGGTCAGCTTGGGCTTGGGTTTTGTAGCATACCTCCCAAACCCTCAGGACCTGACTGCTTCATCTTCTCTGTGCCTGCTTCCTATCCATGGTTCACCCCACCTTGATGATTCTCCTGCCTCTTCTCTGTGTCAGAGTCCCATGTAGCCTGGCCTGGCCTTAGACTTGGTATGTAGCTGAGAATGACCTTGAAGTCTTAATCCTGCTGCCTCTCTGGGATGATTAATCATGACTGCTTTGGGCGTGTCCGAGGAAGTTTCCCTCCCACAATTGAGGTGGGAGTACCCATCCTGAATGTAGGTGGTGGCCTTCCCTGGGCTGCCGTTCTAGACTGCACAGAGAGGAGAAACTGAGCTGAGCACCGCATTCATCTCATTTCTTCCTTATTGTGCAGTCAGTGTGACAGTGGCCTCACACTCCTGTCACCACGCCTTCCCCACCAGAGTGTACTGTGAAACTGTATGCCAAAACAATCGCTTCCTTCCTTAAATTGCTTCAGATATTCTTGTCACAGTGATTAAGAAAAGTGACTAAAACACTTGACCTGAGTCTTGGGATTGCAGGCGTGACTACTGTGCCCTGCTCCGTTCTCTGTTAGATCCCATCTCCTCATCCTGAGGTTGGGGGTGGAGGGAAGATGGGTGGCTTTTGGATGCATTGTGAGTCTGGGCCCTGCGTCTGACCATTATGTCTTTGGCTACTTCATCTCTGAGGCAAGGTTATGGTTACTGGTATTTCTACCATTTCTTGGTGTTACTTGATCAAATCATTCCCTCTTCTTCCTTTCTTTTACCTTACATCATGTACAGCATGATGTTTTGAAATATGTATGCCTTATGGCGTGGCTAACTTGAGCTAAGTAAACCTTTTTTTGCAGTAAGAACATCAAGACAACCCAGTGATGTCCACGACACAGTTGTTTATTGTAGAAGCCATGTGCCAATACCACAGGTCTCTTGTTCAAGTCATCCTTGGAGATGAATGAAGTCCTGGTCCTGTTATTGCCTCAGACTCTTTCCTCGGCTAATATTACAGGCATAGCCACAGTGCTTGGACCAACAGTGCCTTTTAGAACTACAGTTAGAATTCTTTTCCAGTAGGTTGTAGGAGAGGTTTTTAATTTCTAATTTTTTTTTTGTTTTAAATTGTTTTTGTGACAGCATCATACTATGTTGTCCTGACTAGTCTGGAACTCGCTATGTAGACCTCAACAGAGAGCCACCTGCCTCTACCTCCTAAGTGCTGGGATTAAAGGTGTGTGCCACTATGCCTGGCCTTCTGGGACAGGTTTTAAGATGATTCTTTCTTTAAAACATTATGTATCTGCATCCCCTATTGTAGCTCTTTGGGAGACCTATAAATTGGAGGACTGGCATGCTAATTGTCTGGTAACATTCTGTAAGTTAGACTGTAGACATAAAGTATGAGCCACGTTAACGCAGTGTGCAGGCGCTGAAGCTGGAAAACCGTCCCCTTCCCAGCCGGAGCTCGCTAGTCTGATGCATGGATGCATGTCTTCATTGTTCTGTGCAGTGTAGCAGCAGGTGGATGTTCTCCAGTGGCCTTGACTGATTTTCTGGCCCATGCTCTAGTTCTGGGCGCACTCTTAGGATGTTTTCTCTTCTGTCTGGAGTGGTAGCTGGCTTTCCTAAGTGGGGGCCTGGAGGAACTGTAATTGAATTCTCCAGTGGCCTGGCAACATGGAGCTCAGTTCAGAACAACAGGTTCTTCCCAGGGTAGCCTCTGCCTTCCCCTTTTACCACACAGCCACCCTGTTCCTTTCTTAGCCACAGACTTGACTTTTATTTGCTGGGCTGGAGAACTGCTTCATGTTTCCCATCCCAACCAGCCACATGGCTTGTTGCCCTTGTGAGTGAATGTTTTTCTGTGAACTTACTGTGGGTGACACATGAGATTTATAGGATTTGAAAACTTAGGTTTGATGTTCTTTTTTTAAAAACTGGCCTAGAGCTCATTATGTAGCCCAAGCTATCCTCAAACTTGCAGTTACTTTTCTGTTGTGATAAAACATCATGAACAGGGCAACTCATAGAAGGAAGTTTATTTTGCTTATTGTTCCAGAAATAGAAAAAAATCCATCGTGGTGGGGAGGCCTGGCAGGAGGCAGCCAGAGCAGAAAGCTGAGAGCTCACATCTTCAAGCAGGCATAGGAAGCAGAGAGAAACTGGAAGTTGGGACAAGGCTGTGAACTCTTCAAACTCTTCAAACCCCAGTATAGAGCTTCTCCAGCAAGGCCACACCCCCTAATGGTTCCATGATCTTCCCTAAACAGCACCCACCAACTGACCCAAGTGTTTAAATACTTGATCCTTTGTGGTCTGCTTCTTATTCAAACTACCACATAGTCCTGCCTCTGCGTTCCAAGTGCAGGAGTTAATTGGTGGGGCTACCACGCCTGAACGTGGTTGCTTTTCCATTGCAACCCAGTAGGAGTCTCCCGTAGTTTTAACCCGCTTGCTATATCTTCTTTCTGGGGGAATGTGGCATTCAGCTGGAGTTCCCTCTGCCTGTTGCCTCCTGTCACAGGTCATTCCACCCCCTCCAACTTCTTCCTTTATCAGAGGGAATTATAGGAATCCCAGATCTGAGAAGCAGATCAAGTATGGGAGACTCCACTTAAGGATCTGGTCAGCCTGGATCCACTGTCCCCCGAGGCTATGTGGAAGTGTGAACTATTTGTTACAGGGTCTCTTATCTCTGAAATAACTGGGTGGTCAGTGGGCAGGACCTTTCTGCAGATTTGATAGAATTCATGAGCAAGTTTCTCTTAGGAAGATACTACCGGTCTAAACGATAAAATTTTAAGACATTTGTCCAATGAAAGTAATACAGTTAACTACTTTGAAATGATTACAGAGAATACAAATTTTTAGACTATTTCTTAGAGCAATTAAAATACCCCAAGTATATTATTTCAAAATACATTTTCCAGGGTATTTCAAATAATCTGTTCAGTAGACGATACTCTGTTGACCATAGGGCCTTTTTCAACTCCTGAGTGCGTCTTTGGGCTTACATGCTTTGTTTTAGGAAGAGGAAAAAATTCTTAAAGCACAGAGTTTTTTTGTGTATAATGGATTCATGTATATAATTTTTTGTTTGTTTTGAGACAGTGTCTCTGTGTAGCCTCAGCGGGTCTGGAACTTGTTATGTAAACCAGGCTGTTCTTGATCTCGCAGAGATCTGAGTGCCTCTGCTTCCCCAGTGCTGGGATTAATGGTATGCACCACCACTCCCAACCCTTGTTGGTTCACAGAGACGAGAGCGTGGTCAAAATGAGAATGCACTTAGGGTGCTTCAAGCCTCAACTCTGTTTTCTCAAGCAGATACTGGCTGAGCTTCTCCCATGTTTGTTCTTGGTGGAGGCTGCCTCTGGGACACTGTTCAGGAGCCCACATTCTAGTGCAGGTAACATACATCTAGTGCATTGGTAACATACATCTCAGTCCTCTGAAGAAAAACCCTGGAGAGGTGGAGGGCCCTATTTCAGTAGAAGTCTGAAAAGGCCTTACTGAGTCACAGAATTTCATCCAAGACCAGAGTGACATGGAGAGCCAGGAGGAACTGTGTCAGGAGGCCATGGGGCTTTGTAGACAAGTCAGAGCCTTGTGGAGTTTGGCTTCTGTTCTCTCTGTGGGAGGAACCTTTTTGAGCAGGAAGTGAAATGTGTCCCAGTTTCATTTTAAAGACTTGATCTGTGGCCATGGAGACATGGGGGGTGGGCATCAAAGCTGGAACAGGGCGACCTGTTGGGAAGATTATGGTGGTTTGGAAAAAGATGGTTTGAAGCAAAGGAAGACAAAACTGACAGAATTAGCCAGCATTTGGATGTAGAACGTGAGGGAAAGTTCAGGGCCATAGCCAGACCTCATGGTTTTGGATGGGGCCACTGTCTACTGATGTTTTTCCCATTGACTTAGATGGAAAGCATTGGTATAAGAGCTGTGGGGGAGAAACCAAGGCTGTGATGTCCGAGTAACGGTGATGGTGGTGAGGATGGCAGGCTCTACCCACACTGACTAGCTGGGAGCCCTAGTAGGGGCTTCAGGATGACTCAGTTGTGCAGCAACTCTGAGAAGCCCTCACTTTTGTTCCTACCTGAAACACTGGGAAACTGAGGCACAGTGGTTCATTTTGCTCTTGGTCATACTAAGTGTTAGCTCGAGTCTGTGCTAATAAACTCAGCTTCTACTGGCTCTGTAGTCAGGCATTGTCGGGAAGGTCAAGGCTCAGGCTTCTGGTTGGGGCTCACTGGCAGGTGTTTGGGCCATTCACAAGAGCAGCAGGGGATGAGCTGGCATGGGAGCCCCTAAGGGCAGCGGGGGATGAATTCACACAGGGAGCACCTGTGCATTATTCCATTTTCTTTACTGTTTGTGTGCATGGTGCGTGTGTGTGTGTGTGCGTGCGCGCGTGCATGCATGTGCTATGGTGCAATGTGTTGAAGTCAGAGGGCAACTTGGGAGTTATCTTTGTCCCTCCACTTCTATGTTGGGCCTGGGGATCAAATTCAGGTTGTCAAATTTGCACAGTAAGTGCATTTGCCTGCTGACTGAGCCATCTTGGTGGCCCTATCTCTGAGTTTAGAATCAGAAGGATGCAGTGGGGCAGTAGGAAAGGAGGCGCCCTGGGGAGGAAATACAGGGCAGGACGGAATCAGACTGCTGATTAGCATCACATGCCATTCAGATCTGGATGTAGTGAAAGTCCCCTGGTATAGGGTATGGCTTCAATGGAATGAGGGACAGCTGCCAGATAAAGCAATGTTAAGGAATGGAGGTGAGGAGGAGAGAGATAAGGACGGGGATGGTTCAGAAATTTTGATAAAAGTTGCAGAGATGGGAAGTTAGCTGAGGGGGATTCAGGAACAAGGAAAGACACCAGTAAGGTGGTAAATACCGTAGCATGCTGAAGGAAGTAGTCCAGGAGAGGGAAGGTTGGTAATGCAGGTGAGGAGGTGATTATAGGAACAGCCCTTAAGAAGGTGAGAAGGACCCTGGGAAATAGAGGGCTGAATTCTTTTTTCTTTTTGTTTTGTTTTGAGGCAGGGTCTCACAGTGTAGCCCTGGCTGACATTGAACTCACAGAGATCACCTGCCTCTGCGTCCTGAGACCTGGGACTAAGGGTGGCCCAGCAGGACTGAACTCCTTACACTTGGACCATGTTCCTTTTGTGCTGAAGGGACTTTGGCCTGAGAGCCCTAAGGAACAGAACACTGTTGCGTGATGTCAAAGCAGGCTTGTCTCATCACCTGCCGTGGTACATGGTGAAGAAAAGCTTGCTATTTCCCTCCTCCAGGTGCCATGCTACGCATTTGATGATGAGTTAAAGAAACACGATTTAAACCCACTAATCAAGATGAGTGGTGGCTACCTGGTGGACGACTCTGATCCCGACACGTCTCTGTTCATCAATGTGTGCAGAGACATAGGTGAGGTTTCCTACAGTGTGTTTGTGTGTGTGTGGGTGGTGGCGGGGGTCAATGCTTGTCCTGACTCCTTGGACATCCATGTTATCATTAGATCTCTAAGAAAGCCACTGTCCTAAAGGTCATTCTCTCTGCATAGCCACACTCAGCAAATTCTGATCCCGTGCCTGCTCTCCAATCCTGCAGATTCCACACAGTGCTGCTACTTTAGAACATTCTCTCTGCCAGCTACTTCAGGATTTGGGGCTCTGGGATCAGGAAAGTTTTGAGTTCGCTGTGTGTACTCAAGTTCTGTGCCTTTGAGTTGCAGGCTGGGTGAAAGGGACTGAGGAACAGCAAAGGCTTTGAGAAAGTGGTTGTCAAGTGTGTTGAGGCTGGGAGTTGTGTTTTCTTTGTAGATGGTGTGAGAGGCCTGCTTGACTTTCCTAGATCAGCCCAAGCCTGGAAATAAATGACTCCAGTGCTATAAAAGTTCACTATTTACTTTATTGTTTATTTATTGTTTTGCCTAGCTGCCTAGCTTTCTGCCTCCCAAAAAGGGCTCAGAACTGGGAGCCCGGAGGCCAGGCCAGGACTTTGTGCAGTGCTGGCTGTGCATGTGCCATAAAGCAGATTCTAAGGATGAGTTAAAAAAAAAAGCGATGAAGAGGCCACATTTTACTGTTTCCTTATGTTTCTTGTTCTCATCATACGTAGGACGTTGGTCTGAGAAAAATTTGAGGGGGGGACACACAGTTCAGTACATGACAGCGTTACTGGGTGTGGTGGGTGTGTGGCTACTGACAGAGTTCTTTAAAGTATATACACATTATAGCCCATCTTACATGTGGATTATTTACTTATTTTTAATTTTATGTGTATGAGTATTATACCTGCATGTGTGTAAGTGCACCTGTGTCTGTGCAATGCCTATAGAGGGCAGAAGAGAGGGTGTCGGATCCCCTGGGACTGGAGTTGCGGATAGTTGTTAGCTGTTGTGTGGGTGCTGGGATTTGAACCTGGATCTTCTGCAAAAAACAGCCAGTGCTTCTAACTGCTGAGCCATCTCTCCAGCCCTGTGTGGATTATTTCTAACTATTATCATTATACCCTACCCAGGGCTCCTGAGAAGAATCAGCAGTGATTTGATTTTTCATGCTAAAGTTATTACATATCTTCCCTTCTCAAGGACAGCCTCTACTCATTTGGAGAATGGCCCATAATGTCTTTGTCCTAAGTGGGTCAATAATTCAAGTTTGCCTATAAAGCTGTGGTCTCATGGAGTTTTGACTCCTCCAGCAGTGTGCTGGAAAACATTTAAATTTCTGGTCCTGTTTTTTTCATCCTTTTGAGGATTATCTGAATTCACTGGGTATTTATTTTCTTTTTCCTTTCCTTTTTCTGGCATTTTGGATGCAATCAGCCTTTGTGGTTTTTACAGCGGGCCCTGACTCCCTGCTGTTGAGACATTCTTCAGCCCCAGGAAGTTGCACAGGGCCTCAAATTGGCTTTGAATGTGCCCTCCAGCCTCATGCCTAGTTTAGACCTGTGGCTGGTGTTTACTGTGTTCTAAGCTTGGCACTTGTGTTTCCTTTGCTTTTGGCAACCAGGCAGTCTGCCCAAGGCATTGTAAGGCAGTCACCCTGTGTAGAAGCAGAGGCTGGTGTGACTCCACCTGGGTTTGGAGACAGTCACTGGTATGGAAGCCAGGGGCAGATCAGCTGAGACTCTGGCTCTGCCTGGATTTGGAGGCCTGGCAGGAGGCAGAGGACCCTTTCTTCTCTTTTGGCTGAGGGGGTGTTGAAGTCCAGGGAGGTTCTGTTGTTTCATCATTTGTGGGAGAAAGTGTTTAAAAACCCTCTACAGTTTGATGCCACTTAGCGGCTGGATTAAAGCCTTAAACACCAGTAAAGTTTCTGCCTTCTTGGAACTTTAGGTCCAAGGAGGGGAAGGACCACAGCGAGCAAGTAAACCCAGTGTCTTGCGAGGTCTGGTGTGATGAAAGCCTGTAGGTCAGGAGAAACGCAGTTGAAAGCACAGACACCCACTGTGGTCTTAGGTCCTAAGGCCTTACATGTTCTGGGCACATATTATATTGTGATCATAAGTTCTTCCTGGCCTGCAGTTACACCAAGGTGTGTGTGGGGGCGGGGGACACGTTCTAGGATGAGTTGTCTGCATTTCTTTTCTTTGATGGAGTCTTTTCACTCATTTCTAGAATGCCTGCATTTTCTAGTGTCTGTAGCTTAAAGGGATAAAGCGAATGTTACCAGACTTGAGAAGATGGAAGTGTCCCTTAACCACAGTGACATAGCAGTGTCTGTTCACTGGGCCTCTTGTGTGCCAGGATGAGCAGCACTTCAAATTTCTTTACCTGCTCGTTGCAGGGAAAGGTGATTGGCCCACCCAGGGTCTCAATAGAGTGGGTGGGGACTCTGAAAAGACCCTGAACCTAAGGATTCATGTGCATTCTAATTCTGTCATTTCCTCTGCTTTAAAGTCTCCTGTGATGTTTTGCAGACTCCCTCCGGGACTCCAGCACACAGCTGCGTGCTTGTCCAGCTGGAACTGCCGCCTGCCTGTTGAGGGGAATCCAGGCATTTGATGTTGGCCGGCCCAAGGAGGGACTGAAGCTAGTGAGCAAGGACAGGTCAGTTTGTGTAAGCCTCCAGTGGCTTGCAAGATGTCTTCAGTGCTCAGCAAGAACCTGACTTAGGGGACCTACTGGGGAAAGGAAGGGGATGAGGGCTTAGAAGGGGTTAGTAGGGGTACTGGCATGATCAAAGTATATGCACGTGTGGAGATATCACAGTGAAACCCATTGTTTCGTACAGTTAACACCACACTGCTAAAGATGTGACAAAGACAGAATTTGACTTTCGGTTGGAGGGAGCATGTCCTCTGTGGCCTATTGGCTGTTGTCTCCCTGCTCCGTGGGCTTTGTGTTTATTACCTGACATCTGTTTGGCTTTGTAAGACAAAGTGCCCAGTAACTGAGGTCCTGATCCTGCTCATACTTTTTTATTCTGTATCACCTGTCAGGTTATCTTAGTTTACTTCTAGGTGGGGTGTGCCTCCCCCAATCACATGCTGCTATTTTTACTGCTTTTGGGCCTCGACTTGGCAGGAATTTTTTTTTTCTTTTTTGAGACAGGGTCTTCCTGTAGCCCTAGCTGGCCTGGAACTCCCCATGTAGACCAGACTGGCCTTGAACTCACAAAGATGCACCTGCCTCGTCTCCCAAGTGCTGGGATTAAAGGTGTGTGCCACCATGCCCCGCAGGAGTATGTTTTTTCTCCAACTTGTTCTCTATATAGGCCAGGGATTTTGTACTGTGCTTGTTGGAGCGTTCTTTGGTAGATGCTTCTGTTCATCTCAGTCTCTTTGGAATGATGGTTGTATAGGAACTAGGTGCAACTAGATTGCACTTTTGCCCAAAGAGACCATTGTGGCAGGAGATAAATTGGAAAATGTTGGGAATTTTTCATGTGTCTGTATTAACTTGCCCATGCTGCCATAAGGAAACACCAGAGACTGGGGGTCCTTGAACAACAGGAGTTTATTTCCTTAGTCTGGATTTCAGAGATGACGACAAGGTCTCAGTTGGTTTTGCGTGTGGCCGGTTCCTTGTTTTGTTAGAGGCTTTCTTCACCTTGTGTCCTCACAGTCTTCCCTCTGGGTCTGTGTTCTCACAGTCTCTTAAAGTACAGCACAACTATTGGGTGGGGGCCCACATGTCTGACCTCATTTTAAATTTTTACTTCCCCTTTAGTGTCCCTGTGTCCCAATAGTCTCTGTTGAAGCATGTATGTTGGGGCTGTTCCCATAGCATTTGGGAGGGACTGTCCAGGGTGACCAGTCAGTGACTGCGGACCCTGGGCAGGCTGCCGAGAGGGAGTGAAATGTAGGGCACTGCAGAGCAAGGGCTTCTCTGTTCTCAGCACTTTTGTCTGGGTGCATAGGAGCCATGGGCACATCATCACAAGCAGGGGAGGAGCATGCTGGCTAGCAGGAGAACCTCCTGATAGGACCTCAGGTCAGGCTTCGGGGCCAAGGGAGCCTCAGCCTGTGACTTCTGGGCCTGCAATCTAGCTAGGCATGTTGACTTCAAAGCCCGTTGCCTTGCCTTCAGATGTTGTATGCAAGGGGAAAGATCATATGGCTTTGTGGGCTGAAAGGTGTTCGGCCTTCTCACCCCTGTCCACCTTGTTTCTCTAGGTTGCTTCCAGAAATTCAGATAGCCTTCTTTAGGATCGTCCGTTTACTTGTTGATCATTTTCTTTGATTTCTAACAATAGGACACACTGGCTTACTCTTTACGTTTTCTTTTTCTTTTTGAGACAGGGTCTCCCTGTAGTCCCAGCTGTCCTGGTACCCACTATGTAGACCAGGCTGGTCTTAAACTCATAGAGATCCGCCTGCCTCTGTCTCCCGAGTGCTGGGATTAAAGGCATGTGCCACCACACCGGCTTGAGTTTTCTTTTTAATTAAAATCAAGTGAAGTTACTTATGCTTTAGTTTCTTCCACAGTTTATGTGGCTTGTGCTGCTCTCCCACCTCAATGTGCTGACTGCTCAGGGCAGTGTATTAATTTGAATGTAATTTGCATGTCCTTAACACTCTTTCCACGTGATCCTGCAGGCTTGTCTTGAGTTATGTGAAAGAAGAGGCAGGAAAGCCAGACTTTTGTGATGGTCACAGCCCTGCAGTGACGATAACATTTGTGTGCCCATCTGAGCGGAGAGAGGTGAGTGTCTTGTCTCTCCCTGGGTGACTTTAAAGCTGTGATTCTCAGCCAGACTGTGTTTGAGGTGGGGGCTGGTGCAGGGAAGGGGTAACAAGCTCAGGGGGCGGTGGACTCCTGGCCGGGAGGCAGCTCCTGACAGCTCCATACCTCCTGGAGGACAGTGTGCTATTCTTGTGTTTGTCCATTTAAACATGGGTTTTGCTGTGTAGCTCGGGGAGTGCTTAGCCTCAGCATCCCCAGCGCTCGGTGTACTGCTGTGCGTCTTGCCCACGTTTCCCTTTCAGTCTTCACCAGTTGGGAGCTTCAGCGGGTATCAAGGTGGATGAGTGTTTGGTTTTCATCCGTATGTGGTGATTTAAGTAATTCATGGGTAGGTGTGTTTCTTTGTATAGTTGGGCTGATTCTAGGGAAAGTTGAAAGCTTCGGCTAATCTGAAGTCCAAGATTTCTTTCTTCTCTTTGGTGTGTGTATGTGCATTCCTGTGTGTGAGTTCTGTGCAGGTCAGATGGGGGCTAGGGAACAACCTAGGGCGCTACTCCTCAGGTGCTCTCACCCCCCCCCCCCCAAAAAAAAAAAACAAACTCCAGAGCTCTCCCAGTAGGCTGTGCTGGTTAGGCAGTAGGCCCAGTTCTGGGACTGAGGTGTGCCACAGTATCTGGCCATTTAGAATTTGGGTCCTGGAAGTCAGGTCCTCTTCATGCTTGTGTGGCAGGAACTTTCTGTACTGAGCTATCTCCCTAGTCATGAAGCCTGGGCTTTCTGTAGGGAGAGGCTCGTTGCCAGTCTCCTCTCTGCTCTCCTCCTCAGCCTGTTCTCCCCTCAAGTGGTTTACCGTTCTCTTGACTACTTTTACTTTTCACTTGTGTTTATTTGTTTGGGGCATGCCAGGTAGTTGCTTTACCTTAAGCTGTACCCCAACCCCACTTGGGGTGCTGTGAGAAGGCAGCAGCTCAGGAATCCTTGTCTTGAGTCCTTGCAGCTGCCTGTGCAGGTCAGATGTCTGGTCAGGGTCCAGGAGAATGGTGGGTTTCCTCTGCTGCTTTTCTGCCTTTTTGTGACAGTCGTACAGGGACTGATTTCTTTTCTCTGAACAAAGGGAGTTTGCTGTCATTCCAGGCCAGTGACTGGACTGTTCGGTGCGTGGGTGTGTTGGGCTGTGAGGAATCAAGGGAGTTGAGGCTTGAATTGGCATTGGGCACTTCCAGTCTTCCTGTCCACGAGCCCTCAGCTGGATGGTACCTTTCTGATGTCAGTTCTGAGTGGGCGTTGAGGAATATTCACGTGTGCTTTCCATTTCTACCTGCAGATGTGGGGTCTTCACTCTTGGGGAGATGCTCTTAAGTGGTAGTGGTTTTAGTTTCCATTTTATTTGCTCTATATCTAATAAGGAGCATTTCTCACTAGAATAATAAGAAGGAGATTGGGCGTTTTGCACTTTATCCTGCAAGGGGTCCAGGGCATTTCTTGTAGGAGAGGAGGCCGTTCACACTTTGTCCTGTCATTTCCTGTAGGAGAGGAGGCCGTTCACACTTTGTCCTGTCATTTCCTGTAGGAGAGGAGGCCGTTCACACTTTGTCCTGTCATTTCCTGTAGGAGAGGAGGCCGTTCACACTTTGTCCTGTCATTTCCTGTAGGAGAGGAGGCCGTTCACACTTTGTCCTGTCATTTCCTGTAGGAGAGGAGGCCGTTCACACTTTGTCCTGTCATTTCCTGTAGGAGAGGAGGCCGTTCACACTTTGTCCTGTCATTTCCTGTAGGAGAGGAGGCCGTTCACACTTTGTCCTGTCATTTCCTGTAGGAGAGGAGGCCGTTCACACTTTGTCCTGTCATTTCCTGTAGGAGAGGAGGCCGTTCACACTTTGTCCTGTCATTTCCTGTAGGAGAGGAGGCCGTTCACACTTTGTCCTGTCATTTCCTGTAGGAGAGGAGGCCGTTCACACTTTGTCCTGTCATTTCCTGTAGGAGAGGAGGCCGTTCACACTTTGTCCTGTCATTTCCTGTAGGAGAGGAGGCCGTTCACACTTTGTCCTGTCATTTCCTGTAGGAGAGGAGGCCGTTCACACTTTGTCCTGTCATTTCCTGTAGGAGAGGAGGCCGTTCACACTTTGTCCTGTCATTTCCTGTAGGAGAGGAGGCCGTTCACACTTTGTCCTGTCATTTCCTGTAGGAGAGGAGGCCGTTCACACTTTGTCCTGTCATTTCCTGTAGGAGAGGAGGCCGTTCACACTTTGTCCTGTCATTTCCTGTAGGAGAGGAGGCCGTTCACACTTTGTCCTGTCATTTCCTGTAGGAGAGGAGGCCGTTCACACTTTGTCCTGTCATTTCCTGTAGGAGAGGAGGCCGTTCACACTTTGTCCTGTCATTTCCTGTAGGAGAGGAGGCCGTTCACACTTTGTCCTGTCATTTCCTGTAGGAGAGGAGGCCGTTCACACTTTGTCCTGTCATTTCCTGTAGGAGAGGAGGCCGTTCACACTTTGTCCTGTCATTTCCTGTAGGAGAGGAGGCCGTTCACACTTTGTCCTGTCATTTCCTGTAGGAGAGGAGGCCGTTCACACTTTGTCCTGTAAGGGTCCAGGGCATTTCTTGTAGGAGAGGAGGCTGTTCACACTTTGTCCTGTAAGGGTCCAGGGCATTTCTTGTAGGAGAAGAGGCTGTTGTGTATGGATGGAGGTTCCCTTTCAAGATTGACTGTTGTTTACTGGACAGATCTTAACTTTTTGTAAATATTCTTTATTGCTGCAGTACTTGGGGTGTTTATTTATGCATTTTTTTGTTGGCTTGTTGAATACTTGGGCTTTGGGTATTTAATAACATTTATCCTGCCATACAGATCTTTCAAAAAAAACTTTTATCAAGTGTACGTGCTATAAATTCACCTATTTTTGTGCATAAGTCAGTCAGTTAGCATTTTACATAATTGTGCAATCTTTGCCATAGTCTAATTTTGGAAAATTCCCATCCCCCTCAGGAAACTTCTTGCCTTTCTTGCCTTTAATAGTCACATCCCCTTCTCAGCCCTGGTAGTCAGACCACCACGAATCTGCTTTCTGTCCATGGATTTGTCCTTTCTGGGTATTCCATGTACATGGAATGGACAGTATGTGACTGTCTTTGTCGACTTTCACTTAGTACACAGCTCTGCATCTCCATGGCAGGCTGCACTGAGCCACAGACCAGGAAGAAGCATCAAGTTTGAGCCAGGCAGAGGAAGGTTAGTTTTGCAGATGGAAAATTGTGGCCTGTTGTAAACTGGCACTTGGGACTGTGACTGGCCCAGAGCGAGTGCCCAATACTTAACGAATTAACAGAGTCTAGAAGTAGCATAGCTATTCCTGGTACTATGATCAGTAGGACAGTTCCTCCAAAGAGGATTAGAAAAAGGACAGTGACACCCATGAGTTGGGACGCTGTTAGCATCCTCCATAGATCCCACTAAAGATGAGCACCAACCTTGGTTTGATGGCAGGATGTGGGACTGTGGCAGGGTAATGCCTTGGCTTCATCCAGAGCAGTGGTTATTTTTCTTTGATATGTATGAGTGTTTTGCCTGCATGTAAGTGTGCCTGTGTCGTGTACTGGGAACCATAGAACCTGGATCCTCTGCAGGAGCAACTAGCTCTTAACCACTGAGCCATCTCTCAAGCCCCCAGAGCAACTTTTTAAAAGAGAAAAATTGAGGTTATATTTATTTATTCATTTATATTCACTCATTTATTTACGTGTGTGTGTGTGTGTGTGTGTGTGTGTGTGTGTGTGTGTGTGCGCGCACGCATATGCCTTATCTGTGTAGTACAGTTGTAAGCCATACATTTGAGTGCTAGGAACCAAACTCAGATCTTCTGGAAGAGCAGCAAGCGCTCTTGACTGCTAAGCCGTATCTCAGCCCCCAAAATTGAGTTTAAAGTAGACTTTTGGTGCTGAGAATGTAGCTCAGTCATTTAACATGATTGATTAGCATACATGAAGCCTTGGGTTTGAGTCTCAGTACCACATTAACCAGGCATAGTTATGCATGCCTATAATTCCAGCACTTAGGAGGTGGAGGCAGGAACACAGAAGTTCAAGGGTATCTTTGGAACATAGTAAGTTCAAGGCCAGCCTGGAACAATTTATTCATTTATATTCACTCATTTATTTACGTGTGTGTGTGTGTGTGTGTGTGTGTGTGTGTGTGTGTGTGTGTGCGCGCACGCATAGGAATGAATTTGTGAAGGTTAGAGGACTGTTTATAGGAATCAGTTCTACTATGGGTCCTAGGGATCTAACTCAGGTGACCTGAGAGACTTGGCAGCTGGTATTTTCACCTGCTGAGCCATCTCACTGACCCTCGTCCCTAGAAGAGTTTCTTCTGATTTATTTATGTGTATGAATATTTTGCCTGCATGCGTGTAAGTGCACTCATGTTCTGCAAATGACTGTGGAGGCCAGAAGGAGGTATCGCATCCCCTGGAGCTGGAGTTTAGGACAGTTGTTAACTGCCGTGTGGGAGCTGTGCTGATAGTTGAATTTGGATCCTCTGCAAGAACTGCTAGTGCTTTGAAAGCTGAGTGTGGTACACTTGTCTATCCTCCAGTGTGGGACTGGGTGATAGAGGCAGATCCCTGAACCTCATTGACCAGCCAGTGCTGAGGTTCACTGAGAGAGATTCTGTATCAAAAAATAAGGTGGGACGTGGTGGAGGAAGATACCTAAGTTGACTTGTGGCCTCTGCAGGTGCACACACTCCCCATATACCACACAAAACATCCTGGGCTTTAGAAAAAGTCAAAGTAAATGAAGTTATATAATCAAAATGTGCTAGGGGCAAGTGTGATTCAAAAACCAGGAACAGGAAGATAGAAAATCTCAACAACCTGTCTTCAGGCTTTTCCAAAGCATGAGAGATGTGTGTTTAAAGTGTATTTGAAACTCTTTGATTCCATTCCTCTGACATTGTTCCCCACAGGGCACCATTCCCAAGCTCACTGCGAAGTCTAACTGCCGCTATGAAGTTGAGTGGATTACAGAGTATGCCTGTCATAGAGATTACCTGGAGAGTGGCACCTGCTCCCTGAGTAACGAGCAGCATGACATCGCCATTGACCTTAGTCCCCTGGCCCAGCTGGGAGGTTTGTGGGTGCCTCTGCTCTGACCTGCTTCTGCGCATTGCTCAGGAGGGACCTGCTGGGAGAGGGGTGCCATGACAGGCTAGAGATGGGTTTGGGTTGGCATAAAGGGAACCCAAGTGCATCGGATGTACTTTCTGACGCGTGCCTGTGTGAACAGTCTCTTCCCGTTTGTTCTTTCTCTAGGGTCCCCCTATACTTCTGATGGAAAAGAGTATGTATTTTATATGAATGTTTGTGGAGATGCCAAGGGCCAGATCTGTAATAACAAAGATGCTGTCGTTTGCCAAGTGAAAAAGGCTGATTCTACTCAGGTCAGAATAGCAGGAAGACACCAGAACCAGACGCTCCGGTGGGTAAAGCCTGCACAGGATTGTCAAGTGCTTTGTTTTGTATGTTTGTGAGCTAGAGTTTTCTGCCCTGCTCCTCTTCTTCCTTTAGTTTTCCCCAAGTACAGGAAAGTCAGGGCCCAAAGTGCCTTCCGCTGTGACTCAGGAACGTTGCCATTTGTCCTTGAGCGGCTCGATGGTTTCCTGACTTTATGATAAGAATACATCTGTTAGAACTGTTGGCTTGTAAATCTTTTGTTTGTAAGGACTGTATTGTAGGAAATTGAGTTAGTTTACGGTTCATACGGCTTTTGTATTTTGAAATTCATGTTTCTAAGGTATTTCAGTTTCTTTTGAATCTGAAATACCGTTAGCATTATATAAAAGTTTTAAGCAGCTAAAAAAACCCAAAACAAAACTCCTCACTTGCTGTGATTCTTAGAACCGTAACTTAGTTGGCCTCATACAAGCAGTAAGAAGATGTAGTCTTCTGAAATCGAGACTTACCCAGAATCATCTCAGTGATATGGTATTTTTGGCAATTGTTAGCGGGGCTGTCTGATTTGTGGGCATTATTTATTTTGTATAAAATCCCTGAGTGAGAGCAGTCTTTGTGTTCTTAGCAGAGCCGCTGGCCCTCCCCGCAGCCTGTACTGCTTTGCTAGAGTTAGACAGCACATTCGGAACTCGTTTGTGCAGGATGCCAGCCCAGCTGGCCAAGGAGCTTGCTGTTTATGTCAGTCGTGATTTGTCGGTGGTGCACAAAAGGCTTATTAACGAAGCAGTTTTTGAAACTTCAAGTTTCTTCCATGTGTCTATGAAACACATTTGCTGTGTGTATGTTCACAAAAACCTAGGTACTCGGATGGTGACCTCACCTTAATCTACTCTGGAGGAGATGAGTGCAGCTCTGGTTTCCAGCGGATGAGTGTCATAAACTTGGAGTGCAATGAAGCCGCAGGTGAGAGCACTGGGTCTGTCGGGTCATCCATGGTCAAGCCGCCTCCAGTTCCTGCCTCCGATTCAGGGTGTGTGTGTGTCTTTTCTTGGGAGTGGGATGCTGAAGAGAGCACTGAGATGGTGGTCTTTGGACCTGGGCAACTCGGCCCCAGATTTTCTGTTACAGTGATGTCTTGCCTGCCCCTGCCCCTGCCCCCAGCCAGGACACATACATCCTGTTTTCATTTTCCTCTGCTCTCCATGTTTGTCTTGGGAACCAGCCCAGCGCTGGGCTTGCTGGGAGAGAGTGTCTGCCTTGAATTCTGCTGTAGGAACACTCACCAGAGCAGGGCCGTTCATTCACCAGCTTCAGGCAGTGCCACACCTTTCATGTCATAAAATTTTTTGCAAAGTGATGACCCTGTGGTAGATTTTGAATTTGGGCATCACAAAAACGTCACTGGACAAGTTCACACTGAATCAGGCCTGGCTCTCTGGGAGACTAGGAATTCCTGGGTCACCAAGGTACTCCCTTGCTGAGGATTTCAGACAGGCCTGGCACCTGTAGAAAGGTGATGGAATTCCATCATAACCAGAGACCTGTCCTGTCCAGGGACTCCCAGGCTCTGGTCTATGGTGCCGCCCAGGCTAACCTGCTTTGCACTAGGATTTCATTCTGGAGCTGAGCCTGGTTTCTGTCCTCAACTGTGTGCAACTGGCCCAAGCTCTCATGGTTATCTGCCCCTGGAGGGTCTCCCTGGCCCTTCCTTGTGTTTGTTTTGTATGTTTCTATGGTAGGCCTTGGGTGGTTTGATCATGGTCCTATTCCTGGATGATTCACTGCAGGATCTGGGAGCAGCCCCTGTGATTACAGTTAAGCCCTCATAAACCTGCCAGTTGTAAGCAGAGGAAGGTCAAGGCAGCTCAGCCGGGGAGTCTTTTGGTCACGAAGCTTAGGTACCAGAGCCCTGGAGGCTGTGGCTCACTGGGGCCCTCCTGTCCTTGGAGTCTCTCACTGGCTCTTATCAGTCACAGAGCTCACAGGTTTTAGTGCCTTATTTGCTCAGGCTCTGCAGGGGCCTCAGGGTGACAGATGGCCCTCAGTTTACAGAGTAGAAACAAAGATAAGAGGGTTGCTGACTGAGTACCAGGTAAAGCCCTAGAACTGAGCTATGGGCTGGAGAGTTATTATTTTTCTATACTGGGGAGACCCCAGGTCATCCAGGTCAGTGGGCTGGTTCTAGGACAGCTAATAGTCAGGCAGCCTGAAGAGTGGAGGCTGTTCCAGTAGCAGATGGGGGCAGGGAGCCAGGAGCTGGGTTGGCTGCAGGGCACAGGGCCTTCCAAGGCATGGACTTGGGGAACTGTGAGTAGGCCTGTGGCTACTTGCTTAGACTGGCTAATTGTGAGCTCAGTGAAGTTCTGTGCTGCAGGGACCCTAGCTCCACCTGATACAGGGTAAAGTCATAAGGAATCGTAGTAGGGCTGTGATATGCCTCTACCTTAGAGGAATAGAGCAGGTGTTGTTGGGTTCCTGTCACCCTCCCCCCACCCAAATTTGGTTGGTGTGTGCCCTGTCCTGCCTCAGGTTCTCCCCTTCTATCCTTAACGCTCCCTTCGAATGGGCCCTTCAGAGGCTTGTTTTGAATTTTGGATACTACTCTATGTCCCGGTCCTTGGGCATTGTAGCTTGCGTCCCCAACTGTCAGAAACTGGGCTGAGTCCTGACTTTCCCATTCTTCCCTGCTGGTGAGGACTATACCCATCATGTGCCTATGAGGTCCCATGTCTCCCCTGGCTGTGCCTCGCCTCCTGCATCCTGTTCTATTCAGGCCTTTTACTATTGATTGGGCCGAGATCCTGGAGTGCATGCTGGTGTCATATTGGGTTGCTGAGAAGAAGGAGTGATGGACCAGAAAGGCACAGACAAGGGACTGGAAGAGCCGTGGACTTACTAGTAAGACTGTGAATTCCAAAGCTGAATGAGTTAACCATACCAAAAGTATTATTCTTTCCATTCTCCCATTATATTATAAAAGTTTTCAAATATGGGGCTGGAGAGATGACTCAGCTGTTAAGAGCACTGGCTGCTCTTACAGAGGACCTGCGTTCAAATCCAGGCATCCACATGGCGGCTAACAACCACTTGCAACTCCAGTTCCAGTGGTTTTGGTGACCTCTTCTGACCTCTACAGGTATTGCATGACGTGGGTGCACTTACACAGGTGCAGGCAATGCGCTCATACACAAAAAATAAAATAATAAACTTTTTGATAAAAGTTCTCACACATAAAAGTAGGAAGAACATTACAACAAAATGGCATACAGCCTCCTCTTTGGGAGTTCTTAGTATTTTGCTGGATTTGCTTTGTTTAAGCCGTATGTCAGAAGTGGTTTGTGCTACCCATCCCTGGTGCTGAGACGCATTCTTTACTGTCCCCTCAATACCAAGACCATCTGGCAAAATGAATGATGCCTGGTGCTGCAGAGCATGTTTACCAGGCTGCTTTTGTGATGTCTGTACAGAGCCTGCATAGAGTTCAGGCCAGGACCGGAGAGAGGATGGCGTGGGCTGGGGCCTCATTTCAGCCAGGACCTGGACTGTAAAATACTTCTGACTCCTTGCTCTGTGGTCAGTACTCTAAGCTTTTGAATGTATATACGCTGTCAAATTATTTTGTTATGTTACTCAAATTTACATAAGTTCCCTTGTGGAGCCTGATTGTTGGCTGGTGCAGTGGTGTGGTTTTGGCTGTGAATGATCATTAACTGGCTGTGTTGTAGATAAGGTAGTTTAGAGTTTCGAGTTTCAGGTGGGTCTCAGGAAGGTGCCCTGTAAAACCCAAAGATGTTTTCGTTTTAGCCATACCACCTTCTTTTGTATGTGATTTTGAGACAGGGTCTTGGTATATAGTCCTGGCTGGCCTGGCACTTGCTATGTATATCTGCCTGTCTCTGCCTTTGCCATAGTGCTGGGAGTAAAGGTGTATACCACCACACCTGGCCTGGCCTGGATAGTTTACCATTTGTTTCAGTAAGTGACCTGTAATTTGCTATAAAGTGATTTTATTCTTTGTGATCCTGTCAAGTGAGGGCATCAATACCTTGGAAAGTGAATACAGCAGATTACAGTAATATAATTAATAATAAAACCACCCACAGATTAAGATGACTTCATCATCAAAGGTCGTTTGCATGAGTACAAAGCATTGGGCTCTGGGCTAGAGCAGGCTCCTTCTGTGTGGTCACTCAGACTGCTGTTTCTGTCTTGTGTTGCTGTTGGCTAAAGTCTGAGCACAATGATAGTGCTTTCTTTTCTCAAATGGGCTGAAACTGAGTCACTTGACAGCCTTAGAGGCAGAGGAGGAGTTTCATTGTGCACTTACAGAGAAAGCCAAGTGGTTTGATGAAAGGTATCCACAGTAACTAACGGAAGTGTGACTGCTGCTGCTTCTTGGGCAGAATGCTGGCCTTAGTTTCATCAGGAAGCCCTCTTTCTTTGTAGCCGGTCATAGAAGTCAGAACTGGGCCTGGGGAACTGAGGAACCAACAGCATCCAGGGAGCCAGGCTGGTGCCTCTGGGCCTGTGTAAGGCAGAGATGATGGGAGTACCTGCTGATCACAGTGACAGATGGACAGATCCTCAGGCCCCAGGGAGAGATCGACTGGGCATAGGGGTGTGGGGCACCCTCTGTGCAGATTCTGTGAGGAGTTAAATAAACCAGATAAGGTGCAGCCCAACTGGTGCTTGGCTGGACTGCTTGCACACCATTAGTGGCAAAACCAGCTCAATAATGAACCCTAGAACTGTTCCAAGTTTGTTCATGTGATTATATGGCACAGAAAACACAGCGAAGGCTTAGGTTACAGAAACGAGGCTTTTGCAAATAATCAAGTAGACATTAGGTTTCAGTGTGAATCTGGTAATTGGATTCAGCCTTGGAGAGGGATGGAAGGAGGCAAGTGTGGGCATTTGTTCCCTAGCCAGACACTTGAAGGGCATTAGAGGGTGCCTGTGATGGCAGTGTCCCCTGTGTCATGGACCTGGCTGGGGAGACGAAGGTGGGAGTCACTCTCGTAAAAGAGAGTACTTATTAAATACAAAACCAGACGAGCTCAACCAAAGAAAAATCACGGAGGAAGGCAGTCACGGGGAGCGGGGGTGGTGGGGTAAAAATAGAAACAAAACCAAACCCATAGTAAGTGGAGAGGTCTTGACTTATGGTTATGTCTAGGTTTGATTCTGGCTCCCTTCTTCTTTAGCTGTGAAACCATAGGTGAATTATTTAGTCACCCTGAATCTACACAGTGTGTTCAATTGTTCATATGCCATAGGGTTTTTAAACTTTATTTATTTATTTTTTTAACAGGGTTTTGGGTTTCTCTCACTATGTAAATGGCTGGTCTGGAACTCTCCTTGAGTTCTGCCTGCCTCTGCCTCCTGAGTGCTGGGATTAAAGGTGTGGTTGGTTTTTACCATAGGGTTTAAAATTTTTTAATATTTTATTTTAATGTTTATTATTTTTAAATATTTTATTATTTTTATGTGTATGTGTGTATTGCCTGCATGTAGGTAAGTGCACCTGTGTCATACAGTGCCCATGGAGGACAGAAGAGACTGTTGGATTTCCTGGAACTGGAGTTACGGACCGTTGTTATGTGCCATGTGGGTCCTGGGATTCGAACCCGGGTCTTCTGCAAGAACAGTCAGGGTTCTTAACTGCTGAGCCATCTCTCTAGCCCCAGGGTTTTAAATTTTTTAAAAATTTATGAGTGTTTTGCCTGTACTTATGTAAGTGCACCCATGTATGCAATTCTCATGGAGGCCAGAGGAGGATGTTGGATCCTGTGGAACTGGAGTTTCAGATGGTTTTTTGGTCGCCATTCGGGTGCTGGGAAATCTACCCTGGTCCAACAGTAGCCAGTGCTCTTACCTGCTGAGCCATCTCTTTAGTCCCTGCCATAGGGCTTGGCGTGGGCAGATACACCAAATGTTTGTGTGTTTTTTGCAGCCTGCCCCAGTGTGGGTGACGCTGGAATTGCTGCAGTTTACTTGGTGCTTGACTTTGATTGTGCTTGGGACGGGCTAGGTGCTGGGGCCGCTGCTCTACTCCTGAAGACCTCAGAATTTAAGAGTTGACACTTGAAACATCATTTGCTTTTGCTGTAAAATCCTTACTTCCCTTTCCTTAGAACATGAAACTGCTCAGGACAGCACACCTCAGGAGGCAGGCGGACTGGGAGGTGCAGCTGCTGGGCTTACGAAACCACCAGCGGTGAAAAAACAGGGAGCTTTGTGCCAGTGGCCCATCAGTGGACAAGGCAGAGGGATAGCGTTTCCAATAGGGAGGGCAGTGCTTTTCTCAGGCCGGGCTTGGGAGGAGTGGCCTCTGAAGAGTGGTGCTGCTCTGGGCAATGGATGGTGTCTCCCTGGACGGAGGAGGAAGAGGTTTCAGTGGAACATCCCAAATGTATGTTGACAGGTCACAAGCGTGGGTGCCGTCAGCACCTAGCGGAGTGCCTCTAACCTTGTGGGGGCGACACGAGGTCTCACCACACTTCATTCGAAGCCATAGCAACAGAACCTCTTCATCTCCACAGTGGGGATGAATCCCAGGGAATGGGTTTTCATCACCGTCACTTGTTAGTCATCTCTCTTGGGACTGGAACTCTGGTCTCTGTCATCTCTGTGGACTTCTGTTCCTACCCGGTGACAGCAGTGGGCCCTTTGCAAGGTGACTGCATCCTGGAGTAGCGGAGGCCTGCTCCTGGGTTTGGGTCATGATTGAGTTCCGTGTTTCCTCTGGCATTGTGTAGGTAACGCCGGGAGAGGAGAGCCTGTGTTTACGGGTGAGGTGGACTGCACCTACTTCTTCACATGGGACACCAAATATGCCTGTGTCAAAGAGAAGGAAGACCTCCTCTGTGGGGCCAGTGACGGGAAGAAACGCTATGACCTGTCTGTGCTGGCTCGCCACTCAGGTATCGCTCCCTTTCCTGGGGACCCTTAGTTTCTATGTTCAGAAGACAGTTGCTCCCAGTGGTTTGCAAAACAAACCTTTAATTATCAACTGAGTCATGGCCCCCTTTGCCTTCCAGCAACAGTTCAGCCTGTAAGGAGCTGTGAATTGGGAGGTGAGCACCTGTGTCTGAGAACTCTCCGTGTCATTTTTCTAATTGAGGAGTCCAAGCTCACCTTACCAGTTTAGCAAGAACTGCCAGCTGTCCTTTGCATTGGGCTGGAATTAGTTTCTCTTTGAGGGAGATGTGACTATATTTGGTACCTAAGGTGGCGGGAGGAGCCGAGTCTGTTAGTCTATATCCTGTGCACCTAAGGCAGCTGGAGGAGCCGAGTCTCAGTCTACATCCTGTGCTTGCCCTGTACTGTGGCTGACCCTTCTGCCTCTGAAAGGGGATCGGCATGCCCCTGATCCCTAGTTTTGGGAGGACTGTCCCAGGATGCATGGCATCGTACAACACCGTGCGTATCCGTGTTAGGGGTTCAACATGGAGATGTTGGGGGGCGGAGGAAGACTCTGTTTGTACTGTGGTAGACACAGGAAAGGTACTGGGTGACAACTGGTGAGGTCCCACATTGTCATGTCTCTGCCTTCATGGGCCAGGAAAGTCAGAGGTAGAGGGCTTGTGCCAGGGATCGCCTGACCTTGCTAGGGACTTCGGGTTTCACTCTTGTAGCAGCTCTGGGGTCGGTGTGTAGAGGTCCTTGTGTCTGCAGAGTGGAGCTCTGGTGAGCATGGAGTGCATGAACACCAGCAGCCACCACACAGTTCTACAGTCTTTGCAGGCCCATCTGTTACAGGGGTTCCTCCTCTGTGTCAGGGTCAAGAGCCTTCCTTAGCACACTATCTAGGTGCTTCACCACGAACATCCTGTGTTCTACTACTAACTGCTTTAGTAGTAAAAATCCCCGGAAGCCACGGATGAATCGCATACCTGAGTGCTAATAAAGGGGTGGGTTTCTGCAAAGCAGGAGTTCGAATCTCAGGATCAGGGCCTTAGTTTAGATTTGGGTGGCTCTATCTAAGACTGTTGTGTAAGCTCTTCAGGCCTAACTTCTTAAAGGAAACACAAGTATTGTGGGATGTTTTTCCAGTCTGCATTATTCCCTCCCTCTGCTTCTCGTCTCTTGTCCTACCGCGGCCCCCCTCTCGTCCTAACACCTCCTTCTGCTTCTTGTCTGTTGTCCTACCGCAGCCCCCCTCCCGTCCCATTTTCTTTTCATTTCTCCTTTTTTCCTGGACGGGAAGAGGGTGTGCTGGGTTAGGGTTCACTGTGCCCAGGGGTTCTGACAGGAGTGCGTGGTGGCTTTGCAGCTGCAGTGGTGAAGGAGCAAGAACCATGTTTCGTTTTAAGTGTCAGTGCGCTCCAAGACACACGGATTGGGACCTTGATGGACGGTGCAGAGCTGCATGAGTCCACTTAGCAGGCTCCGTGCTGCAGCCTGGCTTTTGAGGAATCGGGAAGATTTTTGTAGCATTTGCAACCACATAGCCCAGAGGAATCTGTGAACTGAAAGCTGAAATACTCTGCTGTTCCTTCAGAGAGTCCTGCCGCGGGACTGCAACCCACACACCCTTCCGTCAAGTGCTCCGTGCTTTGGGGAGGACTTTGTCATGCACGCTGTCTTCTGTGGTGTCTGTAGGCTACCAACATGGGGACCTAGCTCTCCAAAAGCATGTGTAACATCACTGGCAAGCTGTGGGCTTTTACTTCTAAACCTAATTCCCAGCTTGACAAAGGAACATTCAGAAAAGAATGTGTGCGTATGTCTTTATATCTGTCTTCCTGTTGTCCAGTGCCAGTTTATGGGATGGTAGCTACAGTCTCGTGACCACGCCTTCCTTTGCCTAGTGTCCTTAGCACCGCCCCCTCCCTTCCACTGACACCTATCAGTGCCTGTTCACTCAGCCTTTGGATTCAGTGGCCACAGGTCATGACCACCTTGTGTGAGCCAAGCCTCCATCCTGCCCCAGTCAGCCTGTGCAGGAGGTTTCTCGGCAGCATAGGTACTTGGAGGCCTGAAGCTCTGCACTAGCAGTGCCCTTCCAGCAGGCTCAGGACAGCGCTGGCCCTCAGATTTGGTTCAGTGCTTGATTTTCTGTTGTTGAGTGTGGAAGAGGTTAGCTGTTCATTTTTCACATGGCATGTTGGGGTATGACTTGTCCCTGTCCCCGACACACTCAGAAAGTGGAGACTGACTTTCTGTTCAGAAGCAGAAATGCCAGGGATTTCCTGACCAAGTACTCATGAACTTGACTTAGTTATACTCTTTAAGATGTGACCATAAGGAAAGAATTCATTGCCTTTGACTAAAGAAACTTTTGCTTTGGTTGCAGAATCGGAGCAGAATTGGGAAGCTGTGGTTGGAGGCCAGACAGACTCAGAAAAGAAGTCTTTCTTCATTAATGTCTGTCACCGAGTGCTGCCGGAGGGCAAGGCTAGAAACTGCCCTGAAGATGCTGCTGTGTGTGTTGTGGGTGAGTAACGTGACCACCCTCTTCCTAAGGGTGGGCGGACCTTAGTTGCTTCCTTTGTGGAATGACTCAGAATGACTCCTGTGGTTCTTGTGAGCCCTCTCCTCTTGGGTTTAGATCGGAAGGACTCTAAACCATTACATAATTTTAAACAGTAGAATACTAGTGAGTGCTGTGCTCTCTGAAATCCTAAGGTTCCCAGAAGGTATAGCTTACCAAAGCAAGCCATGCTAGAAAGTGCTTGACCATCTTTTTCATTTTGTAATCTGAGGACTAATGCTGCCAGTGTTTGGGGAAAGCTGATTTGAATTTGTGGCAGCTTTACTGCCTATACCTGGTCTCAGGGAAAGCAGACTCTCGTGGAACTTGGGCTGAGCATCGTGCCCTGCAGGTCTGCTGTCCTAGTTCTGGTCCTATGCTGTCACTCAGACAGACAGATGCATCTGTTTGGCATCTGTCAATTAAGGTGCACCTGGAAATTACCAGGCAGTTAGAGGAAAGGGAATCGCCTAGAAACAGCGATGAGTGGCAAGGCCTTGTTGGATCCGGGGAATCACCCTGGCATTCAGAACAAGAGCTGCGTCTTGAAGAGTAAGTGGAGTAAATTCCTGTCATACTAAGGACCCAGGCATGGACTTCTAACACTTCAGTTATAGCAGCTGAACCAGTCATTCAGTACTGGTTGCCAGATAGGCTTGTGAGTTTGTGGTCATGAATAAAGCCTGACTCCTGGCTGTGCTCCCTAAAAGCCTCTGTCTCAGGGCCTGGAAATTGGGCTGGTGCTAGCTAACACGTGCTAACCTGTCTTTGTGCCCTTGAAGGACATTCCCAACACTTTGCTGCTAAGCCAGGAGGTGGCCTTAATGTGACATTGCTTCTTTTGCCTCTTAGGAGAGCTCTGCCCATTACAGCCAAGTTAGGAGGACTGAGAAAGGGTCATGGTGCACTGCTGGCATTAGCTGGGTTTTGGTACCTATGTCTGCATGATGATAATTTTCCACTGTGTCTTGTTCTCTTCTTTTCTCCAGATAATACTGGAAGTAAAAACCTTGGAAAATTTCTCTCTTCTCCTACAAAGGAGAAAGGACACATTCAACTCTCCTACTCAGATGGTGATGACTGTGGCGGTGATAAGAAAGTAACAACTAACATCACCCTCATTTGCAAGCCAGGTAATAACACACAGGAAGAGGTGCCCTTGCGTCCCCGTGTGTCTCTCCTGCGTCCCCATGTCTCCCCCGCATCCCCACGTCTCCCCTGTGTCCCCATGTCTCATCATCTCTGCAGTGGGGATGGGGGAGAAGGGGTGATGCTGAATATCTCGGGTTCTAGTCTCTGGTGATGGGAGACAGGTCAGTTGGATTTCATCCCAGAAATGGAGAGACCATATGGTGTCAACAGGGAGTTGTGTTGACATTTTTCAAAGGAATCTCCGCATGGCGTCCTGTTCTTTGGGACTCGTACAGGATCAGTGATGCAGGGTGCTGAACTTCCCCCACAGTCTTCCATTCAGCAGTGCTTACTTTTCACCCTTACTCATGTCTCTGCTCTTTTTGTTAAGATCTACATCCATGCATGCATTTTAATGGTCTCAGGGCTATATTTTGTGACTACTACGTTGCATGGTTCTATTTATAGTTTCTTAGGGATTTCCTTGTTGACGAGGCATAGTCTACTATTTTTAAGCATTTTCCACTTGTTAGGTTAACAGTACGTTTCCAATGCGGGGCATCTGGAAGCTCTGTCTCTTCTCTCTGCCTTCTCCACCTCTCCCCCTGAGACATTTCCTTCATATCAATTCCCAGCTGTGGGGGAAGGTCTCATGCTGGTGCTGTTTTGTTTCCTCTTTGTTTAAGTATATGTGGCATAGTAAATTGTGGTAAAATATGTATAACATAAAATCTTACCTATTTTCAAGTATATAGTTCAGTGCCAACAGATACTTTTGTACCATTTATAACCATTGCTCCCACCCTTCTCTAGAACTTTTTCATTTTTCCAAACTGAAAGTTGGTACCTAGTAAACAGTACCTCTCCACTGCTCCGTCCCAAGCCTTTGGCTACCACAACTCTGCCTTGTGTTTATGGACTTACCGTTCCTTCGTGAGAATGACATGTATAGAACCATTTCCTGCTCACCTCGTCTAGTCCTCTTTTTAAGTTTTTCTCGATATATTTCTACTTTATATGTACAAGTGTTTTGCTTGCAATACATGTAAGTGCACCCATGTTGTACAGTGCCTGCAGAGGCCAGAGGAGGGATATCAGATACACCTGGAGTTAAGGATCGCCGTTAGCTGCCATGTGTGTATTGGGAGTCAAACCCAAGTCCTCTGGAAGAGCAGCCAGTGCTGAGCTATCTCTTCAGCACCCCCTCCTCCTTTTTTTAAAGACGATTTCTTTTAGCTTGGGCTGTATTCAAGCTCTACATCTAGTCCAACATGACCTTGAACTTGTATGTCTCTGCCTCCAGCTCTTCAGGTCGGGATTATAGATAGGCATGCAGTACCATGAGTGATTTATATGTTGTTGGGATTGAACCAAGGGGTTTCTGCATTTTCACGTGCCCTCTGTGGACCAAGCCCCACCTCAGCCCTGTAGGACCACTTTCTAACCTTGGGTGTGTTATTATGTGCCCAGAACTATTGACACAGTAAGAACAGGAAAGATTTTTTAGAACCAACAGATTAATGATCTCCTCCCCACCACTGGCAGGTGATTTAGAAAGCGCTCCAGTGTTGAGAGCCTCTGGGAATAACAGTTGCTTCTACGAATTTGAGTGGCACACGGCTGCTGCTTGCGTGCTGTCGAAGACGGAAGGAGAGAACTGTACGGTCTTTGATGCCCAGGCAGGTATGTCTGAGCAGTGCCTCTGTTGTTTAGTGTGACTTGCAACTACAGAAGGCTTTTTCTTTTTTCTTTTGGTCTTTTTGAGACAGGGTCTTCCTGTAGCCCCAACTAGCCTGGAACTTGCTATGTAGACCAGGCTGGTCTCAAACTCACAGAGATCTGCCTGCCTCTGCCTCCTGAGTGCTGGGATTAAAGGCGTGTACCACCACGCCCAGCCAGAAGGCTTTTTCTGAACACTTTATGACCTTTAGAGGCAGCTTGGTCATTTGACCAGAGTTGTGGGCATCTTTTATTTTGTGCTTAAGCCATGGGAGATCCAGTCTTCTGTTTGTGATTCTGCTGGATTTATTTGAAGGCAAGGGCATCACTCATATTTGAAAAGCTTTTGTCCAAGAACAGAAACTTACCTGGGGGACTTTACAAGAAGGCCATCATACTGTGGTAATCTTTCTTGGAGATATCAGTGGTTTATGAGAGCTGTACTTAGGGGTTTGAATAGGACTGCAGGGTTCACACAGGAAAGGGGTGGGTGTTTGTCATTGCAGGCTGGTAGTTTGTGAGATAATGTCCTTTTCTGCATCTTTAACTTTTTCCTGCCCAAGGAGGAATTGCTGTCCTTGAAACTGTGGTCAGCTCACCCAGTTTTCTATGTCCTGACTGGCCTAACATACTTTTATTTTTATTTTCCTCAGGGTTTTCTTTTGATTTGTCACCTCTCACAAAAAAGAATGGTGCCTATAAAGTTGAGACAGAGAAGTATGACTTTTATATAAATGTCTGTGGACCTGTATCTGTGGACTCTTGTCAGCTAAACTCTGGGGCCTGCCAGGTAGCAAAAAGGCAAGTGACCTCTCGTTCTGGGTTGGTTCTTCGGTGTTCTATGCTAATGAGTGTTTCATTTGGGAATAGATAGGTTTTCCTTATCATCATTGCCTTATGACACAAGCCCTTTTAAATACTGAGAAGACCTGACCAGGAAAACTGCAGGATGCTAGCAGCGGAATGTCTCAGAAAAGGGGCAAGCTGCATCCTAGGGGGAGAGGGCTGGTGTATTCGATGCCCACTGTACAGTTGCTAAGTATTTACCTACGTTTTTTCCTTTCCTTGTAGTGTTAGTTCTAATGAATTGAGTTGCATCTTCCCAGCAGTGCTGAGGGAAAGATGGGTCCCGGTGAGGATGGGGGGACCCCTCTTCCTGTGTGGTCAGTAGAGCTGCATGTGGGATTTCCGTGGATGGCAGCTGCCCCAGGTCCTAGCTGTGCTGTCACCCTTTTGTGTAGCCCTAGAGAGCTTCTGCTTGATGGTGCATGATGCACCTTTGTTTATTTCAGTGATAAGACATCATGGAACTTGGGACTGAGTAATGCTAAGCTTTCTTACTATGATGGGATGATCCAGTTGAACTACAGGGATGGCACACCCTATAACAACGAAAAGCACACGCCGAGAGCCACACTGATCACTTTTCTTTGTGACCGAGATGCTGGACTGGGCTTTCCGGAATATCAGGTGGGAATCATCTTGGGCAGTTTGTCCTGGAGATACTAGACCAATTGTGCACCTTTTACTTAGAAGCAGAGTCTGGTTTTCTGACCAAATCATCATTATAATTTTTCCTTTTACACTCTGCAGGTGAGGTTTACTCATTTGTTAAGCTGTGTATTCAAAGGCCCATAGCTCTTAATGCTAGGCCACAGCCCTGTTGGATTTTGTTACAAAGCATGCAAAGCTTCAAAAATCATGCTCTTATTTCTACTTCAGCAAGGCCAGATTTCCCTCACAGGTTTTGATTAAAATGTCATTTTACATTGAGAGGAGATGGAGAGAGCAAACTTTTTTTATGCAGCTTGTTCTATACAAGTGTCTTTGTTACTGTCTCAGTGGTACTCTGCATGCTTCCCTTTTTCCATCTGTTAGCCTTCTGTTACCATAGCAAACACACGATGAGGTGCTCAGCTTAGAAAAGTGCTGGTCATTTTGCCTTACAGTTTTGGAGACCTCAGTCCAGGATTGGTTGGCACATTGCTTTGGGACTGAGGGGAGGCCTGTCATCACGACAATGAGTTGTAGAGCAAAACTGCTCACTTCATGGCCAGGAAGCACTCTTGAGAGCAAGAAGAGGGTGGTCGGGTACTAGTATCCACTTGGGCCGCATCCCCAGTCATCTCTCTTTACCTCTTGTTTATCGCCTTCTGGTTAAGCTAGGCACCAAGGCTTAACTGTGGATCTGTGGGGATGCTCCAGATCTAGACACCAGCATCTTCCTTCCCCATTCCCTCCTTGTCTTGGGATTAGGAAGAGGACAACTCTACCTACAACTTCCGGTGGTACAGCAGTTATGCCTGCCCAGAAGAGCCTTTGGAGTGCATGGTGACAGATCCCTCCATGATGGAACAGTATGACTTGTCCAGGTGAGCAGAGCCAGCTGCTGGCCCTGGTCCTTCCTCAGTGTGGTTACTGGTGAGCACATGGCTCAGCCAATGGTAATTGATGATAGGTATGTTGGCCCCAGGGTGTGGGACCGGGGCAGAGAGAAGCAGAAGAGAGGGGTGTGGTCTGGTTAGCCTTGTGACAGCAGCTGCTCTTTGTCATAGCAGAGGATTAAAATGTAGCTAGCTTCATTATTTAAAACAATAGTTCATGCTAGGCGTGGTGGCACATGCCTTTAATCCCAGCACTTGGGAGATAAGGGTAGGAGGATCTCTGTGAGTTCGAGGCCGGCCTGGTCTACATAGTGAGTTCCAGGCCAGCTGTGCGGGGCGCCGCGGGTGTCAAAGTGGAGTGCGGGGCGGGGGGGGGGTAAAGGAGCCCCCTTTTCAAAAAAAAAAAAAAAAAAAAAAAAAAAAAAAACCAATAGTTCAGTGTAAGGTGGGGGCATTTTGAAGGGTCCTCTAAATGTGGGGCTTCAAAAAGCTCAAAATATAATCATGGTGAGTCCTGGGTAGGTGGTATACCATCTAGATATAGTTTGATTTGAGTGTGTTTGCATTGATAATGTTATCTCTTTTAACTACCTAAAAATAAATTGCCAGCTTCCACTAGTTAAGCATATTTTCTGCTTTGAAATTTTAGTCTAGTGAAGTCTGAAGGTGGCCACGGAGGAAACTGGTTTGCCATGGAAAACTCACGGGAACATGTCACACGGAGGAAATACTACATTAATGTGTGTCGGCCTCTGAACCCTGTGCCTGGCTGTGACCGATACGCATCTGCTTGCCAGATGAAATACGAAGATGATCAGGTGTGTCTTCCTCGTGTCGTGTTTCTTTGTTGAGTGTGTGGCTTAGTGGGTGAAGGAAGTTATTTGTGGGCTGTCAGATCCCAGCAGTCCCAGCCGCCCAGGTGAAGCCTCTGAGGAATGTAGGTATTGGGAAACGAGACAGCTTCTTGCACAGGTGTGCATCACGTGGACTTTGTTCAGACTAAAACATAAAGCAAATGCTATATCGTTGGCCCCCTTTGATCTAGCACGCTACAGAAGAAGCTCTTGCTGGTGTCTGGCCTGAATGCAGATGTCTTGAGTGATTTGGCAGGCATCCATAGAACAGAACCTTAGCTGCTCAAAGCTCTTTGGGATAGCTTAGGTGAAAAAAATGAATTTGGGAGAGTTGCTGGGAGTGTCCTCAACCCATGTGTTACAGTCACTGTGGGGATTGAGCTGGACTTCATTGTCTCATTCATTACTCCAGTTGTCAGAACTTGGCACATTTCCTTGTGCTTATACAAGGTGAATCTTAAAGTTGTACATGTCTAGAAGTTGGCTCCTGTAAAAATAGTGCGTGAGATCGGCTTTTGTATCCCATGTTAATGGAGCGCATGGTGGCTCAGATGAGCTCAAGGCTGCATCCACATGGCTGTGCATGCTTTCCCAACAGCAGCCTCATGTCTCCAAGACGCCTGTGTTTGTGAGTCTGCCTGCTCATTAGTGCTTATAACCTTATAAGCAAAGGCTTCTTAGCCATTCTTTGGCAGGCATGATGACCAGGCATGGCTGTTCATACTTGGAGTGGAATATGGTGATGTTCTGCCTTCTTGTTTTGGGCAGATTGGGGTGGGAGGAGCAGTTTGTCAAGCTGGGGCCCTGTGGATGAGGTCTTAGTCCAAATCTGGCACCTGTTAGTCTGAGGGCCTCCAGTGGGCTGACAAGCCCCTCATTTCCTGAAAAATAAAAGGAGGTGGAATGATTCCATTAGCATGAACTCCTTTTAGGATTGAAGATGATGATGTCTATGTGATCTGTGTGTACATTACATAGTTCTAGAAGCAGATGGCTTCAGTGTTTGGAGTTCTCATTAGTGGGGCTTCATAGGCTGTAACTACCACGAGTAGCAAATCACCCTCCATGAGAATGAAGCCTGCTGTTGACAGGAGACTAACAGTCCTTGTGTTGCAGGGCTCCTTGACTGAGATCGTGTCCATCAGTAACTTGGGAGTTGCAAAGACGGGCCCTGTGGTGGAGGAGAGTGGCAGCCTCCTCTTAGAGTATGTGAACGGCTCAGCCTGCACCACCAGCGACGGCCGGGTAACCACCTATAGCACCAGGATCCATCTTGTCTGTGGCAGAGGTAGCCTGGTAAGTGCTGCCCAGGAGAGTAGGAAGAACTTTGTAGAAAAGTGCTTTGAGATTGGCATGTATAGCCCATACTTGTGTTTCAAAATTGGGGCAAATTACGCAGGGCATAAAACTGACCATTTTGGGTTACCAGGGACACTTACAAACTCATCATCAGTGTTGTGTGCCCATCACCAGAATCCTTGTCTACAACTTGTTTGGATCTTTTTTTTTTGTTTGTTCTTTTGAGGGTTTATGAGTCTTGCTGTGTGGCCCTGGTTGGCCTGGAACTTGGTATGTAGACCAGACTGGCCTTGAACTCCTGCCTCTGCCTCTTGAGCGCTAGGATTAAAAGTGTGGGCCACCATACTTAGCTTATATTCAGAACTTTTATTATCCCGACTAAGTTGCTTTGTAGCAACAGTTTTAGATTTATACCTGTGCTGTGTGGTTTTGCCTCCAGCCAGACAAGTCCCAGCTGATAGGTTGCAATTGCTCCTGACTTCTGCTGTACATAATCTGGTGGATGAGGCTTTGTGTTCAGGTGCCATGCAGACATGAAGTTCTCTTTGTGGCTTGCTCGATCGTGTCCCCTGTGGACTGCAGACATAGTTCCGAGACCTACATGAGCCTGAGCTGCTGGTTTCTGTGTCGGGGAGGAATCTGGGCTTTGTAGGCTGACCATTGTTGGTCTCCTTGTCCAGCGATGCCTGGCATTTCTGCGTCCTGGGTGTGTGGGAGCCCTGGCATAGTCCATCCTTTCCTCTATTTTTGCTTCCATTGGGTTACTGGTCAGTTCCAGAAAGTTCTTTCAGACTTTCTTTAGTTTTCTATTTTCACACTGTCCCTGAACTCAGCACACCTGCAAGCCTAGTGTACAATGGGGCCTAGCAGGACTCCTGAGGTGACGAAGAAGGCCAAATTCACAGGTGCACCACAGGCCTGGTCTCTTTTTACCAAGTGGAGGAGCAATATAATTCTGCTTTGCCCTTAGGACTGAAGAGACTAAATGTGGGCGGGGTCTGTAGGTAGAGTGCCCTGGTTCCTGGGTGTGGCCTGAAGTCAGTTAAAAATGTCTCAGTAGGGACTTGAGAGATGGCTCAGTGGTTAAAAACATTGGCTGCTCTGTCACAGGACCCAGGTTCGATTCTCAGCACCCATATGATGGGTAACACCGGTCTGTAACTCCTGTTGCAGGGAATCTGATGCCTCCTTCTGACCTCCAAGGGCATTGCACAACACGGATGCACTTACATACATGCAGGCAACACACTCACACACATACAAATCATAAAAGTAATAAAATTTTTAAAATGCCTCCGTGAAGTCTTCCACGTGGTACCTATGAGCATCGCCTGATGATGAGTGAGCTCCTGTGACCTGGGATCATAGCGTAGTACACAGAGGATGGAAATGTGGCCTTTTATGCAGATGAGGTATTGAAATACACAGATTGAGTCAGTAACAGCCCCTTTCACAAATCAACACACCTGTGTAGTGAGAGCCCACATCAGGAGACGGGTATCTGCCCTACTGAGTCTCCTCGCCCCTTCCTGTCACTTGTCAGCCCTCCTGAGACCCTGGTCACCTCTGCCTGTTCATCTGGTGTGTGAGCCGTTGCACAGTAGTCTTTCTGGTTGCTTGTCTTCGGCTTTGTGTACAGTGGTTTTTAAATGCTCAGGCTGTGAGGCTGGCCATCCCAGTTCTCCTTTGTTGCTGGGCTCTCGGCCATCGTGGTACTGAAGCGTGGGGGATGATCTGCCTCTCCTTTGTAGGGATTATGAGATTGTTAAATTGCATGCAGTTAGGAGGCTCATGAGTGCTAATCTGGAATGGACACTCTGGATTTAGCCTCCTCTGTGTACTGTGCTGGTGTCCTCTTGGATAGATTGCTCTGCTGACTGTTTTCTACACTCGACCTTTCAGAACACCCACCCCATATTCACTTTCAACTGGGAGTGTGTGGTCAGTTTCCTGTGGAACACAGAGGCTGCCTGCCCTGTCCAGACGATCACAGATACAGACCAGGTATGTGTGATGTTGCCTGGCCTATGCTCAGGCCGGCTTTGAGCTCTGCATTTTGGACTAGGTGTGCCTAGCGTTGGTACCTAAGTCCCCAGATAAGAACCAGTACCTCACTGTAGATCCCTGTTCTTCTCAACCCCCTCTTCCTTTCCTGTGGGAGTTCTAAGGATCTCCATCACTGCCAGAAGTTGGACTGATTTGTGTCACTCTACTCCAGAATATTTCACTGCGATGGTAAAGCCCAAGCATCTGTAGCCTCAGCCACTGGGTAGAGCCCAATGCTTCAGGTGCCGCTGCCTGGATGGCAGAGCCCCACCCTCGGCTGGAGGCCCTGGCCTTTCTTGTCCTTCACTGCCATGGCTCCTGTGCCTGGGCCACTTCTGCGCACACTGTAGCCGCTCTGCCATGTTCTCTGCCCGTCCCGGGGCAGTAAGTTCTTTTGTTGACACTGTGTGCACGTCTTTATGGTGGGATGCTTCCCTTCCCACTTCTCTAGTTAAGAAACTAGACTGCAGTTTAGTCCAGTGCACACAGTGACCTCAGCTCAGGGGCAGTGTTCCATGAGGTGGGGATGGTAGGTGTCAGGCACCGAGTTCATGGTCAGGGTTTCTGGAGCAGTGACTGGTGTCCTGTGCTTTGTGGACAGAGGAGATGAAGGCAAACTCGATGGCATCTAAGGAAGAGAGCACGCCATCCGAGTTCCTGTATTGATTGTGCTCCTATTGGCACCTTCCTGTGAATGGGCAAACAGAAAACAATATCGAGATTTCTTTGCCTCTTTAAAAATCTTTCCGAGACAGAGTCTTCTTGTAGGCCCATCTGGCCCACAACTGGCCGGCCTTGATCTCATAGAGTTCCACCTGCTTCTGTTTCCTGAGCACCAGGATTAAAGACGTGCCCTAGCTACTCTTGTAGATGACCCAGGTTTGAGTCCCAGCACCCACATCACCGCTAACAACTGCTAGTAACTCCAGTTTCGTGGCATTGCATGTACAGGTGCATTTTCCTCCATGCAGGCAAAACTCGTGAACATAAAATAAAAAATAATAATAAAATAAAAATTTAAGGGATATATTCCTGGGTCTCTTCGTTTCTCCTATGGGTTAGCAGTGGTCTTACTCAGGTATTGCAGTAGCTCAGCAGCCATGGGTGAGTTTCATCCTGCATTGGTATAGGCAACAAACAGGCTGAGTTTGAAGAGGTTGTTGAGGGCCAAGCACAGCTCTGTCGAGTATAGAACATGGCGTTCTGAAGGGGCTGCGTATTTGTTGTGCTCTGATGGAATTGGCTTGAATGTGTTTCTTTCACTTCCTGTTTCCCGTAGGCTTGCTCTATAAGAGACCCCAACAGCGGATTTGTGTTTAATCTTAGCCCACTCAACAGTTCTCAAGGATACGTGGTCTCAGGCATTGGAAAGACTTTTGTGGTAAGAGAGATAATGATGAATTTCCACTTTGCTTTGAATCAGGCTAACTGCATTTAATTACTTGCAGCCTGTGATTTGAGGAACCAGGTGTCCTCAGTGCTTGCCCAGGGCACATTGCTGTAGTCCCTTGGACCCAGAAAATGAGAAAATCCAGGTTTGGGGGAGATGACGTAAACAGCATCACCACTGTCCTAATTCAGTTCAGATGGGGGACAGTTACCCTTCCTGAGCTACGTCCAGCAGTAGCCGGCAGAGGCAGCCAGGTGACAACTGGAACCTGGTTGGAAGTACAGCTTCCTGGACCCCACAGCCTGTCCGTGATTTTTTTTCCCTTCTGTCTGGCTTCCAGTTCAATATCTGTGGTGCGATGCCCGCCTGTGGAACGGTTGGGGGAAAGGCAGCCTTTGGCTGTGAGGCAGGATCCCAGACAGAAGAGCTGAAGAACCTGCGGCCGGAAAGGCCAGTTGGATTTGAGAAGAGCCTCCAGCTGTCCACGGAGGGGTTCCTCACTCTGACCTACAAAGGGTCTTCTCCCTCAGACAAAGGTGAGCTGAGGCTTGTCAATTTTTATTTTGTCTTTTTAAGACAGGGTCTTCCTATAGCCCCAGCTGACCTGACATTCACCCAGCTGACCTCAAACTCAAAAAGATGTGCCTGCCTCTGCCCCCTAAGTGCTGGGACTAAAGGCGTGTGCCACCGCGCCCGGCTGGCTTATCATTTTTTTAACAGGTTCCTGTCCTCCCAGGACTGACTGTGGTGGGCCTTGCAGAGTCTGTTATTCTTCCTAGGGTGCTCGCCATCCCCTCCACCCCCAGTGTGTAGAGCCCGCCCCTTTTATCTTGTACCTCCAGTTCTTCAGAGGTGAATTGTTAATTGCATTTCTTTCAGGTGCTAAAAAAGTGGTGGGTGAGGACCCTTTTGTTGCTGTTAAGAAGGGCAAGGTCAGGTGTAAGCCCTTGGCAGGGCAGCTGTGTTAGTAGATGGCTGCAGGCTTGACCGTTCCTGTGCACCAGCACTTGGTTAAGGTGTTTTGTGCGTTAATTGGTCAGTTCCCATGCCAGCTTTTTTTTTGGTCTTTGTGAGACAGGGTCTCCCTGTAGCCCCAGATGGCCTGGTACTCTCTATATAGACCGCCTGCATCTGCCTTCTGAGTGCTGGGATTAAAGGTGTGGGCCACCATGTCCAGCTCCCTTACCAGCGCTGTAGGACAGGGTCTCTCTGTGTATCTGGCTGGTCTTAAACTCATAGAGATCTTCCTGCCCCTGCTTTGCTGGGATCAGAGGCACCTTCAATAAATAAAAGATCAGTCGGCTCCACTGCTGAGTCTTACAGACTTTTAAAGAACTCTGAAACTTCTCCAATGTCTGGAAAAGGAAGGGACACAGTATCTCTTGATTCACATATGCAAAATTTTCAATAAAATGCTAGCAAAACCAGCAGTATAAAACTTTTTACCACGATCAAGTGGGATTTAACTAAAGGAGGCAAGTACAGCTCAGTGTACTACAAAGTGATTAATGTGTTAACATCCACAGAATGAAGGATCAAAATATATGGCCATCTCAATCAGTGCAGAGCAAGAACATGGTAAAATTCAACATCTCTTCATGAAAAAAAAAGAACCTTAGAGTAGAAAAGGGCAATTAGAGTGGGGCTGTTTCTGTGAGCCCCACAGTCTATATCACACTGAACGGGGAAAACCTGAAATACTTTGTTCTACGTTCAGGAACAGACAAGGATACACACCACCGTAGTCTCTGCTCAGTGTTGGAGTGCTCAGCTGTCCTGGAGTAGTAAGACACAGAGACTGAGGATAGTCAAACCGCACAGGAGGAGGTCATGCTATTACATACAAAACATTGCTAGACTTGATCATTCAGGACTCAGGAAAGCTGCAGTGCTGGAGTTGAGGAAGCGTTCAGGGACCTGCAGCAAAGGCCTCCTCCCCAGTGATTGTCTGCCGTTCATACAAACCCAGGGAGGGGCTGAGTGAGCCTTGTGCCTTCTGTGAGTTCTCACAGCCTTGTGAGTTTTGTGAGTCTTACTTACCCTTTTCTCTGCAAGGACACGTTCAGCCTGGAAGAAAGGGACAAAGGAAATCAGGAAGTAGTTCAGCTCATAATAAGCAGAAAGAGAAAAGAAGAAAACCATGGGAATGCACGACCTCTACAACCAGAGTTGTGGAACTTGGAGGGAGAGGGTTGAAGCCAACAACCGTGAGAAGACACCAAGTGTCCATGGATTGAGGTCACACTAGAAATGGCCATTTGACTCACAGTGACCAAACTCAGTATAGTTCTTCAGATTTCCAATGGCTTCTTCTCAGAAAGCGAGGAAAGAAGCCCTTAGTGTGTATGGTATTGCAAAAGACCCTGGAAAACCAAAGCAGCTTTGAACCCTCCCGAACCACTGGAAGTGTGACAGTGCGCAGCCTGGAACAGCGTGGGGAGGGCAGGTAAACACGTGGGCTGAAGACTGGAACCAGAGGAAAACAGTACAGAGGTTTTTTAGGGTGACCGCTGAAACGGGCAACAAAGGCAGAATTCTACAAATTCCTTGCATCATAAGTTAACAGCAAAAAAACTTGATTAAGAAGTGGTATTTCTTAAAAGAGGACAAAATGAGCTGGGTGTGATGGTCATGGATTGGAAAACTGCAGAAATGTCTGATAACACGCCTTTAAATGCCAACAACCCAGAGACAGAGGGATCTCTGAGATCAAGGTCAGCCCTGGTTATATAGTGAATCCCAGGTACAGGGAGACCTGTCTCAAAAAGCCAACAAAAAGTGGATAAAATGGCTAGTGAGGACATGGGGGAAATAATTTCCCAGTAGCACTAATCATTGGGAAATGCAACTCAAAAGCACAGTGGCATCCTCATGTGCTGCTGAGGGTTGCTGCTCAGACAGAAGGGAAGTGCTCGAGAGAATGCAGCAAAGGAGGGTGTGAATTAGCTCAACTGTCGGAAACTGGTACGAAGTTCCTAGAGACCTAGAAACCGGCACCATTAGTGATTACAATCCCAACATCGGAAGGTAGAGGCAGGAGGGTTGTAGGGTTGAAGTCAGCCTGCAGTACCTGTGAGAAGACCTTGTTCTGGAAAATCCAAACTTGCCCTTGGGCTTGCAAGATGGCTTACCAGGAAAAGTGCTTGCTGTCTGATAATGAAACCTAGCTATGAGGATTGACTTCACAGAGTTGACTTCCACCATCCACATGTGTGCCATGCCAGGGTTGTGCGTGCACACACATGCACTCACACCAAAAACCAAACAAAAAAGCAAAACTCCAGATGAAACACCAAGAAAAAAAGTCTAGATGCCTAAGGAAGCAATCTAGAAAGAGGACTTTTTTTTTTTTTTAAAAGAAATGTTCTCCCTACGGCTTCAGCTGGCTTCCCTATGTCGACCATCCTGGCCTTGATCTCATCTCACAGAGATCTGTCTGCCTCCCAAGTGCTGAGATTAAACGTGTGTGCCGCCATGCCCAGCTAGAAATAGTACTACCACACGTACCATCTAGCATTCCCATTATGGTGTATAGCGTGTGTGTGTGTGTGTGTCTGTGTGTGTCTGTGTGTGTATCCAAAGGAATTGAAATCAGCATATCAAGTATCTACTTGTGTTTATGATAGCACTGTTCACAACAGCCTACATACTGAATCAGCCTAAGTGTTTCTCAACAGGTGAATGGTGACAGAATGGTATATTATTAAAAATGAATGAAATTTTCTCATTTGAATCAATTTGCATGGAATTAGAAATCACATGAGTGAAAAAAGTCAGACACAAGAAATGTGTTCTCATTTGTATGTGGAAGCTGTCATAAGTAGTTGATCTTGAAGTAGAGAGGTCATTACCAGGGTCTGGAAAGACTTAGATGGGGAGGGGCTGAGAGGTTGATTAATGGGTATAGATGTATGCTTGTTAGGAGTGATGTTCTGTACAGTACAGAAGGCTGTCTAAAGTTCAGGACTAACTGCATATTTCCAAGTAGCTAGGAGAGAGGAGTTTTGAATGTTCCTAACACAAAGAAGCAATTTGTGGGCGAGGTGGTGGGGCGCTCTGGTTACTCTGATCACTGCACATTTTAATCTATGTAAATATGTCTAGTGTGTGACAGAAGTAGAATTGAAACTCTTGAATAAACCTTGAGGCTACTGAGCACAGGCCTCAGAGAGCCTGGCCTGGAAGAGTTCCACCAGAGAAAGAAGTGCACTTCCTCTGAATGATGAGGTGGAGATAGTGTGGACCAATGACTGGAGCTGGGCAGGATCCTTTCAGGAGAACTAACTGAAATGCAGGGATGTTTGCTGCCTTGAAGGTGATCAGGCCAGCTTTGTGTCCTCCTTGTGGGCGTTTTGAAAGGCTGTGTGAGCACACAATTCCCCGAGAGCAGGACGCCTGTCAAGCTGGGCTCTTGCAGCCTTCTCATAAGACTGATTGCAGAGCCCAGGATGGAGTTTCTGGGAGGGAAGTCACTCAAGAGTCGGGGAGTTTGGTGTTTATGTGGGAATCTCCTCATTGTTTGTCCCTCGTACCCCAAAGCAGTGGGTTCACTTCCCACAGTTCTTTGCACTCTAGCTACAGAACACTATTTTTAATTAAATTTTTTGGGGGGGTCTTTTTTTGACACGCAGTCTCCCTGTAGCCCTAGCTGGCCTGGAACTCACTATGTAGACCAGGCTGGCCTTGAACTCACAGAGGTCCCTCTGCCTCTGCCTCCCAAGTGCTGGGACTAAAGGTGTGTGCCACCACATCTGGCCTACAGAACACTTTAAGTTTAAGACTGGTTAGTCATTTTTCTGTGGTGTCCTCAGACTCTGGTTTTTGGAAAATCTTGTTCATACGGTTCTATTGGTACTGGGGAGCGCTACTGAGAACTGTGAGAATCCAGGCTTGGGCCAGCCCTGTGCGGGCTCAGTGTACTTACCTGTGTCTCCTTGGGCTTGTTCTTAACCTTTTATCTATGTAAAGTGGGATGCCATGTTACCTGACCTCAGTGGCTCACTTGGGAATTCAGTGCATGAAGACTCTGGACTGCTGAGCCCTGTGCAGCTATAGCACGTGTTGCTGTCACAGAAGTCTGCAGTCAGGGTGGCAGTGGTATTTTTTAAACGTTGGATGAGTCAGTTCCTAGCTTGAGCACTCCTGTGGCTCCACATCATGCCTAGGGTAGAGCCAGCAGTCCATAGTGCTTAGCGCTGGTACGCTCTCCCCTGCTCTCTGCCTGCTGGTCTTGCTGGTGTGTGTGTTTTGCAGAACAGAGACCTGCTGTCCACCCACCCGTCTGTACTGGCAGGTCCTCTGCAGCGCTGTGGAGGGCGTGGCTCACCTCTGCTGCTTTCAGCCTGGCCGATAGTGGAGTAGAGTACGTGTTGAAAAATGGAACAAAAGTTCTACTCTGTCTTCTGATTGGCAATTGTTAGGGGTCAGGATGCTTTCTGACAATGAGAATGCCAAGAGTAGGCCCCCCAGCACCTGCCACGCCACAGTCACTATTTCTGGACTCTGCTCAGATCAGGCCCCTCCACAGACCTGCCACCCTGCTGTGAGATTCCCAAGCTGGCCGTCAGGCCTGTTGCCACCTTCTTGCTGTCCTGTGTCCGAGCTGGCTTGTAAACAGTGGCTTTCTTTTACCACAGGCACGGCATTCATCATCCGGTTCATTTGCAATGATGACATTTACCCAGGAACCGCCAAATTCCTGCATCAGGACATTGACTCTGCTCGAGGCATCCGGAACACTTTCTTTGAGTTTGAAACTGCTCTGGCCTGTGTTCCTTCTCTAGTGGATTGCCAAGTAACTGGTGAGGCCTAGGAGTTAGTAGGTGGGCAAGCGTGTGAGGGTATGTATGTATATACACGTCTGTCTGTACGTCTCCATGTTTAAATGTGGCCTCTTTGCTTTGCAGGCATTATGGCATTTGTTGCCTATGTTTTTGAATGGTACTTAGTGGTGTAATATTTCTCTTGAAGAGACTCCTGACATAAAGGGTCAAGTTATGGTTTAGGGTTAGATGCTATTTATGAACTGTGAAGAAAACTCAAAGGAGAATTGAAACCCAATACTCATGTATGTCAGAGTTTCTTAAGAGAGAAAAGGCAATCTCAGGACTCCTTTGGCTGTCCCCCTGAACTGGGCCGTGTCCCCTGGCCCCCTGGTCTCTGGGCTACCCTGCGATGGCTTCTTCTGCAGGGACAGTTTGGAAGGGCCAAGGGGTGCATTTCTGCAGACCAAGCCTCCTGTGGACTTGTTTGTGTCTGCGTCCTCGCAGTCTTACGTGGTGGGAAGAGTGGTGCCAGGACAAACCAGAGAGCAAGCGTCCCAGTGTGCTGCTTTGTGTTTCAGATCCTGCCGGAAATGAGTATGACTTGAGTGCATTGAGCACGGTCAGGAAGCCATGGACTGCCGTGGACACCTCAGTGGATGGGAAGAGACGGACTTTCTACCTGAGTGTCTGCAACCCCCTGCCTTACATTCCTGGCTGCTATGGTGAGCTGGAGCCTGCATTCTGTTTGTGTTGGTGGAGTAGGTTTTGCGTCAAGGTGTCAACCTCCCTCACCATTCTGTAACGATCTCTCAGGCAGCGCGGTGGGATCCTGCTTAGTGTCAGAGGACAACAGTTGGAACCTGGGTGTGGTGCAGATCAGTCCTCAATATGCAGAGAATGGATCCCTCAGCATTCTGTATGTCAATGGTGACAAGTGCAGAAACCAGCGCTTCTCCACCAGGATACTGTTTGAGTGTGCTCAGACATCGGTACGTGTGCACGTCAGCCAGGAGGGCTTTGTCCGTGGTTGGTTCTGTTCTTTATAGCCTCACAGTTAGCTGTTGTTTAAAGGTTGTCTGTGTTTTCATGGATTTGGGGACATCGTTAGGGTTTGACTAGGATATACTCTGTGCCCTGGGCCTAGTTGGTTCATATATACTATATGTTTAGCTTAAGAAAGTTAATGATTGGGTTTTAATTGTGGCTTCTATTTGTTTTTGTTGACTAAGTAGAAAAACCAAGTAAGCTGTTGGCCTTTCTTGCAGGGGTCACCCATGTACCAGCGACAGGACGACTGTGAGTATGTGTTTGTCTGGAGAACAGTGGAGGCCTGTCCTGTGCTCAGAGAAGAAGGTGAGCCCTGGGACCCTTCTCCAGAGTCTTTAAATATGCAGAGTAGTGATGCTCTGAAGGAATCACATCTCAGATAGGAAGCCTGTGACAATAGTGGCACTTGGTGGGCTCAGGAGACTCTAGTGAGTCGGTCATTTCCCACCTAGCAAGCCACTTGTTTGTTTATTTTGTTGTCTTTTTGAGACGGGGTCTCTCTGTAGCCCCAGCTGTCCTGGAACTCACTATATAGACCAGGTTGGCCTTGAGCTCACAAAGATCCACCTACCTCTGCCTCCCAAGTGCTGGGATTAAAGGTGTGCACCACCATGCCCAGCTGCCACTTGTTTATTTTTATCAGTCTTTTTTCTCTTGTATCTAGACTGACTTTTTATCTTTTCACACTTGAAATCAGTAAAGCAGTCGGGTTTGGCTTATTAGAACCTGGTAATTTACCTAGGCTTCCCTCATATGCTGACAGCCATTTGTATCACATATAATAATTTAGTAGCTTTGGATGCCCACTTTAAGATAGTAGTAGTTATCTGCCTAAAAGTTGTAAAATTTGCCAGGTCTGGTGGCACAGACCTGTATCAGCTACTCAGGAGACTGAAGCAGGAGGATCATAAATTCAAGGCCTGAACTCCCTGAGCTATGAGTGAGAATCTAAGACCAGCTTGGGTAACTTAAGACCTGGTCTCAAACAGTAAAGAACTGGAGATGTAGCTCAGTCGGGGGTGGGAGGTGCTTGTGTAAGTTATGCTAGGCCCTAGGTTCAGTTCCCAGTACCAAAAAAAAAAAAGTAAAATTCTTTTGCTTGGCAGAGTGAGTGCTTGTGTGATGACATTGGTCCTGGCTTCCTGTGTTCTTAAAGGAGACAACTGCCAGGTGAAAGACCCGAGGCACGGCAGCTTGTATGACCTGAAGCCTCTGGCCCTCAATGACACCATCGTGAGTGCGGGCGAGTACAAGTACTACTTTCGGGTCTGCGGGAAGCTGTCCTCAGCTGTCTGTCCTGTACGTGACACGTCCAAGGTGGTTTCATCGTGTCAGGAAAAGCAAGGCTCACAGGGATTTCAAAAAGTGGCAGGTACCACTGTTTTCCCCTCTAGCTGTGAAAGCCCAGGGTTAAAATGTCAAGATATAATATCGCAGACCACGTTTCTCTAACACAGGAGGCGTGCACCCTCCTGAGTTCCGGAGAAGCAACATTTTAGTGTTGCTTGACTCACATCAGCTCCTTAGCCAGAACGCATGCTGAAGAATGGGGTTAGATGCAGGGTTTTTTGGTTGTTTCTTTTCTTTCTGTTTTGAAGCTTGAGGGCATTTCAGAAAAAATTTTAAAGATATGTTTACTTTGGGAGGGAGGTCTGTGGCACTGCAAGCCAGTGAGTGGGGTGAAAGGATGACTTTCAGGAGGGTGTTTTCTCCTACCATGTGTGTTCTGGGGATTGAACTCAGGTTGTCAAGTTTGGTGACACGTTGCCTTACCTGCCAAGATACCTAAGTAAGCCTGAGGACGGTTTTGTTAGCATTTCAAAGAAAACAACAGGTCAAGGCAAACTGGGAATCTAGCGTAGAAGTGTGCTGGAGAAGAGAGAGCCGGTCCTTCTTTTTTTCCTTCTTCTAATAAACAGTATCCACATGAACATCATTCAAGAACATATTGGATACACAGATAGGAAGCATACAAACTGTTTTAAATGATGACAGCAAAGTCCAGCGCTGTAAAAGAGCGCTCGTGAACTCCTGCTCACTGTGCAAACTAAATTTAATCTCTTGTTTAAATAGTAATAAAAATATAATCTTGTATGGATCTTGTGCACACTACAAGAGAGGGCAGTTATCGCCATATATATGATTTTTGTGTTAGGTAATTTTCTTTGATGAGTTGTACTAACAACTGCAAACACAGGCAGAAGGCTGTGTAAAAGGGTTAATTTGGATTGTTTTTTTTTTTTTTTTTGTCTTTTTGAGACAGGGTTTCCCTGTAGCCCCAGCTGTCCTGGAACTCACTATGTAGACCAGGCTGGCCTTGAACTCATAGAGATCCATCTGCCTCCTGAGTGCTGGGACTGTGCCGCCATGCCCGGCTAAAAGGGTTAATGTTATGAATTAAAGGCACTTTTCACCGTAGCTTGTACACAGTACATGATAAGCTTATATAACATTACATTTAAAAGTATATATCTGGGGGCTTGGAGAGATGGCTCAGCGGTTAAGAGCACTGACTGCTCTTGCAGAGGACCAGGGTTCGATTCCCAGCACCCACATGGTGGCTACAAACTGTCCTTAACTCCAGTTCCAGGGGAATCCGAAGCCCTCTTCTGACCTCTGCGGCATTGCACAACACGGGTGCACTCACGTACATGCAGGCAATACACTCATAAATAATAAAATATTAAAAAAATATCTGAGTGACATGTATAACATTTGCACACCATGAACTAGTTGAGGAAGGAATACCACACTTACCATTACGTCAGTGTTGGTAAGGACAGGTCATCATGGTTAAAAGTTAGAAGGATAAGCCGGGCGTGGTGGTGCACGCCTGTAGTCCCAGCACTTGGGAGGCAGAGGCAGGCAGATCTCTGTGAGTTCAAGGCCAGCCTGGTCTACATAGTGAGTTCCAGGACAGATGGGGCTACAGGGAGACCCTGTCTCAAAAAGACCGAAAAAAAAAAGTTAGAAGGATAGCCATTTCTTCCAAGTCAGGGTAGCATGGTCAGCTATGGAGATTGAGCAAGCAGCCACATGGCAGACAGCAGCTGCACAGCAAGTGTGTGTGTGTGTGTGTGTGTGTGTGTGTGTGTGTGTGTGTGTTGGGGGGTTGGTTTGGGGCGGTCAGGAAAGCTTGCCTAGGCTCTGGAACGTATCTGCAAAGAGGAGGAAGAAGGCGATGAAGTGAGGCATTTCTGAGGTAGGATTCAGATAAGTGGGCAGACTCAGCAGAGCTCTAGGTGGCTCCTGATGTGGCTGCCACAGGGTGTTTCTGACCTCCAGCTTTGGGACACACTGAACCATTTTCTAGGCCTGAATCAAAGGGGACATGGCTCAGTATAAAGTTCAGCTGTGAAACTGCAGGGTGTGTGGGCATGGTGGTGCATGCCTTTCATCCTTGCACTCAGGAGGGAGGCAGAGGCAGGCAGGTCTGTATGTGATTTAGGCCAGCTTGGTCTACATAGGGAGTTTGGGGACAGCTGGGGCTACGGGGAGATCCTGTCTCAACCAAAAATCAAACAAAAAACCTGGTGGGTAGTTGGACATGGGTGGTGCACACTTGTAATTCCAACATTCAGGGAGTTGAGGCTGCAGAACCTGGAGTTCAAGGCCAGCCTATACGCATAGTGAGACTCTGTCTCACTAAATAAACTCCCTTCATACTCAACAACTGGCAAGACCATTGGTTATTCAAGTTATCTCAGCATGCAGACCAGGTCTGAATCAGTTTAAGAATTTTTTTTTCTTTAGACAGGGTCTCTCTGTGTAGCACTGGCAGGCCTGGAACCCACAGAGGTCTACCTGCCTCTGCCTCCCGAGTGCTGGGATTAAAGGTGTGTGTCATGGTGCTGGGCCAGTTTCCGAACTTTTTTAAATGGGCTCAAATGGCTGCAGTGGTGATGAAGAGAGAGCACTTGTCCTAGATCTTCCTGCATGATGTGTGACCTGGGGTTGGTGCAGCGCCACAGGCCGGCAGTGCTTTGACTGACTGTCTAGAGTCGTGTGCTCTGACAGGTCCTAGGGTAGGTGCTGCGGCCCAAGAGCTGTTGTAGCAGATCTTACTGGGTGTTTTTCTCCCCGAACAGGTCTTTTTACTCAGAAGCTGACTTATGAAAACGGACTATTGAAAATGAACTACACTGGGGGAGACACTTGCCACCAGGTGTATCAGCGCTCTACCGCCATCTTCTTCTACTGCGACCGGAGCACGCAGAAGGTGAGCCAGCAGGGAGTCTCCTGCCCTCCCCCTGGGCTGCTGTTCTTTCATTCTGAGTCTCTTCTCTATTTTTATTTTATGTGTACCAGTGTATTGCCTGCATGTATGTGAGTGCACCCGTGTCATGGAATGCTGCAGAAGTCAGAAGAAGGCTTCGTATTCCCCTGGAACTGGGGTTAGACCGTTCATAGCTGCCATGTGGGTGCTGGGACTCGAACCCGGGGCCTCTGCAAGAGCATTTAGTGCTCTTAACCACTGAGCCATCTCTCCAGCCCCGACACCTGGCTTTTAAAAAAGAAGTGTGAAAGCCTCGCTGTGTACAGGCCGCCCTTTGCTCTTTTCATCCCTAGAACTCAGGTGTGTGCTCCTGTGTTGATATGTGTTCTCCCTAACCTTTGTAGCCAGTGTTTCTGAGGGAGACTTCGGATTGCTCCTACTTGTTTGAGTGGCGAACACAGTATGCCTGCCCACCTTTCAACGTGACTGAGTGCTCCTTCCAGTAAGTTCAAGTGTGTGTTGGCTTTTTGGGGTCAGTCTTAACTTGGTAAGATTTTGCTTCAGTAGCTAATGTCTGGATTAGTCAGTTCATCTGTTTTTTTTTTGTTGTTGTTGTTGTTGTTGTTGTTTTTAAAATATTTTATTCATTATTTTTATTTTATGTGCATTGAGTATGTATGTATGTAAGTACACCCCTATCATGCAGTGCCCCCAGAGGACAGAAGAGGCTGTCAGTCCCTCTGGAGTTACAGACAGTTGTTAACTGCCACGTGGGTGCTGGGATTCGAACTGGGGTCTTCTGCAAGAACATCCAGTGTTCTTAACCTCTGAGCCATCTCTCCAGCCTCCAGTTCATGTTCTTATGTTCACATTAAATGAGGAGCTGGGGTAGGGTAGCTCTAGATCACCACAGATGCATATGGGAAGGGTTGGAAACGGAAGCAGAACATTGAAACTTGGTTCCCAGGGGTGTGGGACTAGAGTGGGCCATCATTGCCCAGTATCTACTCTCCTGCTTTTGTTGGGAACAGCCAGAGTTGACAGTGGCCCTTTCCCAGCCGTCATAGCATCCACAAGGTGATGGACCCACTGATGCACGACAGACAAGGGAGCATGCAGTGAGTACATCCTGCTGCCCTCCCGGTCCTTTTATCTCTGTCCCTGTGACCCCGGCAGGCTACCAAGATAAGCTGGAGATATGCCCCCTTAGGGGTGGATTTCCATAGGCTTAGGAACATGTTGGGTCCTGTCCTGTTCCGCATCTTGAAAGGACATGACATGCTGGCAGTTCTGATCTGAGGAGAGCCGCCCTGAGAAGAGCTGCGGGGCTCCCACATGCTTTCCAGGAAAAGCCGTTGTTTTCTGTTTCCCTTCAGCCTGCCCTGAGCGACATCTGTTTTTATGTAGGTGGAATAATTTGCTTTACAGCATATGTAAATGAAGACATTAATAACTTTTGTGTAGTAACTATAGATCATTATTTTAGTAATGCTACCTTTTCTGGCATAAATATTTTCATGTAACCAAATTGGATCTTTTCTTGTTCTGACAGCTGTGAACCTCTCTTCTGAGCTGACACCCTGGTGCTTGGAAGTGTTTCCTTACTGTCATTTGAGGCTGGCTTTAGTTTTTCTAGTCAAAGTTTGATTTTCTTTGTACATAAAGCTTTTCCTACAAATATTTCTGTAGAAATAAGTCAGAGGAAAATTTCATGATTGGTTACAATAGAGGTTCATATACATAGCAGTGTAAATTCATATAAAACAAAAGTCTGTAAAGTGACCCTCTGTAACTGAGCTTTACTCTGCTCTTCATATATCTCAGCGTCCTGGGGACTTTGATAACTCTGGGTGGTGCTTATGCGTCTTTTGTAAGCCGCCAGCACTAGCTGTTGACTCAAACATGAGAAATGTGCAGTTACCCCTTGGTGTTCGGGGTGGGGAGGTTGGTTCCAGGACCCTTTGTGGTATTCATGGTACACAAGTCCCACATCTGAAGTATGGCTGTCTCTGTGCATTGCCATCCACCCGTTCTGTACATGAAATCATCTCTGCAATTCCTAAAATACCTAATACAGTGTAATTCTGGGTAAACGGTTGTTGGGCTCTCTGGACATCACAGTGCACATCTATAACTAACTTTGAGGGAGGCTGAGGCAGGAGACTAGATCCTATGTTTTAAGCCTAGTCAGAGGTCTCCTCAAGAAAGCCTTCTTTGGGAATTGAGGAGATAGCTCAGTGGGTAAAGCATGTGGACCTGAATTTGAATCCCCGGCACTTTTTAAATGTCAAGTGGGCATGGCTGCCCACCAGTACTCCCAGTGCTTGGGAGATGCAGCTGGAGCCAAGCAAGCTGGCTAACTGGACTAGCCACATTGAGCCCCAGGTTCAGCAAGAGGCAGAGATTCTGCCTCACAGTCATGTGGAAGGCTGTTGAGGAAGATTATCACCTGTGGCTTCCACATGTGCATGCACTCAAATGTGTGAGCATACCTGCCCAAAAGAACGAAAGATGAAAAACTTTCCCTGGCTAGCCTGTCCAAAACCTCAGCTGATCCTAAACTTCATACCCCCCCATTTAGCTTTTGCTTTTTTTTTGCCATCTAATGATGAGATGTGCATAAAAAAATTGTAAGTGGTATCTTTCTTTCATTAATAACTTGTGTATGCATCACAAGAGTGGCCGTTTTTATTTGTTAGTCAGCTCTCCTAGCTGACCGAGTGCTTTCTGGATGACTGGGCACTTTTCATTTTCCTTTGAATTCAGAGAGCCCCTTAAGAAATGTCTGCCCTTAGGTGGACCTGAATCTAGTGCACTGAGGCAGCCAGCGTGTCCTGTCCGACTCGCTGATTTGCTATAACTCCCTGTGTCTGGCTGTGTAGTGAGGGGCCATCATCCAGGCAGAATGTCCACATGAACAATACCTTGTTTATTTCCTCAGCCTTTGGTGGCCTCAAGTCTAGATAGGAGGTGGCTTGGAGGGGCAGTGGCTGTGGGTACCTGTGTTCCAAGTGTCAGCCGGTGATTTCTGTCAGCCACTCAGCTCCACTTCTCCTTGGCCTGCGTGTGAACAGCCTTTTCCAGAGTTAGCTTTTTGGATAATCCTTCATTTTGTTGAAATAAGTCTTGGAGTTGCTGGAGCTCAGATATGCTGTTGTTTACTCAGCCTGGGTATAGAGAGAGGTCTTGGGAAATAAGAAAGGTCTGTCTCTCAGTCGGGGTGACTCACGAGTCCTAAGAGACAGACTGATGCTTGAGCCTTTCTGCGTAGAGTGCTAAGTGTGTCACCAGAACTGACTGACCACCACTTTCTCTTCCTTGCAGGGATGGAGTTGGCAACTCCATCGACCTCTCCCCATTGTCGAGGTACAGTGATAACTGGGAGGCTGTGACAGGGACAGGGGCCCCCGAGCACTACCTTATCAATGTGTGCAAGTCTCTGTCTCCACAGGCTGGCACTGGTGAGCCATGTTCCACTCCTGTGGGTTGTGGTGGCCCTGGATGAGCCTTCTGGGAAGGCAGAGCCGGAGTGGCCTTGTTGGGAGGGAGGCGCCAAGCGTGTTGGTGAATGATCCCCATGTAGCCCAGGCTCTTGATGCTGAGGGCTCTGTTGGAAACACAATAACCTTTCTGATCATGAGGAAGTGGGTATAAAGAGAGCAGGGTTGGACATGGAGACCCTGGGGTTGGCCCGCCTAGGGGAGCCTAGTACCATGTAGGCAGAGCTTCCCCAGCCCTCTTGGCAGTGTGGGAACCATAGCCACATTCCTGTTGGAATCCAGTTCCATCTTTGGAAATGGAGTACAGTCTCACCCACAGTGGGATGGCACACCTCAGGGTGGAGGGTGCTTTTCTAACTGCGTCCTCAGCACGATCCAAGGCCTTTGCCCACTTCCTCTTGCTGGATTGTGCCCATCACTGTATTCCTGCACTGGTGCAGGGCTGGTCCGTCCCTAAGTGCAGATGGCATAAATGTTTTGGAACTAGAAAGTCACCATAGATCTTGGCCACTTGGCTGAAGAGTGAGAATGTAACCCTAGCAGTGGTCCGAAGCTTTAAGTTGAAGCTTTGGCCTCATCATCTGTGGCGATTAGCAATGATGGGGAGGGGCTTGGGTCATGGATACCCTACCGAACAACACCTCACACTTGCCCCAGCCTATCCATGGTAATGTGTTTGAACAAACAGAAACATGACGTGACATCAGTGTCACCTGGTGGGGAAAGCCACAGGTGTCTTGGAGTGGGGATGGCGATGGGTGCCTCTGAGTAGGTTGCAGGTAAAGCTGTGCTCTGCACTGCAGTCGCCTTAGGAGACTTTGCATTGTGTCTTGTGTATCGTAGAGCCTTGCCCTCCGGAGGCGGCTGTGTGTCTGCTGGATGGCTCTAAGCCCGTGAACCTTGGCAAGGTGAGGGATGGTCCTCAATGGACAGGTGGTGTGACTGTCCTGAAGTATGTGGATGGTGATTTGTGTCCAGACAAGATTCGGAAAAGGTCGACCACCATCCGCTTCACATGCAGTGAGGGTCAAGTGGTGAGTTAATGGCTTCCAGAATGATGCAGGGCCATGAGCCAGTGACACCGACCTCCTGGTTTCCTTGGGACTCCAGTTGAAGCACTCAGTGTGCAGCACACACTGGGTGGTGACAGTCTGTAATCTGGTGAGCTCTGGCTGCTTCAGGTGCCTAGGCCAGCACTTGTAGGTACGGGCTTAGTCGGCTTTTAGCCTGGATTCCCTAAAGACCAGGTTACTTAACGCTTGACCATGTGTCCTGTTTGTTGGCAACATATAGAGAGGAGGCCAGAGGGCCAGTGTCACTTGTGTTGAGTGGTCTTCCCTGAGTTTCATCCTTGTCTGGCTGCCTGGTATGTGCATGCAGCAGGTGTGGATGGCGTGCTTGGAACTCCCTTTGCTGCTGTGCGTGATGGGGTACATAAGCACTGGGGAGCCGGGTTCAGCCCAAACAGCCTTTTTTGTTTACATGGTCCAGCTTGCTCTTGCAGGTGTACAGGTAAAGGGAGTGAGGAACAGGGATAAAGGGGAGCTCTAGAAGCCGGGCCAACAGCTGCCTCATGCACAGAGGCAAAAGCAGGGTGGTGGGAGGGAGTTCTGTACCTCAGGCCCAGAGGAGTAGCTAGACTGTAGAGTTGGGGTAGGGGACCTACACAGGACAAGGGTGCTAAGCTGTCCCAAGGCCAAGGTGACAAGAAATGCCTGAGGCCAACAATAAGCATAGGGCGGTATTAACCAGTTCTCCCAGTGGTCCTTTTGTCTTGACCATAACAGTGCTGGTTTGCTTGTTAAAACTTAGTGATTTGCTCATTGGAGTTCGTTTGCTTGGGCTCCCCAGGCCTGTGCTTAGGAACCTTCTGGCTCCTTTAGCTGCCTTGCGCACTCAGGGAGTTTTGAAGATTGCTACGTTAGGCCCTCAGGGCACTTTGGCCTTTGGCTTTTCCTGACCTGTGCTCACCCCGTAGGGACACCCAGGATTCACTGCTTTGCCCAGCAGCTTTTGTGGGCGAGGGTGGGAATCACTTCGTACATCAGCTCATCTAATGTAGGGATCTGCTTGTTGTAGAACTCCAGGCCTCTGTTTGTCAGTGCCGTGCAAGACTGTGAATACACCTTCTCCTGGCCCACATCCGCTGCCTGTCCTGTGAAGAGCAGTGTGCACGATGATTGCCAGGTCACCAACCCCAGCACAGGTGAGGGCATGCGCAGCCCTGTACAGGGAGCTTCTAGGGGACCTGTGAGTAGTGTTTGGGTATGCTGGCCCTTTTCTCTGGAGTGGTGTTTGGGTATGCTGGCCCTTTTCTCTGGAGCCTTGTGTGCTCGTGCTGTGAAGGAGGAGCTGCCCCTCGCCCCTCCTCCTCTGGAAGCTGGTCTCCAACTTGTGGGTGTGGTGTGCTTCTTCACTGATACTCTGAACCACCAGCTCTGGGCTCGGCAGAGCTGCCCCCCCTTTCAAAGCCAACTTGACACCAGAAGTCTTGCTCTCCTCCCTGTGGGCCTGGTGCCCGGAAGAGTGTGGGTGGCAGCTCTTGGCACTTGGAGAGATGCCATTGGGCCCGCAGGAATCCAGTGCTTCTGTGGCACAGAGAAGCCCTCATGAATTTGGGGACTCATCGGTCACCTGATAGACACTACTTGGTTGGAATGTTTTAGGTTGCTGTTGGTTAGTGAGGGTGTGAGTGGTAACAGGAGTCAAGTCCTGGTGTTGGTATAATCAAAGTGAGCTGGCTACTGACGCTCCTTCTGAGTCACGTGTGAGCCATCGTGTCCTTCCTCCCATCTACCTTGCAGGCCACCTGTTCGACTTGAGTTCCTTAAGTGGCAAAACTGGTGTCACAGCTGCTTACAGTGAGAAGGGCCTGGTCTACATGAGCGTCTGTGGGGAGAACGAGAACTGCGGCCCTGGTGTGGGTGAGTGCCGCAGCCTCCCCTGTCTTGTTTGTCAGCCATCCCTATAGCTGCCTCAGTCTGCTCTCCACCTGCCAAAAGCAGACATGAAGGGACCAAGACCCACACTGTTGCCTCTTGCTGCTGTCAGGAGATACGGGGCTGTGGGATGAGTACAGATGGGACTGGGATGTGCAGTGACACAAGTTCTAACTGTGGATCTGCAGAAAGTTCTTAGGAAGTTGCCATTGACCCCCAACAGTGCTTTCCTCCTCCCCCCATGTCGTATAGGGGCCTGCTTTGGCCAGACCAGGATCAGTGTGGGCAAGGCCAGCAAGAGGCTGAGCTATGTGGATCAGGTCTTGCAGCTGGTATATGAGAATGGATCCCCGTGTCCCTCCAAATCCGGCCTGAGGTACAAGAGTGTCATCAGCTTCGTGTGCCGGCCCGAGGCCGGGCCCACCAACAGACCCATGCTCATCTCCCTGGACAAGCAGACGTGCACACTCTTCTTCTCCTGGCACACTCCCCTGGCCTGTGAGCAAGCGGTGAGTGGAGGTTGGAGAGGGCCTGCACTGGCTTTTGTAGTTCACTGGTCCTCAGCAGTTCACTGCCAACTGGTCCAGAGCTAGGTGGCAAAGTTTGAGACTTTCATTAATCTTAGGCATTTAAAAAACTTTCTTCTCTTGTTGGGTAGACAGAAGACAGAGGTTCAGACAGAGTCTCACACTGTGTCTGAGGCTGACCCTAGAATTCACTGTGTAGCCAAGACTGGTCTGGAACTATGTAGCCCAGGATATCCTTGAACTCAGAGCAGTCCTCCTGCCTTACCCTCTTGAGTACTAGGACTATAGACATGCTCCACCATGCCACGAAGCTTTAGCTTTTGAGTTCTTGTGAATGATACCTGCAATGGTCATCGGAGAGCATTTTTCGCAGACTCCTATCTGGTCTTTACTATTTAACAGACGGAATGCACCGTGAGGAACGGAAGCTCTGTCATTGACTTGTCCCCCCTCGTTCACCGCACCGGTGGTTACGAAGCATATGATGAAAGTGAGGATGGTCCCTCCGATACCAACCCTGATTTCTACATCAATATCTGTCAGCCTCTGAATCCCATGCATGGAGTGCCCTGCCCTGCTGGTGCCGCAGTGTGCAAAGTTCCTGTCAATGGGCCGCCTATAGTAAGTGTGCAAGGTGGGGTGGAGGATCTTCACACGACTCCAATGGTAGCCTGCACACAGTGCTTCGTGCTTCCAGAGGAGTTGCTCAAGTAGAATGAGTGGAGTGTGTGCTGTTCCTCTGTGGGCCTCACACAAATAAAGGAAGGCTGATGGGCTAATGTGTGGAGCTACCGGCCAGTGGTGCTGATCAGGAAAATGGGGACCGTTTCTTCAGATATGCTTTTCTTTATTTTCATTTTAAAGATTTACTTTTTATTTATTTTTATTTTATGTGTATGCATGTATTGCCTGTATGTATGTAAGCGCACCCATGTTGTTCAGTGCCGTGGGAAGTCAGAAGAGGGCATTGGATGCCCTGGAACTGGAGTTAAGAGACGGTGGTTAGCCAACACGTGGGTGCTGGGAACTGAACCTGGGTCCTGTGCAGGGCCAGCCTGTGCTATGCTCTTAACTGCTGTACTGTCTTTTCAGCCCTCCTGGCCCCTCTCCAGATAACTTTTTCAAAACAAAACAAAAACAACTTGGTATATGCCTATCTGCTGTGTGAGTGTGTATCGTGTGTGGGTGCTTTTGGAGGCCAGAGCAGCGGATCAGCTCCCTTGGAGCTAGAGTTACAGGCAGGTGTGAGCCGCCTGATGTCAGTGCTAGGTCCAAACTTAGGTCCTTCGGAAGAAGAGTTAAGTGCTCTTAGCTGCTGGGCTATCCTGTGCCACCCCCAATACTCTTTTTTGGTCGTCGTCATATTAGGAGCCTTAGGGTTGATCCCGATTGAGAGGTGTTTACACAAAGTGGCAAGAAAGACCATTGCATGGTTTGTGTTTTTGCTTGAAATGCTGGTGTAATAAAACACTTAAGGGATGCAGGCACTTTCCTTGGCAAGAGTTAGAATCAAGGGCAAGAGTGCTTATGCCGATAGTTACTCTGCTTCGAAAGCATTGGTTTTATACCAGCGATTTTTAGTGTGGATTCAAATCTTTAAAAATGTTTCGAGTTACGGGCTGGAGAGATGGCTCAGCGGTAAAGAATACTGGCTGTTCTTGCAGAAGACCCGGGTTCGAATCCCAGCACCCACATGGCAGCTAACAACTGTCCGTAACTCCAGTCCCAGGGGATCTAACACACATGTGCACATACTTGTGTACATATGTAGGCATATATGCATGCCCACACACATATAGGCTTATTTCCTGACTTACCTTCTCCTTTATTTGGTTATTCTCTCAATGATCTTGGTTGAAGAGCCAGTGTGTGTCAGTGGCTATGCTACGCAATACAGTTTAGTTAACAAGACTTGTCTCCAGAGAACGCATGCAGCAGGCACTGCTGAGCTGAGTGGTTAGTCTCAGGGCAGTGTGGGGCAAGGACAAGGACACAAGTCACTATCGGGACAGGAGGCGGGCCATTGCTCAGGCTCCTGCCTTCCTCCATGAGGGGTAGCTGGGGACTGTGGCATTCTTGTTTTGAACCAAGAGAGAAATTCATTTGCTTAAATCTGAAAGTTGAACATGAGTAGAGAGCACTGGGATTTGGCTAATAGCAAATCGCAGTGCCCCATTTCTACAGCCATGCTTCTGCATGCTCTGACATCCGCAGAGCTGCGTTAGGCGCTGCCTGTTTTAAGACTGTTGACATACAATCTTTGCAGTTCTGTTCCAGCTTTTAATCCAGTAAACTTGAAACAGATAACTTCCTGAAACCCTATTTGCTTTGTTTTGTTTTGTTTTGTTTTAGGACATTGGCCGTGTCACAGGCCCCCCGATATTCAGTCCTGTAGCAAATGAAATTTACTTGAACTTTGAAAGCAGTACTCCTTGCTTAGCGGACAGGCATATGAACTACACCTCACTCATCGCCTTTCACTGCAGGAGAGGTGTCAGCATGGTGAGTGTGGCACCTGTTAAAACTGAGCACCAGGCCAGGCAGACAGAAGGTGCAATTCAGATTAAAGGGTACCCACATTCAAAAGAGCTGCCTCAGTGTGCCTCCAAACAACTCACAAACATTGAGGCCTGTGTAAGTTCACCTTGCCTTAACAGCACAGGTGCTTTCTGTCTGAAACATGGAAACTTGGAGGACCGAAACCACATTTAGATTTGATTCCTACTGTATAAAAAGGTCAAAGCTTACTCTTTAAGGGATAACATTTCTGGTTTTCTTCTGTGAAGTCAGACTTTTGGGTAAGTACTGTTTGTTATGTAGCCTTATTCTGTCCACCACATGAGGAAGTGAAGCTGTCCTGCACTCTGAATTACTGGTGTTGGGCACGGGCTGACGTGGGCCCAGGTCATTCCTCGGGCAGCCGTGCCTGGAGTGGTTGCTGTTCCTTGTGAGAATTGGCTCTTGGAGAAGATTGTGGAGTGATTGCCTTCCCCACTCACCGTTGCTTCCTTTAGTAGAATTCTTTCCCCACGTCACTCAGGAAAGATTGTCATCAGCAAATACAAGTGGAGTTCCTGACCAGCTGCCTGTTCTCTTTGTTGTTGACTGTTGGAGGGAGACGCACAGTGATTCAAAAATCAGCAGCCTGTGGAACATTGGCTGCATTACATCTTGCCCTCATAAGTGTCCCTGGTGCCCAGATACAGCAGAGTGCAGACCTGCTTGCTGTCCTCCTTGGTAGCATCGGGGTGTTGCTCTTTCAGACTTCTCTCTTGTGACTTTTTACCCTCCCCTTCCCTTCTCCCCAGTTTCTTTGTGGGCACCAGACCTGCCCTGGGCAGTCAGGTGCTTGTCGGCTATGGGGACACCGTTGGCTCCTGCCTAGTGATTTCCTCCAGGAACAGTGCTGTGGGTTAGAATCACTGTGAATTTGCACGGCTCTGGCTACAGCCCTGGTCTCCTGGGTGCAGTTGTGTCAGGGTGCATGTCCCCACCACTTGGCAGGCAGTGTGTGTGAGTATTGTTCTGACACCCTGTGGTTTTTAAGACTGGCACTCCTTTGGCTACAGGGAACCCCTAAGCTGGTAAGGACCAGTGATTGTGACTTCGTGTTCGAGTGGGAGACACCGATTGTCTGTCCTGATGAAGTGAAGACCCAGGGCTGTGCCGTGATGGATGAGCAGCTGCTCTACAGCTTCAACTTAACCAGCCTTTCCAAGAGCACTTTCAAGGCAAGGCTGCCTTCCGTAGACTTACCACCTTCACACCGAGGGGCCGGGCTCTGACTTAGGGCTGTCAGAATTAGATGACCCAGTGAGGCAAGCAGGGAAATGGTGTGTCACAGAGGACAGGCAAGGTGGTTTGCACTTAGGCATTGCACCATGTACCCCAGGGCCAGAAGATTAGCATGGTTGCAGAAAACCACAGACACTTGCTTCTGGAAACAGCCTAGACACAAAGGTAAAGAGACAGAAGCCTGCCACCCAGAGACAGCGAATGCCTTGGTGTTATGCAGACCTCTCGGCTTGTGTATGTGTACCTGTGGGCTAGGGACTGTCAGTGAGGGTGTAGTCACTGGCAGCCAGGTCTCCAGACTTGTTAAGTACTGCCAGTCGTTACAGTGGTACAGAGGCACATTACAAGGCACCCTAGTACCTGCCTGTGCACAGCAGCTGGTGAGTTGTGAGTTCTGAGTGGTTCTCAGGGGCTGGCACCTGAGGTCCTAGGATAGAGCCCTCTGCAGGGGCACAGAGGCCTCCAGCAGGTGTGAGCCTGGGAAGGGCAGAGCGGGTGAGGAAAAGCAAGGCTCACATAGCATTTGCTCAGCTGGGTGACTGGGTCCTCAGATGGCCCAGTTTCCCAGCTGAAGAAATACTAGCTTTAGGGAGGTAGGAGGAGCCTGAGAACTTAGTGGGCAGGATGGAGCTGGAGAGGACAGTTGGGCAGCCGCTGCTGGCTGTCACTGAGAATGGTAAGGGGAGGGAAACTAGCCTAGCCTGAAGGAGGTGTGACCTCTTGTAATGGCCAGAGGGAGTTGCCTAGAAAGCTGGGAGAGAGCAGGGACGCCCATGGCCTGTTACGGTGTGGGAACGTGAACTGCATTACTGGATCTCTTCTCACCTGGAACCCTAGTGCCACACATGCTGTTTGTCTGTGTAGGTTACAAGAGACTCACGCACATACAGTGTGGGAGTGTGCACCACAGCAGCTGGCTTGGACCAAGGAGGCTGCAAGGATGGTGGCGTCTGTCTGCTCTCTGGGAATAAGGGGGCATCCTTTGGGCGGCTGGCGTCCATGCAGCTGGATTACCGGCACCAGGATGAAGCGGTCATTCTGAGTTACGTGAATGGTGATCCTTGCCCTCCAGGTTGGTAAATTCTGAATTTCTCATAGACATGAGATTAGACTTAGGAAGAGTCTGAGGAATGTAGCCGAGCTCGGCGCACTGACTACCACCTGTCACATCACCCTTCCTGGCCATGGACACTTGTGCCTGGAAACACTGCATTCTGTCCGTTGATTGTTGATTTTTGGCAGGTGAATCCTGGCTGTTAGGCAGGTGGACAGCTTCTGTAGTGGCTTCTTGTTGGACGTCCTCAGGTGATGGCGCTTAGTAAAGCATAGGTGATACAGTACTGAGTCTATATGATCCACACTTTCTTCCTTCCAGAAACGGATGATGGCGAGCCCTGTGTCTTCCCCTTCATCTTCGAAGGGAACAGCTATGATGACTGTGTGTTGGAGGGACGGGCGAAGCTCTGGTGTAGCAAAACTGCAAATTACGATCGAGACCATGAGTGGGGCTTCTGCAGACCAAGTGAGTGGAAGCTCTTGTGGCCTGCGGTGGCAGGTGCTGATCCTCTGGAGGCTTTGCTTGTGTGGAGACGTCTGTGGATACCTAGGTTAACTAAGACTGTTCTGTTTTAAGTTGGTTTTTGTTGTTGTTTTGTTCTGCTGTTTGCTTGTTTAGGACTATTTTCTACAAAGAAACATTTACTTGCTCTATGGGATCACTGGGCCGCTTATACACATAAGCCTCTGCACAGTGTGTGTACTCTTGGTCCCCAGCTAGGCCCCTCACTGAGGGACTTGTGTTCACATACCAGTTTTCAACTCTTGTGCAAATTCATGCCTTAGCCAGATTGTTACCTGTCGGTAATCTGCAAGTGGCCTGTGAATGTTCAGCAGAAGTCGGGCTCGGCCGCTGACATTCTGTCAGGCAGCAGGCATGGGGTTTCATGGTGAGGTGAACTTAACATCCTGGTTCCTGTGCTTCTTAGAGATTGCTGAAGGAGGGTGACATGAATGCCTAAACATTTTTTGTGTAATTCTCCCAAGTGACCGAGGACAAAGCAGGACATGTTAAATTTAGGTGTTAGATGTCAAATTTAAAGGGGATGTATAGCTCTGTGGCTGACGTTGGCAGCCATCACCCATGGTCTGTTGGATGACACTGTTGTTTTTAGGTAGTTACAGGTAATTTGCTTTTATTTTAATTTCTCATCAGGATGTGGTCAGATGTTAAATGCTTCCCAGGAGGAATCCTGCTGATTCTGTGGGGTCTGAGGGAACTGAGTCTCTGTGGGTTGAAGATTTTCATGGCACAGTCCCCCAAGTCTTGGGCAGCATGCTGGGAAACAGCCAGGGGATGTGGGAAGAGCAGAGATGCACGCACCCCTCCTCAGGTCTCTGACCATTGCACGCTGCTGCTCCCCAGCCAACAGCCACCGGATGTCGGCTATCATATTTACCTGTGACGAAAATGAGGATGTTGGGAGGCCACAACTCTTCAGTGAAGATCGCGGGTGTGCCGTGACATTTGAGTGGAGAACAAAAGTCGTCTGCCCTCCGAAGAAGATGGAGTGCAAGTTCATTCAGAAGCACAAAACCTATGACTTGCGGCTGCTCTCCTCCCTCACAGGGTCCTGGGACTTCGTCCATGAAGGAACCTCGTGAGTGTACATACTCCTTGTGCTGTCCCCATGCCTGTCCCGTTTGCAAAGATGGAAACATCACAGACTCATGGTAGTTGGGGCTCTAACTGAGATTGTTCCCTGAGACGCAGTCATGTATATCACTCCATAGTCTCTGTCAATGACTCTAAAATCATCCTGGGCAGGAAGCCCATGGGGCCCAGAGCAGCGGTGAAGGGCTGTCTGCTGCCCGTTGCTCAGGTTTGTGGGTGGTGTGGATCTGCTCAGATTGTTGTCAGCTCTTGGGCGCTGCATCTGGGGGCTACCTGTCCTGGCTGCTCCGCATGCAGAGTGCCCACTACGGAGCCAGGATGTTAACTGAAGGACTTGTCAAAATTCGGGTTGCTGCCTGTGGCCCCTCCACAGGTGCCCTTCTCTCATGTCTGCTTTGTCAGGGACAGACAGGAGGCTGTCTCGCTCCATGTGAGCCTGCTCGTCCGGCGCCCCCTGCAGAACCGCTCCGCCCTCCATTCCTTCTGCACTGCCTGAAGTATGGGCAGTATGGCAGCGGCCGCCTTTCAAGGCGGGGGGCCACGTGGTCTCCTAGTGTCTCGGGGCAGAGACTTAACTTACCTTCTCCCCACCCCTTTGTGTCGTGTAGGTACTTCATAAATCTGTGTCAGAGAGTGTATAAAGGGCCTCTGGACTGCTCCGAAAGAGCCAGCGTTTGTAAGAAGAGCTCATCTGGTCAAGTCCAAGTCTTGGGGCTCGTTCATACACAGAAGCTGGACGTCCTAGGTAATGCTCGGGGGTCTTCATTGTCCTTTGTTCCGGTGCTGCATCAGGATTGGGGGAGTGAGGCTGTCCCTGTGTGACGGGGAGAGTGCCCCAGCTTGGGTGCAAGCTTCCAGAGGCTGTTCTCAGTGACCATTGACATCGGGCATTTCTGCCACTTCTGGGACATGAAAATAAATGCTGCTCTGTATGATCTGAGACGCAGGTCCTGCCTGTGTGTTCACATATGCTCTAGCTGCACTGCACACATTTGTTTAGGAATGCCTCAGTTGCACGGGACTTGGTAAAGATCAGCAGGGGTGCCTTGCCTTAACAAAAGTCATGATGCTTTTTAGTAGTTAGACTAGAAAGCTCGCCTTCCAGGTAGTCGTTGAGGAAAAGTATCCTCTTTTGTTAAAGGACAGTTGTATTTTCTAGCTAAGAATGACTGGAATGTATCAGGTGTTTGAAAGTGTTTTGCCCTGCTTATCAGACTAGAGTAGGAGTCACTAAGTTGACCAATTGAGGTACAGGTGACATGGATGTAGGAATGGAGAGGAATTCTGAGGGAACCATCTCGACCGTGAGCCTAAGCCCATGTTCTCTTGGCAAGAGTCACCACACAGAAGTGGCCTGAGAGGTGCCTCCTTTTGGGAATTAAGTTTCCAACACATGAGCCCTGTGGACCATGCTTACATCATGGCAATTCTTTGCTCCCTGCGGTGGACAGTCCAGTTCACAGGGAGGACAGCTGAAGCATGGAAGGAACAGGCATTGCTCAGATAGTTTTAGGGCATCTGCTACTAGAATGTGGTCAGATTCCTCTTTTTGAGAGGGTAGGGGTGGGGGCTTAAATAGTAGAAACATTCCACCAAAATTTTTCTTAAACCTGGTGTTGAAAGCAAATTTGGCTGGAACAGCTTTGATTTTTGAGGCAGGGGAAGAGCCTAGTTAGCGCCTGCCTCAGTCTAGCATCCCTATTGCGTGGCCTGTCCTACGGGGAACACATGGGAAGCTGGAACCACACCATGTTTCCACTGTGTCTCCTGCCTTGAAGAGTGTATACCTATGTGAGACCAGTGGCTGGGAGCTCCTGAAGACCTGGATCCCGACCCGGAGCTGATCTGCCCACTGGGTGAAGCAGAGCCAGCCTGTTCTTAGTGCCTCTGAAAGTCTCAGCAGCCTCATGAGCCGATGGCCAGTTGCCATGTTGCCGTGGGATACTTGCTGCTTTGCATGGGTGCTGTCTTTTCTCATAGGTCGTGGAAGCTACAAGTCTTACTTAGCTTTTTCTTTTAGCATGACATACTCAAAAGCAGAGCTTGACTCAGGCCAGAAGGCCACAAACAGTTGGGCTCTGGCTCTGGCTCGCTTTGGCCCTTGCCTCCTTTTTAAAGAGGCTCAGATGAGGGGCAAGGCAGAAGAGCACCTAGAATGACACTGAAGTCGTATGAAGCCTGAGCAGTTAGAGCTGCCATTACTTGAGGGCCTGTGTTGCCCTTGCAGAGTGCAGACACCTTCCCTGTATGCTTGGAACCCCTGGATCCTGTGGACTTTAGTGATGTATTTTAGATGAGCTGCTGGAGCTCAGACGTTCAGCGTCCTGGAAGAGTCAGGAAGGAAGGTGGAAGGGCTCAAGGTAAACCTGGTCTCGCTGATGCTGTGATGGTGATATGAGCCAGTGGCCTCCAGTGAGCTGTGGCAGTGTTGACCTTGAAGGAACTCACATGTTTAAATTGTCCCTTGAAGTAGGTTTTGATAGTGAGGTTTTCATAATGCACTAGAAATAACATCAGTTCTTTGTTTTGTGTTTCAGATGACAAAGTTATTGTTACGTATTCAAAAGGCTATTCCTGTGGTGGGAATAAGACTGCATCCTCAGTGATAGAATTGGCCTGCGCAAAGACTGTGGGCAGGCCTGTGTTCAAGAGGTGAGACCTCGGGGCTGAGTGGGGTCAGTTCGGAGCACACTATGACTATGTGGTGGCTCCTCCTATTTTCACCTGGGAGTCATGGAATGTGTGACTGAGGGCCTGTCACCATAGTAAGGCTGGCCGCAGACTGAGGGCCTGTCACCATAGTAAGGCTGGCCGCAGACTGAGGGCCTGTCACCATAGTAAGGCTGGCCACAGACTGAGTGCCTGTCACCATAGTAAGGCTGGCCGCAGACTGAGTGCCTGCTGATGGCCCTGTCCTGTGCTGGGTCTCTCCCCACAGTAGGATTTCCCACTATTACCAGGCCCCTAGAGCTCCTTTGGCTTCATTTGCCTTAGGAAATACACCATGGGGCTGGTGAGATGGCTCAGCAGTTCAGAGCACTGACTGGGCTTGCAGAGGACTTGGGTTCTCTTACATGGTGGCTCACAACTGTCTGTAATTCCAATTCCAGAGGATGTGACACCCTCTCCTGGCCTCTGCGGGCACCAGGCATGCATGTGGTGCACATATGTATATGCAGGCTTTGGAGCTGTCTGTGCTCAGCAGTATTTAGCTGGCCACTGTCTTCAGGTGTCACAGTAGAACCAAGGAGGTGTGGACTACACCACCAGGCCATCTATTCAGTCATTCTGTCTGGGACCCACAAGCAGATGGGCCTGCTCTTGGGATGTTCTTGAATTATATCTGCATGTTCCCGGCAGCATTGTGTCGTTCTAGGGGGACTTTGGTCAACAGGGGGAGCATGTGAGCCACTGTTTGGGGAGCAAGACATCAAAAGGGGAGAACCTTAGAAAACAAATGATTTAAATTTCTGAGGCTAAGACTTTTTTTTTTGGTCTTTTTGAGGCAGGTCTCCCTGTAGCCCCAGCCGTCCTGGAACTCACTATGTAGACCAGGCTGGCCTTGAACTCAGATCTGCCTGCCTCTGCCTCCCAAGTGCTGGGATTAAAGGTATGTGCCACCACACCCGGTGGAGGCTAAGACTTTTTAAAAAATGTATTATTATAATTTTTTTATGTGTTTGAGTCCATTGCCTGTATGTGTGTAAGTGCACCCGTGTCATGCAGTGCCCGCAGAGGTCAGAAGAGGGTGTTGGATGCCCTGGAACTGGAGTTACAGATGGTTGTTAGCTGCCATGTGGATGCTGGGAATTGAACTTAGTTCCTCTGCAAGAGCAGCCAGTGCTCTTAACCACCAAGACTCTTGTAAATCAGAAAATTCTAAATCTGTGTGCAAAATTTTTCAGCTTTAAAGTTTTAATTGAATTTACTTTTTTTATATGGAGGTTTGAACCCAGGGCCTGACACAAGCTAGGCGGGTACTCTACTCATGAGCTGTGTAAAGCTCCCATTTTGGTTGTTTAATTTTTGAGACAAGGACTTTGTACTCCAGCTGGCCTGGAACTCACTATGTAGACCAGGTTGGAACTTGGTCTCACCGAGATCCACCTGCTTCTATCTCTTGATTGCTAGGATTAAAAGTGTGAACCACCACTCCCACCTATAAGTTGTTAATTTTGAGACAAAACGTCACTAAGGTGCCCAGGCTGGCCTTGAATTCACTGTAACAGGCTGTGAATTTGCTGTCTTCCTGGCTCTGCATTCTGAGTGACTAGAATTACAGGCTTGTGCCACCAGGCTTGGCACGTGCTGACTTCTTGTCTGCTTTTTCACCTTGCTCATGGGCGACAGTCATCTTCCTCAGTAAATTACAGGCTTGTGCCACCAGGCTTGGCACGTGCTGACTTCTTGTCTGCTTTTTCACCTTGCTCATGGGCGACAGTCATCTTCCTCAGTACCGAGTAGCTTGGTGACGAGGAGAGCTCTAGCCCAGAGCTGTCACCAGCACTGCCGGGGTGCGGACTGCCACTTGTGGCTGGTTCCCAGGCACTTCAGCGCTCAGCCTCTCTGCAGTCTCTGTGCTGTGTGGCTGTGACCGTCTCTTTCCTCCTTCAGGTTTGACATCGACAGCTGCACCTACTACTTCCACTGGGACTCACGGGCTGCCTGCGCCGTGAGGCCTCAGGAGGTGAGCATGGTGAATGGGACCCTCACCAACCCTGTGAATGGCAAGAGCTTCAGCCTCGGGGAGATTTATTTTAAGTAAGTGAAAGGTTTCCTTTTAAGCACTGAAACATACTTAATGTAAATAGACAGGTCTGTGTGTTTTAGATACAGTTGCCTGGATAATCACATTTTCCTTTAACTGAAGAAACATATTACTCAGCTATTACAGTTTAACACCAAAGAAGGTGAATTTTCCATATACAGATGGGGCCCCTCTCCCCTCACTGCCTGGGAAGCCCAGAGGTGGCAGCCAAAGCTCTTGGGAAGGGTGGTGGAGCTGAGTTCTCCTGGGCTGACCAGTATGTAGGCACAGTTCATTTCCCAGCAGTGTCTTTGGGCTGTCTTGGGGGTCCTGTGGCCATGCGGGGCAGAGTGTGTTGCATGTGGTGCTAGACTAGACACTGGCCCCAGCGTGTGAGAAGGTGTGTTTGTGCTGGGAGTTGGAGCTGATGGGACGGGAAGGTGGCTGAGGTGCCTCAAGGCTAGAGGAACCTTGGCCAGAGAAGCCCTGCCAGGCTGGAGAATGCAGGAGAAAGGGAGCATTTGGGCCCTATGGTTCTGTGGAATGGACTGTGAGGGACTCACCAGTCACTGTCATCTTGTCTGCCTCAGGCTGTTCAGTGCCTCTGGGGACATGAGAGCCAATGGGGACAACTACCTATATGAGATCCAGCTCTCCTCCATCACCAGCTCCACGAACCCCGCGTGCTCTGGGGCCAACATCTGCCAGGTGAAGCCCAATGACCAGCACTTCAGCAGGAAAGTGGGCACGTCGGACAGGACCAAGTACTACTTCCAAGGTAGCTTGCTGCTTCCTGTTAACAGTTCACTTTTTAAAGAGTGAGCTTTACCTGCTTGTTCACAGACTCGTAAGGAAATCTCAAGACTACACAAAAGCAAAAGCCCTGAGCTGGTGCTGTGTCGTGGTGTACACTTAGTCAAAGTGATCGAGTCATCTCAGCTCACAAGCGCAAGGACAGTGCCTTATGAGGCAGTGCTGCTCAGTGGGTGGTGGGAGACAGTTGCAGTCACCTGTCATCTGGGGTTAGACATGATACCTCCTTATTTGGAAGCTGCAGGTAGTGTTAGAGAAAGGTAAGGGGCTTCACTTGGGGTTTGCGGAGGTGAGTGGGTAAAGGTGTTGCTGCTAAGCCCTAAGACCTGGGTTTGAGCTGTGGGGACTCACATGGTGGAAGGAGAGACTCACGGAAGTTGTCCTCTGACCTCCATGTGTTCACCATAGTATGTGAGTTCATACACACGCAAACACAACTGACAGTGTAAAAAAAGGTTTCCCAGTATGGGTGGGTGAGGTTGGTAAGAAGCCCCCACCCTAGCTGAGACTCTCTTGGCAACTGATAGCTGCTAGGAGAGGGAGAGACAGTTTTTAGGGGTGTGATGTCTGGTAGGTCGACCAGACTCTAGAAGGATAAACCCACACTCAAGGGTATTTGGGGAACACAGATTAAATAAATCTTTTTAAAACAGAAAATGAGTAATAGAGGACGTAAGGTGGGGATGGGAGGGGGTAAGAGATGAAGGAGGGAGACTGAATGTGGTCAAGATATACTGTATGAAATCTCAAAGACTCAGTAAAACAGTTTTTAAAAATCAAGCTATCACCCTTAAAGAAAGAGGTTTTTGATGTGTGTTAAAAGGAAAAGGTGGAGCTGTGCTGCAGCCTGACCCTGGCTAGTGCACGTGAGGAGGCTTTGGGATTGGCTCCAAGCCCTTTGTTACCACGAAAGCATATTCCCATGTTCCTAGAAGGAAGCAAGTGCATTTTTGTTTTAAACAATGCACGTTTCACCATATACCTTTTATAGCTTGCTTTTTGAACTATCAGACTATATTAACTGCTTTGAGAAATGGGCTGTGAGAGATCCTCTGGGAGGGTCGAGGGCCCTGCTCCCAGCTGGAGCCTTGGGAGAAAAGCATGTGTTCATGCGCTCTGGAATGGAAGGCGCTGCAGAAGCAGTACGGCCCCGATGAAGGCACTGGTCAGGGCCTTGTGCTCTGTGGACTCATCCTGCCTGTCTCCAGGATAGAACTGGGAAGAACAGATTTGGCCTGATCAGCACCAGGAAAGCAGCTCAGCCTCTCTTGGCTCCCACTGTGTGCGTCATCTAACAGCTGCCTTGCATCTCTGTCCCCTTTTGCCTGCCTTATACTCCAGCTTCACAACCACAAACTGCTCTGCTGTCTCTGTCTTGTTTCCTCAGTGTTTGATCTTTAAGAAGTGCCTGGTAAATCCTGTTGACCAACTGAAAGGCGCTTGAGAGTCTAGTAGGTGATGTGGCATGCAGACAGGAAGGCTGTACTCTTTATTTACACAGCTACATATTGCCCGCTGTCCAGTCAGTTCCCTGGCTCCAGCCTTCGGATGACTCAAAAGCTGCCACGACCTGGTGACTTGATGTGGACTGCTGTTTGTCCTTGCGAGCCTTCATCTGTGCTACCTCCTTCCACAGTCACCTTTTGTGTCCCCTCCTTGGGCAGTCCCTTTTCATAAGCCCAGGATTTCTGCTAGTGTGTCTGTAGGAGTGTTTAAACTCGACGTGACTCACATCTTCATCTTTGCAAGTGAATACACATCTGGTACCTTCTGGAATCCATGATGCCTGTGTGTGTATGGTGCAGCCTCTCTGAATGTGTGTGCCTTTATTTTTACTAAAGGAAATCCTTTCCAGACCTTTTGCAGTCAGTGCCAGAAAGTGGTTTGGCTTGATGTTTCATGAAAAAAAGGCCTTGCCTCTTCATGAGCCTTGGTTCATTTAATTGGGAAGGAGCAGAGCCTGCACAGTCCTGTCTCCAGCTGAGCTGAGGAGCTTCTGTGCTGGTTCCTCATCCGCGTGGTGATTCGCTCCCATATAGCCCTGCAGAACTGCACAAAGGGTCCCAAGTGGGAATGTGGGTGCCTTCCTGAGTTGGTCCTCAGCCACCTCTGCCCTGGGTCTCCTTTTCGTGGATGCATCCACCTCATACCTAACACTCCTTCCGGTATTCCAAGCTGACCAGAGTGAGGATGGAACAGGGTCTGCCCAGTCTCCTTTCACTTCTGATTCCAGGGCTAATTGTTGGGGACAGTTCCCACAACTACCCTGCCATTTGGAAATTTGACAGAATTCTCAGCACTCACTGGAATCTGCCGTGCCCACACTTGCAGTTGGTTACAGCAGAGGGTTTAGATCTCAGTCACTCATGACAGGATGCTCATGGGGCAGGGTCTGGGAGGGAGTCAAATGCACAGCTTCCCCTGGCTTCTCCTCATGGAACCAGAATGTGTTGCTGTCATCCACATATCAGTGTGTGACACCTTGCTCAGAGCATTGCCAGCCAGGAGTGTTCAGTGAGCCTCAGAACTCGGAATTTTTGTTGTTGTTGTTGTGTTCTGCTGTGTAGACATGATTGCTTGGGGCTCAGTTGGTCAATCTTACTCTCCGGGTGGATTCAGACTGCCTGGCCATCTCTATCCAGATTATATCACTAGCTGAGGATAGGGGCCAGACCTCATTTTGGAGGAGGTTTTAAATTCTTTACTGTGTGCTTAGGCTGTCTACTGGCGTTTAAAAAAGCCGTGATGTGAAGACAGTGCACATGTGACATTGGAAGTGTCTTTACATTCAAGCCTAAGCCTACTTTAAAAATACATTTTACTTATTATTTTTATTTAATGTGTATGAGTGTTTTGCCTGCATGTAGGTAGGTACACTCATGTCATGCAGTGCCCGTGGAGAAGAGGGTGTCAGGTACCCTGGAACTGGAGTTAAGAATGGTTGTTAGATGCCATGTGGGTGCTGGAACTCAAACTGGGGTTTTCTGCAAGACCAGCCCGTGCTGAGCCATCTCTCCAGCCCTGTACCTACTTTTATAAACCATGAAAGTATCAATTTGGTCAGTGGTGATGGTGGACTAACATCTGCCCCTTCCTGCTTGACAGATGGTGATCTGGATGTGGTATTTGCCTCTTCCTCCAAGTGTGGGAAAGATAAGACCAAGTCTGTCTCTTCTACCATCTTCTTCCACTGCGACCCTCTGGTAAAGGACGGGATCCCCGAATTCAGCCATGAGACTGCTGACTGCCAGTACCTCTTCTCCTGGTACACGGCAGCTGTGTGTCCTCTGGGGTGAGTAGTGTCCTGCTGCTTACCTGGTTTCCCATGCCCCCTCTCACTCCATAGTGGAAGGATCAGCCTCTATGTCTCTTTCCCTAATGTTTTACTGGAAAGTATTCAGAGGCACATAAAAACAGAAAATGGTCGCCAGACCCATATAGCTAACACCCTACTCTAGAGATTGTCAGTTTGCTATTATCTCTAGTCTTTGCCAATGTCACTACCACATGAGACCCCAGGTAGCACTGGCTGTGCGTTTTTCATGCATACTGTGCCCTGAACACCATGTCCTGCATACTATGTCCTGGACAGGGCCTGGCCAAAGTTTCTCCACAGGTACCTTCCACCCCTTCCCCGCCCGCTGCCCGCCTCTGCTCAGCTGCTGGGGAGCAAGGCCTGGCCTCTGTGTTCTTAGCGTTCTCTGTCCTGGTGTAAGGGTTACGTGGCAGAACCTCACTTTAGTTGGAGCAAAGCGTTGTTTGGATAAATGGAAAACAACTCTGCAGGCCTTTAGAGCGAGCTCTTGTAGGCTGGATGTTCGTGCACAACCAGGGCAGCACGATGTACTCTGAGCACTCCAGGCCAGGGAAGGAGTCTGCCCGGTGTTCTGTCCAGGAGCTGCTCACTCTGGAGTCTGCCCGGTGTTCTGTCTAGGAGCTGCTCACTCTGGAGTCTGCCCGGTGTTCTGTCCAGGAGCTGCTCGCTCTGGAGTCTGCCCGGTGTTCTGTCCAGGAGCTGCTCACTCTGGAATCTGCCCGGTGTTCTGTCCAGGAGCTGCTCGCTCTGGAGTCTGCCTGGTCTCTTGTTCTGGAGTGCTCGTTGGTTCGGATCCACCCACTACAACATGCGTTTGCTATTTTCCCATCTCATCTAGGCCACCATTTTGCATAAGGTCTTCATCCCTGTCCAGGGACTTTTTAGGATTGGGAGAAAAAGGGATTCTTCACACCCCGTTGACTGAAAAGGGACCATGAGTGCGTAGGCAGCAGTGGCAGGATGACGGGGCCTCTAGCCATGGTTCTTGGTCCATTTCATGCTTGCTGGCTGTGTACACTGGCCAGTGGGACATGGAAGGAGGGCGTGGGGAAGAAGAGGCTTGTGTTGATTATTTTTCTTTTTTTTTTTAAGTTAGCATAAAGTAAAGGGTTTCATCATGGCCTTTTCTTTTCCTTCTCCAGTTCTAAGCATATGTTAGGCAAGGACTCCCAGTGAGTTGTACACCCAGCCCTCATGCATGACATTTTCATTCACATCTGTTACAGTACTTTACTCGGTCCCTTCCACTGCCCCTGGTTCCTCTCGTCCTCTCCCCTGTTGTTGATTTTGTATCATAGCACTTTGCACCTTCTGATTGTCTGTAGTGTTCCTGAGAGATTATTGCACGATGAAAGGATTAAAACGATTAAAACGAGGTGTTCTCAGTGAAAGAAACAAAGTACAATTTTTTGGGGGGGCGTTTCTTTTTTTGAGACAGGGTCTCCCTGTAGCCCCAGCTGCCCTATGTAGACCAGGTTGGCCTTGAACTTACAGAGATCCACCTGCCTCTGCCACCATGCCCGGCTAACAAAGTAAAATTTTGAAGAGTAGATCAAACTTAAAAGTGAGTTTCTCTTGCATTCTGTGTCACTGAGGCTGAAAGCAGCCTCCTGTGTGGGCTTGGAGGAGGCCAGTACAGGTGGGAAGCATGGAGGCACCTTGAGGGCACAGCTCTTGGGACCAGGGACTCCACTTTAGAGTCAGAGAGGAAGGTTCCAGCGGAAAGCACTTTTTACCACAGCCAGTATCGGGAGTGGAGTGGAGTGCCTTCAGTCCATTCAGACGTAGGTCAAGCAGCAAAGACCTGAAGGGAGAAGTTGAAACCAGCAGCAGACTCAGACATTAGTGCGCTGGGCTGAGTGATGATAAAGACTCAATGGGCGATCTTGAAACCAGCATTCACTGCGCTGAGTTGAATGGACAGCACCATGTCGTGGTCAGATGCACTCCCTGTGCAGGTTTCCTTTATCGAAGTGCTCACTGTGTGGTTTTTAAGTCAAATGTAAATTTAAAAATGAGTAATAGTTGCCCTAATAGATGGTCTCCGTTTAGACCTTTCAGGTATTTCTTTTAGAATTTACCTAAGTACCTCCTCAGGTCCTCACACTGTAGCCCAAGTGACCTCAAACTCACAGCTGGGCTCCCTACTCCTAACTGCCAGGTGCTGAGATTGCGGGATGAGTCATCATACATGGCTCACATCAGTATTTATTTTCCCCTGTGGTGCTGGGGTTTGAACCTAGGGCCTCAGGCCTGCTGCCTCCATATTCCCTCCCTTTTAAATATTAATAGATTGCATTTTAAATTGTTTTGTCCAGTATTAAATTACCCTGGTGTTTCTAGCGAGCATTTTCTATTTCCCTGATGCCTTGCAATGCTAGATAGAGATGTAGCTCTCTGACTTCCTGTTCTGCTTTTTAAAAATGGCTGTTTCACAATTCAGGAGCAAAGCAGGTGACCTCGTTTGCTTTCTGTTGCTGTGATAAAATAGCTTGGGGAGAAAAGGGTTTATTTACCTTGTACCTCCCAAGTCACAGTTCATCCCTGAGGAAAATCAGGGCAGGAACCTGAAACAGACCATGGAGGAGCGCAGCTTACTAGCTGCTCCTCTGGCCTGTTTTGTTATACAACCTAGGACCCCCTGCCGGAGCTGGCACCGCCCACAGTGGTCTGGGCCCTCCCATATCACAACAATCAAAAAAAATGCCTCACAGACAGCCACAGGCGGGTTCCTGTTTGAGGTTCCTTCCACCCAGGTATGTCAGGTTGACAACTCACACTATCCAACACAGCAGGGCTTTCCTAAAATTTAAAAACAGCAATAAGCCTTCCACAAAGTTAAAAGGAAACCCTTCAGGTAAAAGGCCCTCTATGCTGCATGTGACAAGACCCACACAGCTAAATTCAGAATAGCAAGTGTAGTAGAGACGGCCAGTGCCTCAAGAGAAGCCGACTTCCTGAATTAAGAATAAGAAAGATGGAGCTGGAGAGATGGTTCAGTGGTTGAGAGCACTGGCTGCCCTTTGAGAAGACCTGGGTTCAATTCCCAGCACCCACATGGTGACTTATAACCACCTGTAACTCCAGTTCCAGGGGATCTGACACCCTCTTCTGTCCTTGGTGGGCACTGCATGATGAGCTCACTTACATACATGGAGGCATAACACGCACACACAAAATAAAATGAAAATGAATAAATCAGAAATTTAAAAAAAGAGTAAGATTACTGTGACTAGTAATCAGATACATAGAGATTAAAGACACATGTGCAAACATCTAAGTGTTAGTAGCATTAAAAATGTAGGAAACAGCATATTTTTAAATGAAATGGAGATCTGTCCAGTGTTAGTAGCATTAAAAATGTAGGAAAAGGCATATCTTTAAATGAAATAGAGACCTAAGATGACAGAAATCCGATTGAACAGAAGAGCAGGTAAAAGATAAGTTGTAAAGTTGGCTTTTAAAAACTGCTCTTTATTTAGTGCAAGTGCAGTTTGTCTAAAACAAGGACACAGGAAAGAGCAAAGTTCGAAGCATTGGGGAAAATGTGCTGGAAAAGTTACATCTGAAGGAAAGCTGCACTTGTATGACTTGTATGTGAACGGGATGGACCGAGATGCTACAGAAACGATGTTGGGTGGAGAGGGCTGTTGGAAGCTGAAAAGGCTCAGTTCACTAGGAAGATAAGAGCCCTGAACTCGGTGCCCATCCAATAAGTTCGTGTATAAAAGCCATAAACAGAACCAGCCCGGGACAAATGCCAAGTCACCCTCTCCCAATATTGCTGGGTCACATGGGCAGAGAGCGAGGCTGCTGGAAGATTGGGAGGGTGATGCAGACGCTGGACTGAGTGAGCTGTGTCGCTGAGAACTCTGTTCCCAGCAGACCGAGACTGTGCTCCTCCAACTCTCACTGAACAGTTACAGAACCTGTAGAAACCGGGCTCTCCGGCTAGTGGAGCACCAGAGTCGTGTAAACCAGATGGAAACCAAAACCAAGCAGTAACAAAGTAATCCATGGTTTAAAAGAAAAATCAAAGGTAGAAATTGAAGAAGTGAGCGACCATGTCACAGAGTATCTGATTTGTTCTGAGTGGCTCATACCAGTTCTGGCCGCATTGGTTTCATTCCCACCAGTACAGAATAAGGGGTGCAGGCCAGGGCCAGGATGGGCACCGAGCTCTTGTGGTGTTTCTTGTCTCCCTGGTGTGTTAGAACAAGGTTTGTCTTAAGCTGCACTGTGACTTGGAGCCATTGGTTGATTGCCCTCTGACCCAATTAATTTGAATTATTTTGGAGCCAAACTTGGACTGAAATTGCTTTTTTTTTTTTTTTTTTCGCCTTTTTGAGACAGGGTCTCCCTGTAGCCCCAGCTGTCCTGGAACTCACTATGTAGACCAGGCTGGCCTTGAACTCACAGAGATCCACCTGCCTCTGCCTCCTGAGTGCTGGAATTAAAGGCGTGCGCCACCATGCCTGGCTGAAATTGCTTTTGTACATGAATGGCCTGCTCCTTCATCTGGCTTCTTTGCCTGTGTTTAGTCTGCGAGGCAGCTTCTCCTCTTGTATTCTGAGGAGTTTAGATGCGTCTTGTCACGGTTTCCAGCCTTCCCTGGTAGAGAAGGTCCTGTTGTGTTACTCTGTCTTGTGGTGGCCTGTCAGGACAGGAAGCTTGGGAGTGTCAAGTCTATAAGAAGTTGTTCTCTAGGACTAGAGAGATGGCTCAATGGTTAAGAGAAGTGACTGCTCTTGGAGAGGACCCTGTTTGGTTTCTAGCACCCACATGGCAGCTAACTCCAGTCCTGGGGGAGCTGATGCCCTCTTCTGGCCTCCATGGGTATTGCATGACACTGGTACACTTACGTGCATACAAAGCATAACAGTCATACACATAAATAATTAATTTAAAAATGTTACGCCCCCCCAAAAAAAACAACAACAACAAAAAAAGTCCTCTGAGCATAAAGGGAAGTCAGCCTTGGTCTTTACCTCCTCGGCTTCTGCTTCCTTAGTCTGTTGTACATCCTGGAGGTGCTACTCTCCGCTCAGAGCTGGTGTCAGTGTGTACTGGGCCTGGTGTTCTCCAGCAGTGTTTTGGGGCCAGCCAGACAAGAGACAAGCAGACTCCATAGCATCTGCCCAAGCCAGCCTGTCTCAGGTATCCCTTTTTCCTGGAAGCCCTGGACTAGATTCCGAGATGGGGCTATGCTGGTGAAGCCCTCCCCGACCGCCCGTGAAGCCCTCCCTGACTGTGCCCGTGAAGCCCTCCCTGTCTGTGAAGCCCTCCCTGACCACCCGTGAAGCCCTCCCTGTCTGTGAAGCCCTCCCTGACTGTCTGTGAAGCCCTCCCTGACTGTGCCCTCTGTCTTTTCCTATAGTCAGTTTAGCAGATAGATGGTGAAGGTGATCCCTGCCTTTGCTGGGCCCACAGAGTCCTGTGGATATGAGCAGACCCCATAGGAGGCAATTTTCTTGAGGCTGGTCCATGTCTCCAGCACCTAGCGTTTTCTGTCCCCTACCTTAAACACATTCTCCGAATCACTGTGGATCAGATGTCCCAGGCAGGGGCAAACTCATGGGGCATTTGTCCAGGGGAGCCCAGTCCCTGGGCTCTGGGAGTCCTAGGGGTGTTGCTGTATACAGATGTTGACACAGCTTTCTTTCTCTCTTTGTGTCTCTAGGGTGAGCTTTGATGGTGAGGGTGCTGGGCTTGATGGGCCGGAGTATAAAGGACTCTCAGAACGGAGTCAGGCTGTTGGGGCAATCCTCAGCCTGCTCCTGGTGGCGCTGACTGGCTGTCTGCTGGCCCTGCTGCTTCATAAGAAAGAAAGGAGGTAAGACACACAGCTGTCCAGTTGGGGCTGGGGTGGCCAGGCCAGCAGCTCAGCATCAGATCTGGGGCACAGGCTTGGGTTTTGGACCCAGCAGCAGCAGACATCTTGGTTGAAAAATTCTATGAATACTACTGATTTTTAAGAAATGTTTGTTTCCTTCACATGGTGTGTGAGATTGCCTAGAGCTATTTGTAGTGCCATCCATTGGTACAAATGAGTTCACACTGTGTGCACATACCATGATCTCCCTAGCTGGTACTGATGGGTCTAAGGTGTGGGCTTTGTAATGAGTTCAAAAACTGATGAGTAGATTTCCTATTAATCAGCTGACCCTGTCTCCTTCCCCACATTATACCAGTGAGCATTTGCTAAGCACCTGCTGTGTTTCAGATATGGTGCTATCCCTGTTGACCTGCCTTTGCTGGGTGAAGGCTTGTCACAGGACCATATCACATTAGCGAGGCCCTGGGGAAGTGGCTGAGAAGTTCTGGCTGGAGCTGACCATGCCCAGAAATGAAGACCTGGGAGAGAAGGGCTCAGGCCCAGGAAGAGCCTTGGGTCTGTGTCTGTACAAGCCGTTGAGTAGACTGGGCACATGCTGACTGAGCCTTGGGCAGTAGGAAGGTGTGCTCCTGCCACGTACAAAAAACTAAGCAAAATGTTAAGTGACCTCCTGGGGGCCTTGTGTGTCCAAGAGGTGGAAGATGTTTCTACCTGTGCTGTCACAGTCCATCATTAGAATGCACCTTGGGAGGGATGTGTTTGGGGACAGAGTCACTGCCACCTAGTCTGCAGGGGTGCATACACTGGACCGTGGGCCAGGATGCGATACCTTACCTGCTCATTCTGCTCTGGACTAACTGGTCTCCATTTTGACAGGGAAACCATGATAAGTAAGCTAACCAACTGCTGTCGAAGAAGCTCTAATGTGACCTACAAGTACTCCAAGGTACTGTGTGCTGCCTGTTGCCCTCCTGCAGTGCTGGCCAGTGATGGTGCCTGTCCTCATGCTGGGAAGAGCACAGCAGCCTGGAGGGAATCGATAACTGTTGCTTAATCTCTTACCTAATACCATTTTTTGTGGAGTTCCTGCCTTCAAGCCTCTCAGTATGGTTACAGCTGATTTCCTTAAAAGCAGCTAATAGGTTATTCTCATGGTTTGGAACTCTTAAAAGCTTTGGTAATGAAATTTCTTTTCATCTAACATTTGGGTGATTTCAGATAAACTTTTAAGGCAAGTCTTAGCTCAAAGGACATAAATAATGTTTGTGGCCCTTAAAAAATTGCCAGATTTCTAAAACTAAGCTGAGGCTGGAGAGATGGTTTGGTGGGTAGTGCGTACCTTGTAAGCATTAGGACCAGAGTTTGATCCTCCTGAAGCCATGTCCAAAAAAAGGGGGGAGAGGGGCTGGAGAGATGGCTCAGCAGTTAAGAGCACTGGCAGCTCTTACAGAGGACCCGGGTTTGATTCCCAGCACCCACATGGCAGCTAACAACCGTCCTTAACTCTATTTCTGGGGGAATCTGACACCTTCTTCTGACCTCTGTGGGCATTGCACCACTCGGGTACACTTACAAACGTAGGCAATATATGCATACATAAAGTTAAAAAAAAAGTGTTGATACACCTAAAATCCCAGTGCTGGGAAATTGGAGAGTGGTAGACCTCTGGGGCTCACTGACCTGCCAGCCTTGTCTACTTGTTGGGCAGTAGGCCCGTGAGAGACCTTGTCTCAAAAAAACAAGGTGGATGGTTCTTCAGGGATGGCACCCAAGACTGTCCTGTGGACTCCATACACATGCACGTGCGCACACACGACTAACATGAGCTCTTCCTCTGCCTTCTCTTACACACCAGATGTCACTTCCTTTGACACACGACCCAGAAGAGCCCATCTCCCCCAGCACTGCTTAACAGCCTTGGGTTGAGGCAGGTCCCGTCTGCCTTATCTCCTTTGGCTGTGAGGTGCTTGCCAATGGCTCCACTTGTAACTGACCCACAGCTTTACCATAGTCAGGCGCCTGTTGCCGTTTTGCTGGGGACCTGGGAACCAGGGAGGAAGGGAGGTAGGCAGCGTGCAGGCTCCTGCCCAGCTCTTGCCAGCAGAGAGGCCCTGGGATGAACTGTGTTGAGAGTGCTTCCACGAAGCAGAGTTGTTTTTGCCGGGACTCAACGTAGTCTCTGCTGTCGATCCTGACAGGTGAACAAGGAAGAGGAGACAGACGAGAATGAGACAGAGTGGCTGATGGAAGAGATCCAACTGCCAACGCCTAGACTCGGGAAGGAGGGCCAGGAGAACGGCCACATCACCACCAAGTCTGTGAAAGCAGACGCCCTCACTTCTCTGCATGGGGATGACCAGGACAGTGAGGATGAGGTCCTGACCATCCCAGAGGTGAAAGTTCACTCGGGCAGAGGAGCCGGGGTAGAAAGCTCACAGCCTGTGAGAAACCCACATCAGAAGGGCCTTAGGGAGAGGGAGGACGATAGAGTGGGCCTGGTCCAAGGTGAGAAGGCCAGGAAAGGGAATCCCAGGCCTGGACAGCACAAGTCATCAACCTCTACCAAGCTGGTGTCCTTCCACGATGACAGTGATGAGGACCTCTTACACATCTAACTCCACGGTGCCTACAGGAGGACGTGGAGCCATGGGACAGCCAAGCACCTCCAACCAAATAAGACTCGATGCTTCTGTCATTTTGCCTTTAACAAAAACTGCTTCAAAAGGGAAGAGTTTTTGCGGTGGGGGAGAGGGTGAAGGAGGTGAGCACCGCTCCTTCGTGATCGTTTACAGTCAATGGAACAAGGCATTGCTCGAATCAGCCAAAGGGCGATACCTCGTGCCCAGGGTTTTGCCCCAAGTCCTCACTTACAAGCATAGCTGCTGTGAGCTTCCAAGTGGTGCCCAGGCCACACACATCTCAGAACAGAGGACTGTGTTTGGAAACAAACCCTTGCTGCTTTAGACCCCATAGGGTGTTTGACCATTTATATTTTTAGCATTGTAATTCTCTCTCCCTATTTATTGACTTTGACAATTACTCAGGTTTGCGAAAAAAGAAAAGAGAGAAAAAACAGCCAATTTCTTCATGTGGGCAGGGCAGGGGCATAACGCACAGGGTGTCTCAGGAGAAGGCAAAGCTGGCGGTGTGCCAGGGCCAGTGCATGTGGCGCTTGAATTGATCATTGATGCACACATGGGTGAGTTGCAGTTCTGTTTCCTGATTCCTGGGGGCGCATGTGCATGCACAGGGTCCTGAGTGCCTGGGTCTGGGAGGGCTCACCCGCTCCATGCCTTGCCATAGCGGCTGCAGCTCTTGCATGCATTGTCCCAGGTATGCAGAGCACACTTACCAGCGTTCCTGCGGCCCACCCCAATACAGATTTTGTGCTCGTGAGTGGAGTTGAGGCGACAGAATAGCTGCTCTCGGGCTGAGCTGCAGGTCTTGTCTCTTCAGGTTCTCGTGTTACCACCTTTACTGTGCTTTCTTTTTTTAAAGAAAAAAATGTTTATCCATTCGATCTATAAGAAGCCTTAATTTGCACAGGGTGACTTAACGGACATCGTGTGAAACACGGTGGGCCAGTGTGTAGTCCAGTGCTGTGCATGGACTTGTGCCTGGGGCGAGGCTCCTGGCTGGCGTCCTGGGATAGAAGGACAGGCCTGGTGTCCTTCCACTGGCTGTGGACTCCTTTCTCGACACATTCAATGACTTTTCTCGCGCTGTAGAATTGTATATAGGTGGTGTTCGCATACCGAAAAGCAAACCACCCTGCAGAATTTCTTGGTTTATGCCCGATTTGGCTGGCTTATTTGATTTCAACATGAGTGTATTTTTTAAAATTGATTTTTCTTTTCTTTTTTTCAATCAATTTTACTGTAATATAAAGTATTCGATTTCAATAAAAGATAAATTATTAATTGGGTCTCATTGATTCCCCCACTTTCCTTGATTGTGATAACTTGCTGAGTTGGTGGGCATTGACATGCCTGATTTTTTCCTTCTACTAAACTTAAAGTGTTTGCATTTGGGTTTTAGCTCTGGTGTCCTTAGGAAGCTTTTCACTTTCCATGGTGACTGCCAGCTTGTATGTATGTGCCAACTCGGATTCCATCAGTGTTGTCTGGGTCTGCGGGCTCCACTCTTTCCAGCTAACACTCAGGATATTTGTCTACCAAAGCAACAACTGTGGAATTGAATTCCAGTCATCAGTAAAGCGTCTTTGGGACACAGTGTAACATGGGAGTGTTTGTTCCTGAATAAATTTATGAGCCTTTATTACATTATTAGTCATTGAGAGCTACCACCAAAGGAGAAAGTTCTAAGTAGTCCCTTCTTAGCCACAGTTCTGCTGTCTGAAATTCCTGTTAACCTGTGGTCAACTGTGGTCCAGAAGTATTAAGTGGAAAATTCCAGAAATAATTTGTATGTTTTAACTAACACTGTTCTGAGTAGAAGAAAGCGTGTGTGTCCTACTCTGCCTGTCCAGGATGAGAATTGTCCCTGTGAAGCGGATTGGTTACCAGATCATCCCTTTAATAACATAGCGCTTGCATACAAACCGGTGTCTTCTGTCCCCTGTCCCCCCACCTTTTTTTAAAGAAAGACTTACAGTCCAGCCTGGCCTAGAACTTGTTAGGTAGCCAAGGATACCTAACTGATACCTCCACTCTTGGAGAGCAGGGTTTACAGGTGAGCACCACCAAGCCCTGTTTATGTGGTGCTGGAGCTCAACCCAGGACTTTGTTCATGCAAGGCAAGCACTCCACTACTGAGCTACTACCCTAGCCCATTCCTCAGGCATTCTAGGGCGCTGTTCTTCCAGCCTTAACCACTTCTGGTCAGACTACAGGAGTCCTCCATACAGAAGGGCATTGGCAGAGGCCTGCTGCCCCCGGTCAGCTCAGTGGTAGGGCAAGGTGCTGGCTGTGTTGGCTCCTGCAGTGACAGCCACACCTCAGCATGTGGGCCGTGAGGAGTGGGAGTGTGTTTGCTCTTCCTGTCAGCTGTTGGTACAGGTACTTACAGCAAAACATTCCCTGATGGCAAATAGTTCTACTCTTCAGAGAAAGGGTTCTAACCAATGAGGAGCACAGCCCTCATATTTTAGTTTGCTTATAACCAGATTTTCTGTGCCTCCTTTTTTTTTCCTGTGCCTCTTTTGTGAGTCTGTTGAATGCTGAGACAGAATGAGTGTGGACCTAAAGACCCTGGTTAACCCCATTGCAAGAAAATCCATGGAAGAGAGGAAACTAGGCTATCTGGGACCTTGTAAAAGCAGTTGAAACCCCAGTATCACCAAGACTAACATTACGTAGCTAAGTTCTTTTTGGAAGCATTGCTGCTGCCTTCTTAGAATACTTGGGGATAAGGTGAAGAACTCACAAGCTCAGGGTTGGGGAAATGGCTTAGCAGTTAAGAGCACTGGCTGCTCTTGCAGAGGACATGGGTTCGATTCCCAGTACCCACATGGTGGTTAACAACCATCTGTAGCTCCAGTTCCAGGGGATCTGACTGATGCCTTATTCTGACCTCCCCAGGCATTGCATGACACGGGCGCACTTACACACATGCAGGTAATACACATAAAAATAATAGAAAAAAAGAACTCATGGGCTCACTGACCCACCCCATCCCCCTCTTGGGAATAAGGACTCTAGGGCCAGGGTATCCTGGCCCTGTATCAGTGGAGCTCCCAGCTCATAAAGAGGCTGCTTACACCGGTTTGGTTTTCTGGTCAGGGCTCCACTGTGCCGACCACTTTGCCCTCACCCTGTAGACGTGGTTCTATGGAGTCAGGATCACGTAGTCATGTGGCAAGAGGGAGCTGGACTGGGTCAGATAAAGTGAGACCGAGTGTAGTGGTATCTATGAGCCATAGATAGAACTGTGGTCATGTTACCAGGTCCAGGCTGCCTTTGCTCACAGCCCAGTCTCAGTGGAGTAGCCTCAGGAGCTGCCTGCCAAGGAAGGGAAGAAAGGAAGGATGGAGGAGCTGCACACAGCAGAAAGGTTGCTCTCCAAACAGGCCCGAGCCCTTGTACTTGGCATCAGATTCTTTTTCAAGTCGTGAGATCATCAGCGTATAGGCACTCTGAGCCCGTAGGATGGAGTCCTCTGAGTCACTTCAGATGAGGTTGCCTCCCTGACATTATGCCATCACCAGGCATCTGAGCCTGTCACTCCTACAGGCAAGGACCAGTTCTCCACGACCACAATACTGTCGCCCAAACCGGACTGTGAGTGGACACATTGCACTGTCAGCCTTAAGCCTAAGGCCCTGCTTGGGGGGGGGGTGTGTCTGGCCTTTGTCCCAGTGAGGGAGCTGTGATCGCACTCACCATTGCAGTCAGCCCGCTTGTTTCTTCAGTTGCTTTCAGTCTGGAAAGTTCTTCAGCTTTTATGACCTTGACCCATAAGTTGCCCTGTTCACCCTGTTCGGCCTCCCTCTACCTCAGGACACACGTGCTGTACAATAAGGACCCAACATCCATATAAAAAACTGTGTTGGTGCCCACCTGTAGGCCCATTGCTGGGTAGGCAGAGATGAGGATCCTAGGGGCTTGCTGGTCATCCTGTCTAGCCAATCAGAGGCAGAAAGACCCTGTCTCCGAAGAATAAGATGGAGGCTGATAGAGGAGGACATCCTACGTTTACCGCTGGCCTCCCCATGTGTGTACATGGGAGCACACACACAGGTACAACTCATACCACATAAACACAAATTGTGGAAACTAGGTATGGTGGTGCATGTCTGTAATCCCAGCACTCAGGAGACTGAGGACAGAGGCTTGGCAGTTCAAGGCTAGCCTCAGCTATTAGCATAGGCTACATTAGATTGTCTCAGAACAATAGAAAAAATAAAAAAAACCATGGAGAGACATGACAGGACAAAGGGAAGCTCTGCTCCAGGGAGCTGCTCCGAACCTTGGACATCGCTGGGTGGGAAGGAGGCCCTGTTCCCAGCAGCTGGTCCGCCTTGCAGGCATTTTGGTGTCCCCACAACCCTGCTCCTTTAGGCAGGACTAGTCAGCCCCATTCTGCCAATGGCCACTTGGACGCTCTAGGCTCTATCTAGAACACCCTAGGAGGCCAGTCCTCATAGGTGCCTGGGTTTGTCCTTGAACCTGGCTTCTCTCTGACCTGTGATCTCAGTCTGTTTGTGTAGAACAAAATACTGAAAGCTGGGTAATTTGGGCTCATAGTTCTGGAGGCTGGAAAATCCAGAGCATGGTGCTGGTGTGGCACCCTGATGTTCACTCATAGGAGAAATTGAAAGGGTGATTGTGTACATGTGGAAGAGAGGGAAAAAAGAGGGCTGTGAAACAGCCTGCTCTTGTAGTAACTAAGCCAATCTCATGGGTACTACATTAATCCTTCGTGAGGGAGGAGCTCTGTGATCCAAATGCCTCTTGAAAGTCTTGCCATATCTCCGTACCCTTACACTGGCAGTTAAGTTTCAACCTGATTTTTGGCAGAGAGAAACCACATCCAAACTATAGTGTCTGTCTTTCTGGCTTTGGTTTCTTATCTATGTGTGGTTAACTTGGGAATGTGTTAGAACATGGATGACATCTCAGCAGGGAGGGAGCCTGTGCCTCCATCCTAGAGGCTGGGTTCTCTCGTGCATGGCCCTCAACCTGTTCCTCTTTTGCCGTTTGCCTGGGATATAGGACATCCATTTGTGGACTGGAAGCATACAACTGGACAGAGACAAAGGGGGCCACACAGTGCAGGAAAGAGCCCACCGCTCCCAGTTCCCACCCAGGAAAGGCCTGAGCCAGCTGTCTAGGCAGGAAGCCCAGCTCCCGTCCAGAGCCAGGGCAGCTGCTATTCTTCATGAATAAGTGAGCAGTGAGCATAGCGCTCAGCCTGGTGGCAGGAACCATAGGAATAGAGAGGGGACCTGGCTTCTCTGTGGAATGTGTTGAAAATGGACCTTTCTACCCTGGCCAGTCCCCAGGCATATGCAGGGTGCTGCTCAGGGAAGTGAACATCTTGGGGATTCAGAAAGGGCACTCCAGTTCTGAGTGAACTCTGTGACCTTTCTTTGGATAGGGGCTTGCTTGTGGCCTCCCACCCCCACTTTTTCCTCTCTACCTTCCTGCCCTCTGCCTCACAGCCTTCTTCCTGCTTCCTGCCCTCCTCCCTTCTCCCAGGATGTACTCAGCCCTTCCAGCAGCAGCCCCTGGATGAACCCTTCTAAAGAAGAAAGGAGAGGCAGCTTCAGCTCGGCCCCCAAATAAGGAATGTCATGACTAAGCCAGCTCCCAGCCTTGGTGCATAGAGCCTCAGAAGCAAAGCGCTCACCCAGCAATCTGTGTGCTGTTTACCTGCTGCGCCTGTGTGCACATGGAAGGACTCACCCAAACTGTCACATGCCCTCCTAGAGCCCAAAGGAGGCTCTGAAGCTGTTTCATGCAGGCTGTGTTTTGATACCTCTTACCGGCGCATCTTAACTCCAGTGCTGAGGTGACCCAGTTTCCCAGGAGCTCAGTCTGTTTCACAGGCAGGCAGCTAGGAGCCTGCAAGGGAGAGGTGAAGTTTGTGGGAGTCCAGTGTAGATTCTGCAAAGTGACAGTCTGCTAGAGAGTACCAGGGTTCTCAGTGCAGAGCCAGTCAGCTGGGCACACACCTGAGACAGAGACCACCGTGTCCTTGCAAAAGTGCAACTCTCACCTCAAAGGGGATAAGAATTCGTCTATTCTGGAACCAAATATGAGTGACTATACTCTGGGAACACAGATTCAGGTTACCTCAAATTCCATGTTCCAGCATGGAGGCAGTTTCATGAAATTCTTATAGTAACAAAACAACAGTCATAAAACACTTTTCAAATACATTGGTAGAAACTTTAAGTAGGCCAATACAGCAGAAGAGAAACCTCAGCTACAGGCTTCAGATGCTCTCTGATGACAGTCTTTTTTTTAATGTAAATTTTATTATTTATTTTTACACCCACTTCCCAGATGGCACCCTCCCATAGCCTCCCTCCCCCGACTAGAGCCCCCTCATACACTCTGCTATCCTTGCTACTGTCTGCTGTGTTGTCGGCACCCCCAGCCATCCCCCACTACTTGCCCTTCTGATGAATCTAGTCAGACACTCAGTCTTTTGATTGGTAGAAGCTGGTGGTCCACTAATACATTCCAAAAGGCTTTTATCTGTTAGTCACAGAATATTAAATCAGAAACAAAGGTGGGCAAGGAGTGGCTATTAGGAGGCTAAAGATGATCCAAGATAAATGGTAACTGGGCTCTGGACCTGCATCGTTCCAAACTCTCCACCATCTCTTAAGTTCTATTCAGTTGATCACCATTTACTGAAGGTTCAGTTTTTGTTTTTGTTTTTTTTTTCAATGTTTTATTCATTATTTTTATTTTATGTGTATGCATGTAATTGCTTGCATGTAGGTAAGTGCACCTGTGTCGTACAATGCTTGTGGAGGACAGAAGAGGCTGTCGGATCCCCTGGAACTGGAGTTATGGACAGTTGTTAGCTGCCACGTGGGTGCTGGGTTTTGAACCTGAGTTTTCTGCAAGAACAACCAGTGTTCTTAACTGCTGAGCCATCTCTCCAGCCCCTGAGGGTTCAGTTTTAAGATGCAGTTTTTTTTCTTGGCGTTTTTGTTCACAACTGGTTAACCTGGATGGTATGTGATAGGTAAAAAGTTGGCAGAGAACGAGCGAATGGAGGATGAGGCACCGAGGCACAGATAAAACTCCATCCAAATAGGGTTTATTAGCAAAGGAACACATGGGACAGATTCTCTTCCAGGCAGGGAAAATGTCTGCCTGGGTCTTGAGCTGGGGTCTTTTTAAAAAGGAGGCTTCTGCTTCCTGCAGAAGGTGGGAAGATGTATTTTTTTTTTTTAAAGTTGGGTGGGGCGGGAAGTGGGAGAGCAGAACTGTTAAAACCTGTTCCCTTTAGAGATCAAAGGGGAAGCCTGCTGTGTTGGCCAAACAGTGGAGAAAAGTCTGCTTCTCTTGACTTCAAAGACCAAGGTGCTTATCAGCTAGGTTCCCTTTTCTCAGGAGCTTGAGAAGTCCTTGGGATACTGTTGGTGTCGGGGGTGGGGCTATCTGAACCTTAACAGTATGTTTCTGGCCTCCTGACTCTGTTCTCTGTCCCATGGTGAGCAGAACCAGGCTCAGGATTTCCCTGGGACTAGAGACACCCAGTACAGGCTATCTTCACCCCCCTTGAGGCAGGACAGAAAAACAAGGAAAATTAAAGGGAAAAGAAAGAAGGCCCTCGTCCTGGGATCCTGCTGCCTGAGAGTCAAGAAACTTCAACGTAACTGCACTTCCTACAGCAATAAAAAGTTAAAACAACAAAGGAGTGTTTTATGATCTTGAACTTCACTGTAAAAAACATGGCACAATTTCACTTGCAAAAGGAAATCCTGGGACTACAGGGAGACACTGCCTCAAAAAAGACAAAAAAAAAAAAATCCTTTGAGATGAGATAACACTCATCTTAAAATATAACACTTATATTCTAAGCTTTCCTTAGTTTTTTTTTTTCTGAAATAGGGTCTCATGTAGCCCAGGCTGGTCTCAGCCGGTCTTGGTAGCTCTTCTGACCCTTCTGCCTCCGCCCCCACTTCCTCTGTGCTGGGATTACAGGCATTATCACCACACCCACTTTTAAGTGATGCTGGGGCTTGAATTTAGGCCTCCAGGTAAGCACTTGACCAACTGAACTACATCCCCAGTCCCAAGGTTTGTTTAATCTTTAAATCTTGTTGTAAACTACTTCCCTTGAGCAGTATAACTTATAAAGCTACAGTCTCACAGTGTAGCCATTGTGAAAACACCAATGTGCCTCTCTGTCTTGAGAAGCCCACACCCATGTTTTAGGTAGTACATTCCTTTCCTAAGCATCCCCACTCTCTGATGCGCACGCTCACAGCTAAAGCAGGTGCTCTCCCTTGTCTTCATAAAGTGCTTCACTGTCAACTCATCCTGAAGTTCTTTTCTGTCATCCTCAAGAATGTCTGTCGCTAAGGGGACAGGAAACTCCTTAGGTTGCTGGCAACAGTGTTGGGCTGTGTTGTGTGTTCCTCCACAGTCACACTCTAGCAGACCTAAGGGCAGAGGGAGGGCTCACCCACCACAGCCTCTAGATGCCCTGCTGTGAGGTCCTTTACAAGAGTCCACAGCAACAGACTGCCAATGTGCTCTGAGAAGCCGGCCGCTGGGGTGGGCTATCTGTTGCTGTATAGCAATCCTGCTGCTCATGTGCTAGGGGTTAAACCACACAGATGCTTGACTACTGGTTTTTGTGGATTGAGAGGGTAGCTGTGCCTCAGTGGACACTCTACCACCAGGAGGTCATGTCACCATGGTCATGACATGGCTCGTCTGGGGAGAGATGAACCTCTGAGCCCAAATGGCTGCTGGTAGGACTCCGTCCCTGTGGTTGAGGGCTGAGGGTCTTAATTTCTTACTGGTTCTCAGGTCCTTGTCACACCAGCTTCCAAAGAAGGCACTTGCTTCATCAAAGTAACAAGGGAGGGAGACTCCCAGAACTTGGGCAGACCAGTCTTATATGATGAAATCATGAGATGTCACCCTTGGCATTTACCATTTCATCTGTTATAAGCAAATCACAACTGCTCTACACAAGGCCACTTGACAGTAGCCTGCCATCCTGTAAAACAGTGGTCCTGAGTGTCTTAATTAACTAATTAATTTCTGAGATAGGAGTTCATGAACCCAGGTTGACCTCAAGTTTAGCTCTGTAGCCAGCTTGAATGTCTGCTTCTCCTGCTACTGAGACTAAGTACTAAGATTAAGATTCTTCTCTATCTACTGAGTACTAAGATTATAGTGTGTGCCAGCACACGCGGTTTATGTGGTGCTGGGGATAGAACCCAGTGTTTTGTACATGTTGGGAAAGCAATCTACCAGCTGACACACCCAGTTCACAAAAGGCTGTGTTCAGAAGAGCTGTTCAGAGGCACTGAGCAAGCAGGTGCTCAGGCCTGCTTGCCTGCACCCTCCTCCCGCCCTGCAGACAAGTTCTCCGAGGCCGGAGCCCGTGAGTTGCTTTCCAGCAAAGCAAACAGGGTCGAGGGTCAATCAGCCTGGCGCAAAAGTTCTCCCCTGGCCCTCACACCGGCATCATGGGGCAAAAGGTTATTTCTGGTTGGGTGCCTTCCAGATGTTTCGTGCTTGGGCAGCAACTTCGTTGAAAACCACCCCATTTCAAAGATCTTTAAATGAGACGTCGCAGGCAGCTCTGGTGGCAGCCCCAAGCAGATCTAGCCACATTGGTGAGGGCATTGCCCAGCCATGCCCACCGTAGACGATGTTCTGGAGCAGATTGGGGAGTTCGGCTGGTTCCAGAAGCAAGCCTTCCTGCTGCTATGTCTGATCTCGATCGCCTTAGCCCCCATCTACGTGGGTATCGTCTTCCTGGGCTTCACCCCTGACCACCGCTGCCAGAGTCCAGGGGTGGCCCAGTTGAGCCAGCGATGTGGCTGGAGCCTGGCAGAGGAGCTGAACTACACGGTGCCAGGCCTGGGGGCTGCGGACGAGACCTTCCTCCACCAGTGCATGCAGTATGACGTGGACTGGAACCAGACCAGCCTTGACTGCGTGGACCCTCTGTCCAGCCTGGCTGCCAACCGGAGCCACCTGCCTCTGAGCCCCTGCCAACACGGCTGGGTGTATGACATGCCCGGCTCCTCCATTGTCACAGAGGTACTAACGGGCTCCTCATTTTGGGTAATGTGGTGCCTCCAGAACAGATAGGACATTGGAACCAAATCCTGCTTGGCTCTGTTCTCATCAAGCAGGAGGGAGGGGTCCACCTTCCTGTGCACTGGGCAGGTGGCGGGCTCTGCCCAGGCCCCCTGTGTCCTTTCCACCACTGGGTATCAGAGAAGAAGCCAAGGCTCAGAGCCACACAAGCAGGTGCTCTGAAGATTTGAACACTGTCCTGTGGGAACAGTGTTGTTGTTTGTGTGTGTTGTGTGCATGTATGTATTGGTATGCATGCCATGGCATGTTGTGTGCGTATTAGAAGACAACTTGCAGGAATCAGTTCTCTTCTTCTACCATGTGGATCCTGGGGCTCGAACTCCAGACAGCAAGGTTGGTGCTAAGCACCTTTACCCTATAAGCTGTCTTGCTGGCCCAGCCTGGACTTTTTTCCCTTACCCTGCTGTCTGCTCTCAGAACCTACAGTCTTCACTTTGGGTCCTGTTTTCCTGGACCTGGTATTGTGGAACCTTGCCCTTCTCCCCAGGCGATCGAAAGTGACCCAAACAATGGCGGTCGGGGTAGTATGGAAATCACCTTGACTTGGGGTCAGATTACTTATCTGACTCAAGCCGTACCTCTTATTAGCTGAGCATCACTGGGTAAGTTGCTCAGCTTCTCTGAGCCTTCATTTCCTTGTGGGTAAACAGGGATTGCAGTAACTTGACTTACTGTGTGAGAAGGTTCAGCTGAGAACTGGGAAGGTACTGACCAAACATAAAGTTACACAGTTTATGGTCTAGGAGGTAGTGCAAAAGTTTCCAAGGAGGCTTGACTAGATTATTTATAGCCCAAATTGGCTATTTGAGCACTTGACTTTGAGAGTCTTTTAGTGAAAAATGCCATTAGGTTTTTTTTTTTTTTTTTTTTTTTTTTTCGGCCTCCGTGAACTCTTCTGATGCTATGAGCACTTTTGTCCAGTGGCGAGGTCCTAAGCCCAGACTGGAGGGTGTTTTAATGATAGCTTCACTGTGGCCAGGCACAGTTTACCTTGAATGAGAGGCCTAGGCCCCTCCCCTCCCCTCCTCCTCCCTAGCCCCCACCCTCCAATATGCACACAGCTCTTCTTGGGGCTCCTTTCTTCTTTTTCCCCTTTCCGTAGCGGTTTTAACATCAGTTCAGTAAGGGCTGCTCCCGGAGGGAAGCCCAGTGTTCCCTCCCCCTGAGCTGTGCAGCACTCTGCTGGGTCACCTTGCCTTATGTGCTGGAACTTGGACATCTGGCCATCAGGCATCTGGAGTGGCAGATGGCTCACTTTGCAGGGACATGCCACATGGAAATCTAGGAGCTGACTAACATGTTCCTGAGAAAAACTCTGCTTGACCAGGGTCAATGTCATTGCCCGCCTATCTGCTCACCACTCATTTGTTCAGTAAGCACAGCTACTGTGAGGGGACCACCTAGCCTTGAGGTCCACCCTGGGAGTCTGCAGTCGGCACAGAGAGGAGGGGGAGGCATATTGAGAATGAAGCCAGTATCCACTTAATAGCGTCATTTGTACAGCTTCTGTGAGCAGGTGAGAGGGGCCGGTGGCCATGTGATGATGTGGAGTTGATCTTCAGCCTTATCCTAGAAGGGGTGCATTTAAATGGAGCCTTGGGTGTATTCTGACCAGCCAGGAGTGGGAGCAGATGTGTGTGTGTGTGTGTGTGTGTGTGTGTGTGTGTGTGTGTGTGTGTGTGTGTGTGTATCAGAGGTTTTCAGCTGACCAGTCAGTCTTCAATGGCTCCGCTTAGCTGGGCAATATCAGCTCTTACTAGGGCTCCTTCCCTTTCTCTTCCTAGAGAGAGAGAGAGAGAGAGAGAGGGAGAGGCAGCCTGTGCAGATGTAGAGGAGTCACCTGGAAGGATGTAATGGCCTCTCACCTTGAGGGTTAGAATATGGAGTCCTTATAGCTGCCAGATGAAGTATACCCTGCCCAGTTAAACACAACTGGGCAAGGGAAGAAGGGTTTTGCTGTGTTGTTCAAGCTGGACTCAAATTTCTGAGCTCACATGACTGTCACCTCGGCCCTTGAGTGGCTATTACTACAGGCATGAGTCACTGTGCCTGGCTGGATAAAGCCCTCAGCCCCCAAGTAGTTGTTTTTGAAGCAGTGTCTCAGTAGCCCAACCTGCCCTTTAACTCACCATGTAGCTTTGCAGCCAGGGATCACTCTTGGTGATCTTCTTCCCTCAGCCTCCCTCGTGCAGGCATTTTAGGCTTGCAGGACCGTACCCTGTTTTACTCAATGATGAGGGCTTTGTGCATGCCGAGCAAACAGGGTATCAACTGCACCGCATCCCCAGCCCGTAGACAAATTTTCTAAAGGACAAGGAGGTTGTAGATATTACATGATATTTTCTTCTGATAACTGGGGTTATAAACATAAACATTTCATAGATAATATGTCTACTAAAAAAAGAGTGAGCTAGTTGTGATTCACACCTGTGTCCCAGAGCTTGAGCAGGTGAGGCAAGAGGATCACCACAAGTTTGAAGCTGGCTTGTTCTCTACTGTGAGTTCCAGGCCAGCCTGGGCTACAGAGTAAGACCCTGTCTCAAACAAGCAAATAATTATAGTTTATTCAAAGTTAACTGAGCATGCTCCATTTTTTAACTTGCTAAACACACACACACACACACACACACACCCTTACTAAATGAAAGAGTTTGATCTTATTTAGATGGATCTGGTGAGTGACTCAGAATCAGATGGGTGTTGGGGTTGAAGGCTTCAGAAGAGGTAGGAGATGTACAGGGGGCCAAGAAAAGAGGTCTGGGAGGGCTGGGGGATGTAGCCGAGTTGGTAGTATTTGCTTAGCATGCCTGAGGCCCTGGGTTCAGTTCCTGGGACGGACTGCATAAACTGTGGTGCAGGAGTGCCTTACAATCACTGCGCTCAGGAGGTAGAGGCAGGAGGATTAGGAGTTCAAGATCATTCTTGACTACATAGGAAGTTGGAGACTAGTCTGGGCTACATGAGACCCTATCTTTAAAAAAAAAGTGATTTGAAAAATGTCAGCCCACATGGATGCTGTGGGAGAATGGCAGATATAGAGGCTGCATGAGTGGAATCCAGTTTGTCTGAGGGTTCTGGCTTGGGGGCAGTGGGGGAAGAGAGCCATGGAGCACCAGGCTGGAACCCAGTGGAAGGAGCAGCCTGGGAAGGTAGAGAAAGAATTGATGGTCTACACACTGAAGGAAGTTTCAGAAGCCACAAAGTAGAGCTTGGTGAAGATTCTGAGTTGTGTTTGGGGGAAGCAGTAAGAGGGCTGGATTTTAGAAGAAAGTGCACTGTGCTGGGTTGAGTTTGAAAGCTGGTGGCATTTACTTGGAGACATTCGAAGGTAATAAGAAGCCCAGATGTGAGGGCTGGAGGAGATGGCTCATTCCGTAAAGTGCCTACTGTGCAAGCAAGAGGACCGGAGTTCAGATCCCCAGCATTCCTATAAAAAGCTGGGTGTGGTAGCACACGTCTATAATCCCAGTGGAAAAAGAATCCTCCAAACCTGGTGGGCCGGCTAACCTGGTGTAGACAGCAGCAAAGTGACACAGAGGACTGAAGACAAGATGGCTCAGTGGGTAGGTAAAGGCCCTTGCCACCAAGCCTGATTGACAAGCTGAGTTCAGTCCCTGGAACCCACATGGTAGATGAAGAGGACTGACTCCTGCAAAGGGTCCTTTGACTTCCACACATGTACACACACCCCCCCCACTAAATAGAAAAAAAGAAGAGAGAGAGAGAGAGAGAGAGAGAGAGAGAGAGAGAGAGAGAGAGAGAATCTCAAACAAAGTAGAAGGCAAGGACTGATACCCGAGGTTGTCCTCTGACCTCTACATGTGCACCGTGACATGAACACACCTGCACTCACACTGCATGTGCACACATCATACACACACACACATACACACACACACACACACACACACACACACACACACGGATTTTAAAAAATTAGGTGGCGTGTGCTAGAGGCAGATACCCACTGTTGACTTCTGGCCTCCATGTGCATGTACCCAAAAATGTGCCCACATGTGCACTCACACAAACACATATGCATGCATACAACACATATGTGTGAACATGTGGAAGAAGCAGGGATGGGGTAGGGTAGGAGGCAGTGGAGGTTGGTGCCTGGCCAGGTGCTGTCTCCCACTTATTTCTCCTTCTGGCTGATTTCAAATCAATTGCCTCATTCTTTATCCTGAACCACAGACTGGGACCTAACTGTAGTTACTCATTTCTGTTGAACTAATTTTTAACACAGCATGGCCTTGGACATTATAACTGGCTTTTGGGACGAAGATGAACTTTTGTTTAACACCCACCCAAAGGCTAAGGGATTAGAGCCACAAGGCCCCTGGAGAAGGAGTGGGGATAGTTGGTGACTCTTGCCTCCCCTGTCTTCTCCATGAGTCCCATCTTTACCACAGTCCCCACACCAGGCTACAGAGCCACTGGCCCACCAGCTCTGGGCATTGAACAAGAGGGAACAGCCTTGGGCAGAGGTGAGCTAAGGTGGCCACACCAGTGCTTCCCAAGCTTACCTGTGTTTCCATCTCATCTGGAACGCACTGAGGGGAAACTCATAGAGGATGGGTATTTTCACAAGGACTCAGGGGCCTCAGATGAGCAAGTTGGTGAATATTGTTTTATATATTGGGAAGATTATAGCCCTAGCGCTCCTTCAGCAGGAGAGGAAATAGGCCCAGGAATCCCCTCCCCCTCCATCCCTGCCTTTATGTAGGCCCAACTTCTCTACACGTTTGCAGTGGAGGAAACATACAGCGTTGCAAGTCTTGCAGAGGGCTCTAGACACTGGGGACAGAGTTGGTTCTTAGGACGAAGTGGCATTGAATGGTAAGGCTGATACCAGAAAGGCCTCTGGCTCTGGCAGCTGTCTGGCTCCACACATAGTCCCAGGGCAGGGAAGCCATCCCCACCTTTGAGAAAAGGGTCAGAGCACCCTACAGCAACACTCTGTCCTACAGCAACACTCTGTCCTACAGCAACACTCTGTCCTACAGCAACACTTACTTGCAAAAATCAGAATAAAAATAACCACAGACAAGAGGGTAATGAATTGAGGTCCAGGGGCCTCCTCTACACTGCAAATTTAGTGAGACATAGACTGTTGTCCTGGGAGATGGGGTAGAGGCAACAAAGGACAGTTGGGCAGATGGAGATACAGAGCCTTGGATATCCAGTTAACACCCAGGACCAATCTGTCCCAGTGAGTTCTGTTAGAACACAGGGCAGGCAGGAAACCTGGAAAACCAGGGCCTCAGAGGGACATACCAAGTGTATGGGCACAAGTTGGCAGGTTCCCACTCCCTCCTGAAGTCTGGTGGCAACGCATGGGCTCACATAGAAGAATAAGGTGCTCCTATTAAGGAGCCATCAGGCAGTCAGACTGCAGTCAGCTGAGTGCATTGTCTCAGGGTTCCGAGTGTTTGCCCCCATGAGAAGACAAAGGGTATAGCTTATAGGCCAAATTTAGAGTCATGGGGTAAGCGAAGAGAAAGTCAGAATTTAAATGAACGTGGTTTATCATTTACCAAACCCAACTACTATGATTTCTCACCTCTAATGCTCACAGAAGCCCTGGAGTGATTCAGTGAGAATTTTTTTAGGCTGGGAAACTGAGGCCCCAAGTTGCTACGTGATTTGTTACTGTCACATTCCATAGCGTGTAGGCAGGTGGAGCCATGACTCTGCAGAGAGACAGTAGGGTGGAAGGGCTGGGCCAGCACTGGGAAGGGGCAAAGGGTCTGGCTCAGCTCCTATGTCTGGCCTCCTGGAGCCTGCCCTGTCTGCCTTATCCAGTTCTAAAGAGAAAATGACATGCCAGACACAGGCCTTGTGCCCTGCCTGGGCATATGCCGTCACCCTGTGCTTTGGGCCTTTCTTCCTCCAGGTCTCTAAACACGAGTGTACACCTGGGGCTGTCCCTTTCCCCGGTCTCCTCCTTGACTCCTCCTTCTGACTCTTGGCATATGAGCAACCTCTCAGACCCTACCCCTGGACGTTAGCTGCTAGCTGTCCCCCAAATCTCCCCACTGTCTTGCCTTTGTCTCTGGGCCCCTATCTGCTGTTGCCCACCATAGCTTCCTAGTCATGGTAAGATGTCATGATGAGGAACAGAATTTGGTAAAATACATGATATCTACATGTAACCAGCTCTGAAAAACATGTTATAGTTCTGTTTTTCCCCTTAAAGACAGGGTCTTATATAGTCTAGGCTGGCTTCGAACTTAATACATAGCTGAGGATGACCTTGAACTCCTGATCCTCCTGCTTCTGTGCTGTCTGAGTGCTGGAATCATAGGCCTGTGCTACTGTGTCTGGCATCTTTGCTGTTTTCTTTTTCATTTGTTTTTTGAGACAGAGTCTTTCTATAGTGCCCAGGCTGTCCTTAAATGTGCAGCAATCCCCTTGTGAGGGGATCACAGGCCTGGCCACCACCATGCCTGGCTTTCCATTTCTTTTGTTACATGTGTTTGCTTTTTAGGTTGTGTGAGTGAGTGAGTGAGTGTGTGTGTGTGTGTGTGTGTGTGTGTGTGTGTGTGTGTGAGAGAGAGTGAGAATGTGTGTGTGTGTGCAGGGGCTCCTCCATGAAGGCCAGAGGTTGACATCGAGTGTTTTCCTGTCTACCTCTATTACTCTCCATCTGTCTGGGGTGGGGTTTCTGAACTTGGAGCTACACTCGTGACTCAGCAAGCCCCTGGGATCTGTTCAGCTCAACCCACAGCACTATGGTTACAGGCATGTACTGTTGTGCCCAGTTTTTTACTTGGGCACTGGGGATTTGAACTCAGGTCCCCTTGCTTACACAGTAAGCACTTTATCCATGGAGCCATCTCCCTAGCCCTCAGTTGTATTCCTTTACTGACAGCTTACCTGGCAGCCATGTCTCCTCTGGGGATGTTCATCTGTTCTTGCTCTTTTTAGAAAGACATTTTGTCCAGTGGTAGCATTTTGTCCAATGACCAAAGCAACCCACAGCAGTTGTTTTAATGAACATGACGAGGGGGATGCAAGGGGTCACGAAGAAGCCAGACAGGGTAGTGCTAGGAATATGCTGATATTTACTGACTCACTGGAACCTTGAATTGTGTCTTAATGAAAAAACTATGAACCAATCTGGGGAGATCAACTTTATCTTCAAGTTTGCTTTGTTTGGAGGGAGGATGGAGTTAGGTGCTGGTTTTCCCACCATTGTGAGTTTTGGGCCTTCTCTCCATGTGGATACAGTTTGACCTGGTGTGTGGTGAGGCTTGGAAGGTGGACCTCTTTCAGTCCTGCGTGAACCTAGGCTTCTTCCTCGGCTCCCTGGGCGTGGGCTACATCGCGGACAGGTATGTGAAAGGCAGCCTAGTCCAGCCTACCCGTTGAGGCTTCCCAGAGAATGGGTTCCCTGGGTGGCAAGGGTGGGGAGTGTGGCTGGCTGGGATCCATCACCGAGGGCAGTGGAGGCAAGAGGTAGTGTGACTGGGGCTTTAGGCTTCTAGGGCTGCTGATGGAGAAGGTGGACAGTCATGGAAGAGGCATGTGGATTGGACAGTGGGAAGGGGCTGACGGAAAGGGTGCCCAAGCAAGCAGGTGGTCACCAGGTCATTTTGACATGAGAGAGTTAGAAGCAGACAGATCTCAGCTGTTTGTGGGTTTGGGCTCCTGCTGAAGGCAGGTATCCCTGCTCAGAGGTACAGAGTTTGTAGATGTATTAGAGTGGCCTTCAAGACACAGGAGGAACGTCAGGTAGGCAGGTGGGTATGTGCATATCTGACACCAGATCCTTCATGCCCTCCACCCCTTTGCCCCTGCAGATTTGGACGAAAGCTGTGCCTCCTAGTGACCACCCTGATCACAGCCCTGTCAGGCGTGCTGACAGCCGTGGCCCCCGACTACACATCCATGCTGCTCTTCCGCTTGCTGCAGGGCACGGTCAGCAAGGGCAGCTGGGTGTCCGGCTATACCCTGAGTAACTATACATGGATGGGGAGGGGGGTGTGGTCAATGAGGGTGAGGTCACAGGGAAGAGCAAAATGAGTCAACTGTGCACATGGGACTTTGGGGGCAGGGAATGTCCACAGGGCCTGGGAAATGGAGGCAGCTAGTTGATTGTGTGACTGGGACTGGCGTGGCATGGGTGTGGCCTCCTTTTCTCTCTGTAGCCATATCGGTGAGGGTCGGTAAAGTGGGGGGCAGTAGAGAATATGTTAACATTGTGGGTAGGAACAAAACACCCAGCAGCTCTCTAAAATCAAGGTGTCAGACTCAACTTGAATGAAAACCTAGATAGACATGAGCTGGCTAGACAGGAGGGCAGAGCAGCCTTGAGAAAGAATGATTGCACTGGCGATGCTGACGAAGGGCAGGGTAGTCTACGACACCCTTCTTGCTGATGATGAGTCAGTGTTCCAGGACTGTGCATTGTATCATCTTGGGCAAGTTACATAATCTCTGTGCAGCCTCAGTAGCCTGGACATGAGGGTAACAGTGTTGCCTTCGTCCTGTGGTTGCTGTGAGAAGCAGTCAAGGTAGTGGGTATCTGATAGGCCCAGAGCAGTGCCCAGCACGTGGTCATCCCTATGAGCCCTGCTGCTGTTCGCAGGCACTGTGGGAGGAGCTGGGAGACAAGGTAGATGAGACGCGATTCTGTTCTCCTTGGTGAAGGCTAGAGAAGGGCCTACGGACAGGTGCTGTAATGGATTGAACTGGATGCAGTACGAGCCTCAGAAGACTTTGGCCCCTTGATGCATCTGTTAGCCTCAGGACGCTCCCTCCTGTGCCCCTCTTGTTCACTCCAGACCCTCAGTCTCCTTTCTTGACTATTTCTTAATATGGCAGAACAGCATGACATTGTCCTCCTATGCCCCCAAAACGGTTCCTCCCTCTGTCATACACATTGGTCTCCTACCAGCTGCTCAGGCCACATACATTCGGCCTGTGGCTGGTGAGAAGCAGGTTTCAGGAGCACACCTCTTTCCAGGCCCCTTCCCTGGAAACTTCCTCTGACCACTGTTTCTCTTTCAGTCACAGAGTTTGTCGGCTCTGGCTACAGAAGGACTGCTGCGATCTTGTACCAGATGGCCTTCACGGTGGGACTAGTGGGGCTCTCCGGGGTGGCCTACGCCATTAGGGACTGGCGCTGGCTCCAGCTGGCGGTGTCTCTGCCCATCTTCCTGTTCTTGCTGTATTACTGGTGAGATAGTGGCTCTGCACGGCCTTCCTGCTCCATGCCACGTCTGCTCACAGGGCTGGGCTCAGGGAGACAGAGGGTGGGTGCTGATCTCTGCTACCACATGGGTCACCTTCTGAGAACCACAAACCTAAAGGCATATAGAGCTGCCCAGGGGCTTGGTGCTTACACACCAGCATGCCATTCTTGTAGTTTTGCTAGGGGTTCTCGTGATGTGGGTTGCCATCCTCAGAAAGAGCATCTCACCCAGGCAGACAGGAATGAAGGAGCTACAAGTGGCACACAAGGGCTGGCTTCCAGCTCAGGGCCAAAGAACGCACACCTTCCAGAAGCACAAGGCGAAGGGGACACCTGCCTCAGCCTTGGATCTGGGTGTGTTGCCCTGAGGCCTTGGGAAGCCTTGGAGATAATCTACGTAGAGTGTCTAGCACAGAGATTCTATTACTACTGTGGCCACTCACTATGTCCTGCAGTCCCCAGAGACCCCTAGGGACCCTGCCTTACGTTAGATATTCTGACTTTGGTGCCTACTTCATCCTCCCCCTCTGTCCTCATGCTCTTTCCCGCCTCCCTTCCCACTTCATTTTTCACATCATTAAGGCTCTTCCCTGCCTCTCAACCAGCTATGCAGTAGGCACTTGGTCTTGGTTGAAAGAATTTATGAATGAATGAATGAATGGGCTTCTCAGAGTAGCCTTCTTGGAGAAAGTGCCCACTGAGTTTTCCTAAAACAGAAGTCTCCAAATGGGTGTCAAGCGTTAGCCATGTGCACTTTGCACGATCTGAAGCCAGGCTTCACTATGGAGAGGGGAGAAAGACCCAGAGAAAGACGTATTTCACTCATTACCAGTTTTGCTGGGGATAAATCTCACTGTGGGGGAGACTGGACTAGGCCCAGCTTCTATACAGAAGCTGAAGACTGTTGAATGGGTTTGGGAGGAGCCTGTCCCCTCCCTGCCAGAGTGAAACAAGGGGCTTTCTGCAGGAAAAGACCCTGGGCTAAGTGTGTCTGTTTGACCAGGGTGAGACCAGACCTGAGTTTTCAGAATGATAGCACTAGAGTCCCAATTTCTGAACCGCTACTTCTTGACTCCATTTGAAATAGAAAGCATGATCTGGCCTTGCTCATTGATGCATGCATGTAATCTGAGCACTCAGGAGGCTGAGAAAGGAGGATTGTCATGGGTTCGGGACCAGCCTGGGCTGTGTAACAAGACCCTGTCTCTATGTGATCTTAGCCAAAAGACTGAAAAGGATAAGACTCTGTTTCAGAAAGAAAGAAAAAGAAAGAAACGGAAATGAAGGTAGAAATAGCATGTTGTTTGACCATCTGTACAGGAAAATGAACACTATTTGTTAAGAAATACTGTGGTAGTTGTTCAGTACACCTAGTATTTACAGGAATGTCCTGATGTGTGCAGGGCAGGCTGTGTGAGGCACCTACTCAGTGTGTATTTTGTGTATTTCTTTAGCACAGAGTTCCCAGCCACTGGGAGAGATGGGACTCTACAGAAACAAGGCTCCAAGGGAAGCCATGTTTCCTTTCCACTCTGGGAATCTTAGCAGGTGTCCCTCAGAGCTTGTGCTTGGGTCACACAGCATGGGCTGCAGCCACCCAGCACACTGTGACCCTGGCCTTCCTCCACTAGTGGCTTGAGGACTCACTGCTCCACCTGAAGAGGGTGGGCTGCCCCGAGCCACATCACTGCACCACTCCCGACGGGGGTTAAAGTGAGGTGAGTTTTGGGAAAACTACCCTGTGTGATGAGTTGTGCCTACAGGTGTGTACCAGAGTCCCCTCGGTGGCTGTTGTCCCAGAAGAGAGCCACTCAAGCCGTGAGGACAATGGAACACATTGCCCAGAAGAACGGGAAGTTACCCCCTGCTGATCTGAAGGTAATGGAGCTCAGAAGGGTTTCTCCCTTCATGGATTAGGGGCCAGGTGTGTGATTCAGAAAATGCCCCTGGGGCTTCCTGTTAGTCCACTTGGGGCCCCTGGTGGAGGGGGGGACTGTCCAGGGCACACAGCCCAGGTATGATGATCCATCTCTCTCCCAGATGCTCTCTGTGGAGGAAGATGGCTCCGAAAAGCTGAACCCTTCATTTGCAGACCTGTTCCGCACACCCAACCTGAGGAAGCACACTCTTATCTTGATGTACCTGTGGTGAGCACCCTTCCTTAGCACCCCTAGGGGCTGATCCACGTGCTGTCTAAACACTGTAGGATCATTTCGGTGGAGAAAGGATAAAGAGGAGTTTACCACAATTGTTGATTCAAAGTCTTCAAAAGACCTTATTTCTTCCTTGACCATCGGGAAAAGGCTTGTCTTAGTAAGAAGGACTTTTTTTTACCCCTGAGGTAAGAGGTCAGCAACGAGAAAGGTAAAGGATGGAGGGTTTTCGAGGCCACCTCAGTCTAGCAAGTGTCTCATCTTCTGGGGGCAGCTGGGTCCTGACTTGGTGTGAGAAGATGGAAGAGGCTGCCACGGTAGTTCTTGGTGCCTTCAAGTAAGAAGTGTATTTTCTCATATCTAAAAACCTTATGGCCCAGTGCGAGTGCCTGTGTACCTGTGACCCGTGGTAAGGCCACTCTGGCACATGGATATAGCCACTCTGTGCCCTTCCAGTGCCCTGTGCCCCTCCACTTGCTTTCATAGGGAGGAAGCTCCAGCTCTTCCCTCAGGACACCAGTCGCCCCTCAACACGGCTGTCTCCTCAAAGCAAAGTGAGTTTTCAACTATTTCAGCAGCCAGGGCTGAGCAGCCCGGCCCTGGCCTTACCTCTTGACCATGAGCTGCTCTACTACCCAGCTGCCTTGTTTGCTGTTCATGTAAGATTTTAGTAGAACCAAGAGATATCTAGTAGGGCAGTACCTGGCACATAGCAGGCCCTCTGTAAATAATTGCCCAAAGTTGAATGAATAATCACTGCTGTGTAGAGTTTCTCCAGATTCTTTAGGCACCAGGCTAACCTCCCCACTGGCCTCCCTACAATCCAGTCCCTTCTCTGGGGTCCTAGGCTTGGCCACATGGGCGTTACAGCCACCTGAGTAGTTGCTGCTGGTGTCTGCTGACGCTCAGTGCCTGGTTCAGCAGCACCTGCACCCGCTGCAGATAGGAACAAGGCCTTGCTCTCCAGTTCTGCCCGGATCTCTCCTCTGCCCCCGTGCACACCGCTCCTCTCAAGAAGGTGCCTGACAGCTCCATTCTCTTATCCTCATCGCCCAGCCCCTCATCAAATCCTAACCACTCTGCCTTGAAAACGCATCCGGCTCTGCTGTTGCTCACTGAATGTACTCTGTTAGGGTTGGTCTTTCTCACTGGAGCCACCACAGTAGCCTGTGTCCACTTGCCTCCCCCGGGCTGTGCTTCTCAAGACAGGCTGTGCTTTGGCTCCTGTGCCCTCCACTGGCTGCTGGATCCAGTGATGATGAAGCAGTGCTCTTTCCTGGGCCTGCACAGCCTCCTGTGATGTGGACCTGAGAAAATTCCCACCCAACCCCTCTACCTGCTTGGTTTTTTTTTTTTCTTTGTGTGTGTGTGTGTGTGTGTGTGTGTGTGTGTGTGTGAGAGAGAGAGAGAGAGAGAGAGAGAGAGAGAGAGAGAGAGAGAGAGAGCATGTGCCCGTGGAGGCCCAAGGTCAACACTGGATGTCCTCCTCTATCACTCTCCACCTTATCTTTTGAGACAGAGTCTCTACTGAACCTGGAGCTCACTGATTTGCCTAGACTTGCTGGCTAGCAAGCCCTAGGGATCCTCCTGTTTCTGCCTCCCCAGCTCTGAGGTTACAGACATGTGCTACCACACTGGCTTTTTTATATGGGTGCTAGGGATCTGAATTTATGTCCTTGTGCTTGTGCAGCGAGCATGTTACTGACTGAGCCATCTCCCTAGCCCGCGTCTCCCTAGCCCGCGTCTCCCTAGCCCGCGTCTGTCTCTTTTCATTTCTGCAACCCAAGTGACCTGCCACCACATCATGGCTGTGTGGTCTTAAGAGAATACCTACACCTGTCTGTGGACACAGGGGCCTCATTAGCAGTGGGGGCAATAATACATCTAGCCATAGGCAACTGGGTGAATGGAATGATCTGTGTGGAGGGCCTGGAATGATGTCCAACACAGATACAGGAAGTGCTCAGCATCACAAGTTGCTGTTTTCCCCCTTTGAATATGTATAAGCAATTCCTGAGTTCTGCCACAAGAGGACAGCACTTGTTCACTGGCTGGTTGACAGACGTGCCAGAGTTAAATGTAGTTTTCTCTTAAGTGAATCGCTTATCAGTCTTATGTGACTTGTTTTCAATGAACTGGTTAACCAACATGGTGGGATTTGGGCCTATCTAAACTTGCTGGATTGCGGGCAAGCACCATCCTTCTTGCTGTCTTGACCTTTGTCCTATCAGCAACAGTTTGGGACTAGACACAGAAGCACTAGAGGCTTCTCTGATGGAGGCTTTCTACAAAGCAAGGAGACATATTCATTAACCCATCAGCTATGATCTCAGGGAGGGCTGAAGAGGCATTTTGCTTGCTGGGATAAGACAGTAGCTTCTTATGGACCCAAATCTCACCACACAATATAAACATGGATGCAACTGTGAGGACCCTCTAAGTTTAGACTTAGTTGAGCTAGTGATTTAAGTGTCCTTGGTCTGTATAGCTACCATGCTGTCCTACCATGGGTGGAGGAGCCCATGTAGTGGGTGAAGAAAGGAGAGGAGTGACACCTATTAGAGACAGTGCTGGTGGGAGGGTGGACCACCACTGTGGAGCCAGGGCCTTGGCTAGCTGTACTGTGGAGCTTGGACCTTGGAAGGACGATGCTGATGCTGATGGTAACACAAGCTCCCTTTACTATGTGTTCTGAGCTATAACACCGACCTTTGTCTGTCAACTCAGTGAATATTCAAACAAACCAACACAACACCTGCCACTATCACCTTGCTTAGAGATGAGGGAACTGAGGTACTGAGAGTTCAGTTAGTTTTACAGTGATCACACAGATTACAAAGCAGCCTGACCCTCAGATCCTATGGTCACCTGTGGTCAACCTTGTGGGCCTCTGCTGTGTGAGCAGGTCATCCTGTGTGGAGCTGGCGAAGTGCCAGGTGCCCAAGCTTGCAGCAAGCAAGGGGCATCTGGTTGCTACCTCTTCCCCATCTCCCTGTTTCAGAAGTTCTGGGGAGAAGTTTTAACAAATAGAGAGTCCGAGCTTAGTGGTTAAAAGCACTGGCTGTTCTTGCAGAAGACCTGGGTTTGAATCCCAGCACCCACATGGTGGCTAACAACCATCCGTAACTCCAGTTCCAGGGGATCTGACACCCTCTTCTGTCCTCAGAGGGCACTGCACGACATGGGTGCACTTTCATGCACTCATAACCCTTATACACATAAAATAAAATTTTAAAAAAGTAGAAGTCTTGGGGATGTGTGTGAGACACACTGTCACATCTGTGGGTTACATAAATTCCCATCAAGGACCCTTGTAAGACACTCTTTGTCCACTCCAGGATATCACGTACCAAGTAGCATGCCCTTCTGTCAGGCAGGCTGGGGTCCTCAGAGCTGGCCTTTGACCTGGGGTCTTTTCTCCTGCAGGTTCAGCTGTGCTGTGCTCTACCAAGGCCTCATCATGCATGTAGGGGCCACGGGCGGGAACCTCTACCTTGACTTCCTTTACTCGGCTCTGGTGGAATTCCCTGCAGCCTTCATCATCCTCGGCACCATTGACCGTGTGGGCCGCATCTACCCGATGGCTTTGTCGAATCTTGTGGCTGGGGCAGCCTGCCTCATCATGATCTTTATCCCACATGGTAAGATGTCTGCTTTCATGGTTTCTCAGCCATGGAATTATGGGGCTAGTGTCGTAACCCCCTGATAAGCTTCTAGAACAAGAACAAAGAGGTAGCGTTACCTTGGCTAGACTTGAAACGTTTTTAGATTGAGGTATTGCAAACATGATGAGCAAATTCTAAGTGAATGACTCAATTCGTTAAATATACCAACACTTGGGTAGCAGGAACCAGAGAGCCTGGCAGTGTCCCCCCTCCCTGCCCCCAGTCCTTCAGGATCAATATCACCGTCCTGCAACCACCTCCTCTATCTCTGTTGCCACAGATCGGCTCAGACACGTAAGTGGAGCTGCCCTGTCTACCACACCTGTGAGGCTTGGTCAAGTGGTCACATGACTGCCCCCCCTTCTTTTTCCTGGGATTTGAACCTAGGGCCTTGCACAGGCTAGGCAACTGCTCTATTACGAAGCTACATTCCCAGCCTTGGACTTTACCTTTTATTATTGTTGTCGCCCTCTTATGAACATCATACCGCTTGGCCCCCGAAACTGATTGTCTCTTGCAGTGTTTTTCATTAGAGGTAAAGTGCTCTATTACGAAGCTACATTCCTAGCCTTGGACTTTACCTTTTATTATTGTCGCCCTCTTATGAACATCATACTGCTTGGCCCCCGAAACTGATTGTCTCTTGCAGTGTTTTTCATTAGAGGTAAAGCTGTGTTTGAGACACTACGCACGTGTCTCCCTGGTAGACACGTGTTCTTCATTCCCTTGGGGACACATTTATGAGCACACTGGCTGGCTGGGCACACAGGGAAGCCTAGGCTTAGCTTTAGTAGACACCTGGTGGCTTTCCAAAGATGGTTGGGCCACTTTCTGTTTCCCCCAGAGACACTGGAGCACTCTGGTTGTCTCGCCTCCCCCCCAGTGCCCGGTCCTGCGAGTCTCCAATGGTAGCTGTTTGCTGGGTATGGGCACTAGTCCACACAATCCAAGATAAACCCACCACACAGAGAGTTCAGGCAGAGTTACTTTATGCAGTTTCAATTTGAATACATAAACCGCCTTTCATGTTCATTGCTTTTGGAAATGGTAGCTTCCTATGGAGGCAGTGCTGCTATTTTCCCGTTTTTACTGCTGGGCCCTGCACTAAGGCCTTGCTGAGTCACTTTGGCAAGCTCTTGTGCAGGGTGTGATGGAAAGGGTCTCAAGAAATCTGCCTCCTCAAGAGCCATGCTAGACAGGACACACGAAAGGGTATATGGGGTTATATGTGCGGAGGAAGCTCGGTGGTGGTAGGGACCAGGTAGAGTACCCCCAAAGCAGACTTTCCACACCCCATATCCCTGTTTCTTGACTCCTGAGTAAGATTTTTAAACTACACAGCATTGATGCCAGGAAAAGGGTGCAGAGGACCGAGGCCACATGGTCCCTGACTGGCAGAGCCAGGGACTTTGGTCCTTTGCTGCTTCCAGGACCCTCCCGGCCTCAGCACCTCCACTGGCCCTGACTTGGTTCTCCACATTCTGCGACAGTCTCCCATGTCCTTGTCCACCGGCCTCCTCCTTGGTCCTCACATTATGTGGCAGTCCCTATCTCCTAATGCCTTCCATAAGTATTTTAAGGCCTTCTGGGGAGACTCTGGGTCCTAGAGTCTCTGCATCTAGCAGTTTGGAGAATGCCCCTGCCATGGTGGGTTGACATTCCAGAGGGGAGGAGGGTGAGGAGGAATGCACATTGAGATCAGGAGGCCTTGGCAAACCTGAATGGGATGGAGAGGGCTGTGTGGGAATCTAGGAAAGGGATGCGTAGACAGGCCAGCAAGTGCTAGGACCCCAGGGGGCAGAGCTGGGTCCTGCCTGGAGAGAGGAGTTTGCATCTAAGCCCCTAGCATCCAGCAGTCATGGGAACAGTTAGCCAGAGGCTCTGAGTTAGCTGGAGACAGTGGCCTTGGACCAAGTATGGTTAAGAGCCGTTGGTGGCTTTGGGCAGGAGTGACTCAGCAAGACCTCAGTGTTCATGGAACCTTTGGCTCCTGCCATCCTGAGGTACAGAGTGAACTTATCTGTCCTCTGAGGGCAGGGATGTTGACCCGTCCCAGTGGCTCTAACTGGATGCTTAGTGTGAACAGAGAGCAGAGACGAGATTGCACCCACAGGTAAACAGCTTCCACTTTTGGGGGAAGTTACCAATCAAGTGTTCCCTACTCATCAGTGTCTGGGGACAGGGTCAAGAAGACACATCTGGGAGGAAGGCTGTCTCAGAGTCACATGCATTTGAGCACTAGTAGCAAGGCAGGCCACATAAAGGTAGGTGGTTAGTGACAATCCATGCTCCCAGTAAAGCTTATACTTGCTGTCCTCCCGCCACGAGGACAGGACTTCTGGGCCCTAGTAATACCCTCAGCAGCCTGCTGGGGCTCACAGGGAGTCTAAGGAGGAAGATGCTTTGGTTGGAAATAAGGATTAGATTGAGGCTTAGTTCAAGGGCTGCTGCTGATAGAAGCTGTGTTTATCCCATACCTGTTGTACCTCAAGTACTTTTGAATGCAATAACCAGAATGCCAGGTGTGCAGTCCTATGATCAGACCGGGCATTTGTATCATCACCACGTCTCCCAACACCCTGAAAGCTGTGCGTGATCATTGCACCTGAGAGCTTAGCAAACCAAGGCACAGCTGGTGGAGGCAGAGCTGAGATGTAAACTACTCAGTCTTTCCTCTGCATGATGGAGCCTTCCAGAATATGTTGTTAGCAAGTCCTAAATCTCTCAGGACTCAGTTTACTTATACCAAAATGAAAGGGGTGGAGAGGACCATTTCATAGACTCTTCCAGCTCATGGTCCCAGCACAGCCCATGGTGGTGTGCTGGTTAGTTTTTGACACAACTAGACACAAGCTAGAGTCGCCTGGTGTCCTAGTTACTTTGTATTACTATTACTGTGATAAAATACTGACCAATACCAACTTGGAGAGGAAAGGGTTTGTTTGGTTTACAGCTCAGAGTCTATCATCAGGGGACTGTGAACTTCAAGATGTAATACACTCTTTCCTTACCATGTTGTTTTTGATCAGTGTTTATCACAGCGACAGAGAAAGAACTAGAAGAGATGGCTTTTCGCTCCCTTGGGAGCATACCCCTGGCTCACTCAGGGAGCATCCCCCTCATCACTGTGGTCTCTGCATCATCTTCATGTTTCTTTCCAGAACTGCACTGGTTGAACATCACCCTTGCTTGTCTTGGCCGAATGGGAGCCACCATTGTGTTACAGATGATCTGCCTGGTAAATGCTGAGCTGTATCCTACGTTCATCAGGTGAGGAAACAGAGGGAGAAGAGCATTGGAATAATAGCTGGGCTTGGGGGAAGACCAGCATTTCTAAAACATCACCTGTGTGTGTGTGTGTGTATGTGTGTGTATGTGTGTATGTGTGTGTGTATATGTGTGTGTGTGTATGTGTGTGTGTGTATATGTGTGTGTGTGTATGTGTGTGTGTGTATATGTGTGTGTGTGTATGTGTGTGTGTGTATATGTGTGTGTGTGTATGTGTGTGTGTGTATATGTGTGTGTGTGTATGTGTGTGTGTGTATATGTGTGTGTGTGTATGTGTGTGTGTGTATATGTGTGTGTGTGTATGTGTGTGTGTGTATATGTGTGTGTGTGTATGTGTGTGTGTGTATATGTGTGTGTGTGTATGTGTGTGTGTGTATATGTGTGTGTGTGTATGTGTGTGTGTGTATATGTGTGTGTGTGTATGTGTGTGTGTGTATATGTGTGTGTGTGTATGTGTGTGTGTGTATATGTGTGTGTGTGTATGTGTGTGTGTGTGTGTGTGTGTGTGTATCGTCTCACTGTATCAGTTACTTTGTTCACTTCGGGGACAAAATACCTGGCAAAGCAGCTAGGAAGGAAGGGTCTAGTCTGGTTCACAGTTCAAGGGGACAGTCTGTCATGGTGGGGAAGGTCTGGTGCCAAGTGGAAAGCCAGCTTGTCACATTGCATCAGAGTTAAGAAGTAGAAAGCGAACAGGAAGTGGGGCCAGACTACACCATCAAGGCCCACCCTAGTGACCCACTTTCTCCTCTTTAGAGATATGACCAGTGAAGCCACTTCCTGTTATTGGGTCGCTTTTTGTTGTTGTCAGGTTGTAGTTTCTTACAGATTCTGGATGTTAACTCCTGATCAGATTTCCGATCTTGCACATGCTCTCTTCCGTGCTGTAGGCGGCCTTCTTGCGCTGTGGACGGTATCCTGCCATGAATAGAAGCCTTAATTTTGATTCCGTCCACCATCTCCCTTTTGCTGCTCGTGCTTTGGTGCCGAAGAGATTTGTTTGTCTTTATATGTGTTTTGCTTGCATGTGTGTAAATGCACCTGTGTTGTACAATGTCCACAGAGGCCAGAAGAGGGTGTCAGATCCCCTGGAACTGGATTTAAGGACAGTTGTCAGCCACCTAGATCCTCTGTAAGAGCAGCCATCTTAACCGCTGAGCCATCTCTGAAGTCCCAGGAGCTTACTTTTAAGTAAAGAACATTTTAATGGGGGAAGGAACTACTTTATTTGAAACTTAAAACAATTCCTGTTATCTTAACCTGACCTTTGTTAGAATTTGGTTTATTACCTTAAATTCTTTCTTTTTTTTTTTTGTATAAACCATTTCTTTTCCCTTTGTTATTGTGAAAATTTCTAAGAACTATTCTAATTCTCTAGTCTCATCTAATGCCTACAGCCAGAAAGACACAGAAATAACTCTGGCCCACTTTTTTTCTTTCTTCTGCCAATTTTTTATTAAAAGGCCATGTCTTAGACTCTTGTTTAAAAAAGTTGCTTGGGTTGAGGACAAGATGAAGGCAAATTAAAGAGAAAATCTTTTATGCTGGCACTTCTAAATACAGAGTCTAAAATATCTGGGACCAACAATCCTATTGTCATGGCCACCAGATCCAAAGGACTGATTCAAAGTGTGAACTGTCACAGGTACTGTGTGAGTCAGCTTTGTGTTACTGTAACAAAATGCCTGACATAATCAACTGAAAAAGAAAAGGTTTATTTTAACTCCTGCTGTCAGAGGTCCATGCTCATTTGGCCCTATTGCTGTGGGACGGAGATAGCACACTAAATACATCATCATTGGGTTGTTTGGCATAGGAGCCTCCTCACCTCAGGGTGGTCAGGAAGTAAATGCATACATGCATGCACGTGCACGCGTGGCGGGAGGGGGGGAGGAGAGGGAGGAGAGGAAGGACTGGTTTCCCCATCTCCCCTTTCAAGGCATACTCCCAATGACCTAACTTCTTGCCACTGGACCCCATCTCTTAAGGCTCCACCATTTCCCCATAGCAGCATGGGCCAGTGACTAGTTCCTTAACAAACAGGCTTATCTAAATACTTATCGAAAGCATGGTAGGTACCAAGTTCCTGGTCCTCTATGGAGCAAGGCCAAACAGTGCTATCATGCCCAGCCAGTTACTCATTTTTAAGTATACATATTTAAGATAGTGAGCTTCCCTTAGCTACTTTGATGTGTTGACTATTCTTTACTGCAAAATATGTCATCTTTGCATTCAATTTATATTTAAAATGCAAATAGTTTAGAATTATTTCCACAATAAAGATTGTATTTTTGTAGCCGGGCGTGGTGGCACACACCTTCAATCCCAGCACTCGGGAGGCAGAGGCAGGCAGATCTCTGTGAGTTCAAGGCCAGCCTGGTCTACACAGTGAGTTCCAGGACAGCTGGGGCTACAGGGAGAGACCCTGTCTCAAAAAGACCAAGAAAAAAAAAGATTGTATTTTTGTATTGTAGGCATAATTTAAATCAGGGAACATGTGTACTTCTTATTTCCATCAGGCCTCTAGCAGTTCTCAAAGGATCACAAGCTCAGGCTAAGGCTAAGGGCTAAGCATCTGGAAGTGCAAGTCCATCAGTAGGCTGTCTATTCCAGCTGTCTGAGCAGTGGTCAGCATATACCTGTTTTCCCTCCTCCTGCTGCTGTCTTCTCTCCATACCAGGGCTGTTGGCCCACACAGCTCCTTGTGGGCCGTGCGGCTTGCTTATCGAGTACTGAGCACTATACATCCCTGACTCATCACTCATGCTTGCTCTAGGATGAGGTTAACAGCTGGAAAATAAGATCCTTGAATGCAACCTGTTGCCTCTCTGTATCTTTCCAGGAACCTGGGGATGATGGTGTGTTCTTCCCTGTGTGACCTGGGTGGGATCTTTACCCCTTTCATGGTCTTCAGGCTGATGGATGTTTGGCAAAACTTGCCCCTCATTTTGTTTGGTAAGGCTTCATGAGCGTTCATGATTCCTTCTTTCCAGCCTGGCGGAGGGATTCGTGTGAGGGCTCAACAGCTACTTGCTGAGCTTCGGTTGTCTCCTGGCTCATTCTGTATGCTCATCGGAAAATAGTAACAAGATTCAATTCATAAGAAGTGGTTGGAGGGTTATATTGTGTGGCTCCAGAATGCATCGATGCATCCTGCATTCCATAGGCTGATAATTTTTTGATAGTCTCCTGCTTCCTTATACATTCAACTTCTAAGTATTATGCATTGAACATGCCATTATTGGAGGTGTGATATTTGAATGATCACCTCTTCCTGAGTGTAGTGGTGCACACATGGAAATCAAGTCTGCGTCCTCTTTATTGTTAAAAAGCTGAACTAGTGAAAGAGGATGAGGCTGCTGCTTTTGCACTCACACCTATGGCATGAGGCCTGCAAGACCTGTTCACCCACTCAGTAAAGGCAAAGTGGCTGATTGTGCGCAGACAACTGTCATGCACAGGTGAATGAAAGGGAAAGGCAGGGGAGAGACGGGGAGATGGAGAAAGGATGGGCGAGAGAGTTCAGAGGGGGGAAGGGAGGACAGCAAGAAAGTGACAGGGAAGGAAGAAAGGAAGGAGGGAGGGAGGACCAGAGGGAGGGAGAGGAGAGGGTGAGAGATGGATGGAGGGAGGAGAGAGAGTAATGAGGGGTATTGCCCACATGTATGTTAGCTTTGCTTTATGTCTCCATCTGTCATCTATCTAGACATCTGTATGTATGTATCTATCTAAATAACTATGTATCTATATATCATCTATGTACTTATCTATCTGTCATCTATGTATCTATGTATCATTTATGTATCTATCACTTATGTATCTAACATCTATGTATCTATGATGTATCTATCATCCATCTATGCATGTCATCTATGTATCTATCACCTATCTATGTATCTATTATTTATGTATCATTTAGGTGTGTATCAATGTATCTATCATCCATCTATGTGTCAGTGTGTCTGTTTATTATCTATCTACTATCTACCTAACAATCATCTATTTATCATAAGTAATTAAAATTGAGATTTACACGAGTCTCGAGGTACCCAGTCCCACAAATCCTCACACTTAAGCACAGCTGCTTTGGAATTTTATGTGTCACTAGAGGTAAAGCAGGGGTGATACTGTATTTCCTTACTCTAGCATTTCTCTAAATTTGCTACCGCCCTTTTTTTCCTAACATTCCCGATAGCACTGATAAGCAGTGCCTCTCCTCCCGCTTTCTCTCTGGCTCATGGTGATCATTTCTGGAAATGGTATCCGCTATCCTCTAATGCTCCTCCTCGGATTCTGTTTCATTTGAAGGGGTTTTGGGCCTGACTGCTGGGGCAATGACGCTGCTTCTTCCAGAGACCAAAGGTGTGGCTTTGCCTGAGACCGTTGAAGATGCAGAGAACCTCCAGAGGTGAAGCCTGTGGTGCTGCGGGTGGGAGGGCGTGGTCCCAGCCCCTGTTGAGGGACGGGCGCGGTCTGACCCTGTCATCACTGGCTCTCACTCACTCTACCTTGAAGGTTTTGGAGAGTTTTACAGACACCTGTGGACTTGGCATTACTTCTACAAAACTCAGCCACTAATCGTGTGCCCAGAAGCAGAGAGCAGGACATGCTTCTTTAGTGGACAGCTGTCCTACACTGCGTTCACAGACTGTTGGCATCTGTCAGCCACGTAGACTGTTAGAGTACCAAGATCCCTGGCTCACCCTGACTTGGGAACATTTTAAATCTGTCTTCTGTACTTAGCAATGGCTAGTTCAGATTCCTTGTGACTTTCTTTACAAAGAATGACTTCAAACCTCCATTCTTTTTAAAACATTTATTTTTATGTGTGTGAGTGTTTTGCCTGTGTGTATATAAGGGCAGCATTAGCATGCAATGCCTGTGGAGACCAGAAGAGGGCATCAGATCCCCTGGAACTGGAGTTATGGACGCTTGTTAACTGCCATGTTGGTGCTAGGGACCAAACTGGAGTCCTCTACAACAGCAGCCAGTGCTTTTAACCACTGAACCATCTATCTAGCCACTTTCGAATCTTCATTCTTTACAACAGAGTGCTCCAGAGTGGGGCTTCTGATTCTATTGTTGTCAGGTTTTTTTTTTTTTGTTGTTGTTGTTGTTGTTAAATCAGTTTTTTAAAAACAAAAGGAAGGAAAGAAAAAGTGCCTTGTGGGGTGATCTTTCCGGCTCCTTTCAAGACTCAGTTCTGGGACTGGGAGCAAGGGTTTGCATGCCCCCAGCACAAGCCCCCAGCACAGTAGCAAGACAATGGCTATGGGAGTCATAGGAACCTGGTATAAACCCAGATGTGGCCATGTGGCTCAGGGACTGTCAGTGAACCCTTCAACACCTTGGTTTCCTCCCCTGCGAGGCAGTTACAATGATAATTCTGAGGGCTGCAGCAGAAACCCAGAGAACCCGAGTGACTGGCAAGAATCCACTCCTAGGCATCTCACAGGTGCCCAACCAGCCTTAAAGTTCCCTTCTTCCTGCAGACTGTGATCTCCTCAGTAATCCTCGAAACTTACTATGTGGAAGAATCACAAAGGGAGCTCACAAATGTGTGGATTCCTTGCTTTTGATGAAGAGAGTGAGCCCAGGAATTGGTGTGAATGGGTTCTATCTGTTGTGACCCCTGGGTAGAGGCTCTCTGAACCTCGCTGTGAGACATGAGGGGCTCACGGCACTGACTAGGGACACTTTATTTTAAGCACGTGTAGACTTGCAGTGTTTCTCATTCGTGATGACCCTTTTTTCTTTTTTTGGTCTTTTTGAGACAGGGTCTCCCTGTAGCCCCAGCTGGCCTGGAACTCACTACATAGACCATGCTGGCCTTGAACTCACAGAGATCTGCCTGCTTCTGCCTCCCTGAGTGCTGGGATTAAAGGCATGTGCCACCACGCCCCGCATGTTGACCTTCTTAATAGTTCTGTGATCTGATTTCAGCGTGCTTCTTTATAATTTGTTAATAGGCACTCGGTCATCCTTAGATCTTTAATACTTTATCTCGGTAGCCCTTCCTTCCCTGCAGGGGAGGCTGAGCATTCCTGCTCTGAACCCCACCCCCGTGCAGCCTCCATTACCCACAGTGCTCTTCACGGTATATAAAATTGATTGTCTCATGGTCTACCTTCTCCACTCCTGTAAAGTAAGGACCCCCTGCCGCTATATTTCTAATAGGTGGAAAAAAATCAAAATGAAATATTTTGTGTCAACTGAAAAATGAAATGAAATTTAAGTTTCAGAATCTCTAAATATAATTTTCCTGGCGCCCAGAGAGACCATCCTGGGCCACCCTTGCACCATCTAGACTGCTTTCTGCTATGGGTAAGAAGTGATCTCTGAAGGAGTAAACAATCACTCGCCAGAGAGAATTCAATAACCCTCCCTTCCCTGCTTTCTGGGGAAGGAGCAGGGAGTGGGGTGTGGAGGTGACACCCACCAGTCTTTATGGAGCGCTTGCCATGCGCTGCGGTGAGTGTCTGTGCATCCTGCCTTATCCTCTCAGAACACGGGGGGCAGCTGCTCTTGCCACCTTTCCCACTGTACAGATGACAGCAAGAGTGACACGATCCAGGTCTCTGCATCTAGACTGGACCTGAGCTAGAAGCAACTAGCAAGGCATCAGGACTGCACTTGGGGTTTGGCAACTCTTCTGGGCAGGACTGAAGTCAGTGCTTCAGACCCTAGCCCAGTGTCTGTTGCCACTGCTGAATCCTGCCCCCACCCCCAGCAGGAAACAGCACAAACGGGTATCTCTGGGCTCTGGTACAATTGTATTTAGGGATACTGCAACTTGAATTTCAATTCATCTTTCAACTGTCACAAAAATCTTTTCATTTTGATTTTTCCACCTAGTATAATGTGTAAAAAAATCCTTACCTTACAGGCCACACAGAAACAGTTCACAGCCAGCTGTGCCCACTGTTACGCTTCCCTGATGCTGGCTCTCTCACTCTCTCTTCATGTTTTGAGACCTTCTGCACACAACTTTCCAAGTTTCTTTTTTCTTAAGCACAATACCTTTTATTTACTCTTTCACAATTTCATACAAGTCACACAATGTACCTTGATCATATTTTTCCCCAATGCCCCCATCCCACTTCCCCTAGGTTCCCCAACGCATTCCCTTCCCTTCCCCTCATGATGGCCTCTATTTTCTTTTTTTTTTTTTTAACTCAAGAGTCTAAGAGTGCTGCCTGTTGGAATGTTGACTGGTCTCACTGGCTAGATCTTGTGCAGGCAATCATAGTTGCAGTGAGTTCATGGGTACAATGGTCATGTCATGTCCCACAGACAGCATTTCACAGCATTCCTCCCCAATCCTCTGGTTCTTTCTTTCTTTGTGCCCGTCTTAGTTACTTTTCTGTTGCTGTGATAGAAACACCATGACCAAGGGAACTTATAAAACGAAGAGTTTATTTAGCTTACTGTTCCAAAGGGGCAAGAGTCCATCATGGCCGGGAGGCATGGTGGTAGAGGTGGCTGGAGGAGGAGCAGAAGCTGATCATTCACATCTTCAAGCAGGCACAGGAAGCAGAGAGTGACTGGAAATACAGCAAGGCTTAAGAAATCTCTAAGCCCGCCCCCAGTGACATGCTTCCTCCAACAAGGCCACACCTCCTAAGACCGCCCAAAATAGCACCACCAACTGGAGACCAAATGTTCAAATACTTGGAGCATAGGGGGGGCATTCTCATTCAAGCCACCATAGCCCCTTGATTTCTACAGTGTTCCCTGAGTCTCATCTTTACATATATCTTAATCAAGGTGTCCATTGTTTAGCCAGGCATGGTGGCTCACACCTATAATCCCAATACATTGAGAGGCTGAGGCAACCTGATCTACACAGTGAGTCTGCAGCCAGCCTGGTCTACATAGTGAATGACAGGCTGGCAAAGGTTGTATTGCGAGACTGTGGCTTGAGAAATAAACAAAGAAGCAAGGTATTGATTATTTATTCATTAACTTTAATTTTTGTTTCTGCTTCTATAGGAAATCAAAGACCAAAGAGAACACGATTTACCTTCAGGTCCAAACGGGCAAATCTGTGGGCATCTGAGAAGGACACTGAACCAGAAGCTGTGTGGCGGAGACAAAGTGGGACTCGCTGGAAAGTCTCAGAAGCCCTCACCTTCCTGTACCCTTCTACATGTTTGCCTGCCCCCAAACTGATATCAGTCTAAAGCGTTTTCTGAAACGTCTTTGCTTTTTCTGTCTTATCTCTTTTGACTCCCGAAATGCCCTGGCTGTCTTTGATCTACTGATAATTTTTGCGAGATCTTCTGGTGCAGCTGGTACCAGATATTTCGTTCCTTAAATCATTTTGAAGATCTAATGGAATTTGAGCATGGCTGTTAAAACACACCTCTGGTTTTCCACAGTCACTGTTATATTTACAAAATGCCTCTGTACACGTGAACATCTGTGCTGTTAAAGGCACTGCAACTTGTGGATGGCTTGGGGGGCACTTACCTACATGCAGGAAATACACGCATACACATAAAATAAAAGTAATAAATAAAATTAAAAAACAATAAGAAGATGGGCCCTAAATCAGCAACTGTCCACTTAGCTGCTCCTTGGAGGACACAGTGTGGTCCCTGACTCATCCCAATGTAAACATCTACAGAAGAGATGCCAGGAATTTAGGAGGGAGTTCAGTTCTGTTTAACAGTTTAGAGACTTCCATGTGCCAGGCAACATGCTCTCTGTCATCTGCAGAGCTGTGCTGGGTCTCTGTCTTTGGTGTGTTCAACAGGGGTGAGGAGGAGGCTATTTATTATCATTATATAAATGGAAGGGAATTTCTACCATACTCCCAAGAGAGAGAAAATATTGGAAGATTATTCTAGTTTCCTATGGCCTTGCTCTGTTTTTTTTTGGGGGGGGGGATTCCCTGCAGCCCCAGCTGGCCTGGAATTCACTATGTAGACCAGGCTGGCCTCGAACTCACAGAAATCCACCTGCCTCTGCCTCCTGAGTACTGGGATTAAAGGCATGCACCACCATGCCGGCCTCACGTTGTGTTCTTATGTGTGTGCGCCCTTGTGTGTATTTTCTTACATGTATGCATAAGCCTGGGTAAGCAATGTTCTGATAGAAACTTACTTTTGTCCCCTTGCTGGGCATGATGACCAGTGTTTCCTGAGCGTGACTTCTCAGCATCCTTGGTTGTTGAATTGTTCAGGGTCTCTATCATGATTGAACATAAAATTAGTTATTTAGTTATTTGGTTATTTATTTTGAGATGGGGTCTTAGATAGTTCAGGCTGGCCCTGAACTTGCTATGTTAGCTGAGGGTGACCTTGAGCTCCTGATCTGATTCTTCATCTCCCCCATGCTGGGATTACAGGCCTGCTACACCACAGTTGGTTTTAAGCAATGCGGGGGATGGAACCCAGGGCTTGCTTGCAAGGCAAGCACTCTGTCTGCTGAGCTACAGCCCCAGCCCATGATTGGGAATTTAAAATTTGCTGGCTGATAGTTTCTCTAAAGCTTTGGGTGGTATTATAACTTAGTTTAGTGGGATGAAAACAGGCCAAATTAATAAACAGATCTTTCATATGAGAGAATTATAAAGATAAGTTGTTGATTCAGATGAGGAAACTTCTGTTTTCATGTGAGGACATGATAACCACAGAGCTGATAAAGGCAGTCTGATCAGAAGACCAGTCTGTGCTCTTGACTTTGAAGCCCTCCCCGCAACCCCCAGCTCTCCATTTAAGCTCTGAGAAGGCTTTACCTGGTCCCACAGCCGGCGTACCCCAGATTTGAGTCTGTGATGCATGATGTGCTAAAATGGGATTCGAAGAAGGGGTGTGGTGACTAGATTTAGGGACAAGAAAAAGTCAGAGTTCTAGAAGGCAGGCGAGAGGTATTTAGCCAAAGAGTAAGGCTTCGGCTATGTTCAGAACAGTGTTAAAAAGACAAAGATGCCTAAATAAGGAGCCTCCCAAAGGCCAAGCAGAGATACTGTCAGCATCACAAAGACACCAGTTATGGTCATTTGGGACAAGCCGAATCTATAAAAAGAGTTACAGGTTCACAAAGCTAACAGGGAACAAATAATTGGACTTGTGCCAAAGAAATGGCACCCATGTGCTTCCCACAAAGCTTATATGCTGTTCTGTTAATTCAACACAACTAAAGTGAGCCTTATGCTCTGAAGAGATTAACACCACAGATAATAACTGCACATAATAAACTGATAGAGGAACAATTAAAGCATGCCTGAAATATAAATGTTTATGGTTTGATCATTTTACACTAAAATATGCTGACCATGCATAATTAAAGTGACCCAAGAACCAAGGCAAAATATTTCAAGGACTCATTCTGAATTGAAGCTGAGTGGTTTGGAACACAGAATACAGACCTCTCCATCTGCAGGGTGGGGCCCTGACAAAGTAGAGGATGCCAGAGGGCACAGGCATCACCCTGACTGTGACTTGTAATGTTATGCTGCTGTTGCTTACAAGTCACAAAGGTGTGCTTGGGGGAGAAGTCGTCAAATGCTCTGCATGTTGTTATAGTTAATGTCACGTGTCCACTTGACAGGATCTAGAATCCCCTGGGAGGCAGGCCTGTGGGGGCGTCATCTTGATTACATAAATTGATGTGGGAAGATTCACCTTACTTATGGGCAGGACCATTCCCTAGGCAGGTGATCCTGGACTATATAAAAATACAGAAATAGAGCTGACCAGCAGCTGCATCCTCCCTCTGCTTCCTGAGTGTGGATGATGTGAGCAGCTGCTTCCAGCTCCTGCTGCCTTGACTTCCTTGTTGTGATGGACTCACCTTAACTGTGAGCAGAAACAAACCCTCTCTTCCTTAAGTTGGTTTTGTCAGGGTGTTTCGGCAATGGGAAAACAAACTAAGACACATGAAATTAAAAAGAAAAATTAATAAACAGTAACTTTTTTTTTTGGTCTTTTTGAGACAGGTTCTCCCTGTAGCCCCAGCTGTCCTGGAACTCACTATGTAGACCATGCTGGCCTTGAACTCAAAGAGATCCGCCTGCCTCTGCCTTCCGAGTAAGAGTAACATTTTTAATGGACCCAACTCCTTAGTCCAGTCTGAAGAACTTAAAATTACAAACCAACTCCTTCTACCTTGCCTGTCACAGCCCTAACAGTAATTACAGTTGTTTACGATATTCCTGGAGGATTGCTCCCACAACCCTCTGCGCTTTGATGGATACCAAAATCCATAGAGCTTAAGACCTTTATACAGAGAGTATAGTATTTATATATAACCCAGGCATATCCTCATATGACTTAATCTAAATTATTATAGTATATAATATTGTTTTAGCATTTTGTGAGTGGTTATTAGATGGTATTTTAAAAGATATTTTATTTTTATTTTATATGAGCGTATTGCCTGCATGTGTGTAAGTACACTCGGGTTGTGCAATGCCCACAAAGGTCAGAAGATGTTGGATCCCCTGGAACTGGAATTACAGATGATTGTTAGCTGCCAAGTGGGTGCTGGGAACTGAACCCAGGTATTCTGTAAGACCAGTCTGTGCTCTTAACTGCTGAGCCATCTCTCTAGCCCCTAGATGGTACTTTTTTAATGACAACAAGCCTGAACATGTTCAGCACAGACACATTCAGAGGCCTGACCATTGCGGGACACCTTAGCAACAAAACATTTTCTGTTAGTGACTGGCTGAGACCACAGATGAGAAATACATGTACCTGAGGGGCCAATGGAATAGTCGATCCCTCCAAATGACCCTGGAAGTCCCATGATAGAGCTGTTAACACCTGCATTCCTAGAGCTACGGCCACTTGTCTCACTGTCCCCAGCTCAGAGAGGGACAACAGGTAACGATGCAGGAATGAGCCAGCCCCAGCTCTGACACACCAGGGGAAGCCTGCCAGGAAGGCATGACAGATGTCACTGAGGGAGTAGAAACTGCGGCTTAGTTGTTGAACTGGAAAATGACAATCAGACATATGCACTTTATATTCTTTTTGTGTGTGTCTCTGTGTATGTGTGAAGGTGCACATGTGGATGCAGGTATGTGTTCCTGTGTTGTTCTTCAGGTGTTGTCCTTTTTTTTTTCTTTCTTTTCATATATCTGTGTGTGTTCACCTGTAAACAGGTGCATGTGTATGTGGGGGTGCATGTGCGTGTGTGTACATGTGAAGGTTGAGGTTAGGAGTCTTCCTTGATTACTCTTCCATTTAATTCTTTAAGGCAGGGTCTCTCAATCACACCCAGAGCTCACTGATATGACTCTTCTCACTACCTAGCCTGCTCTGGGGATCCCCTGACTCTGCCTTCTGAGGCTGGAATTAGAGGCAAGCCACCACAAACACAAGGCATTTACATGGGTTCCAGGGATCTGAGTTCCAGTCCTTTAGCTTGTGCAGCAGGCACTCCATCCACCGAGCAATCTCCCCAGGCCCCACATATTTTGTAGGAGACTCTCACTAGCCTGGAGCTTGGCCATCAGGCTAAGCCGACTGGCCAGTGAGCCCCAGGGATGGCTTGTCTCCACATCCCTAGCACTGGGATTACAAGCATGTGTCACCATGCCTGGCTTTTTATGTGGGTTCTGGGGCCATGAACCAGTTCCTCACGCTTGTAAGGAGTGTCTTACTGATAGAGCTTTCTAGCCCAGGTATTCTTTTTCATTAAAAAAATAATTAGAAGGAATCATGTGCTGTTCATTTACTAGTGATTACACTTAGCCAAAATGTTAACAAGAAAGCAAACCTCTCTACCCAGCACTGGCTGGGGAAGAGAGAAGGAGGCAAAATGAAGGTGGAATTCCAATGACCAAGGGCACAGGGAAATAGTGTCTGCGGATCTGGGAAAGATACCTTTGAATCTACAGTCATGTGAAGTTAGGAAATGCTAGGGGCTTTTTTTCCTTTTGTGGTATGGTCCCCACGGGCCAGCTCTTCTGTTCAAAGTTGGAAACTCACTGGATCTGAGCCAGGCTGTTCCTGCTGCTCGGGGGTCCAAACTAGTGGCTGCTGTCTTTGGATGAAGGATAGATGAGATCAGGGCTGATGCCTTTTCAAGCTGCTGATAGGAGACCCGAGAGTGGCCTTCAAACTGTCTTCCTTTGATGGCTTTGTTCCAAAGGACAGTCTCATGACTCCTGCTGCAAAGGAAGCTAAGTAACCCCTGTGAGAAATGGAGGCAGAGACGCCAACGAATGATAAACTAGAGTGTCCTTGGTAATTACAGAAACAAGAGAAATAGAGTCAACAAATTAATGACTCATTTGAGAATACTGACTGGGGGTTTCCTGAGAGAATAGTGAAAAACACTCTTGCTTGAATATTGTGGAGTTTCCATAGGATTAATTGTGCTGTTTAGCTGCAGGATTAGCCCCTCCCTCTCTACACTCATTTCATCTTGGGTAAAGGCTGAAATGAAAGGATATTCCTCTTCAAGAACTCTTTTACCTGCTCCCAGGCACTGATCCATCATCATCCAACCACGCACCACTAACTAATTTAGACTTGTCAGTCAACCACCTGTTGTGTGCCAGGCAATTTTAAATGCTGAGGTTTCAGGTAGAGAACGAGAAAGGCAAGGTCTTTGGCCCTCATTAATCTTTAACCTCACTTATGGTAAGTCTCACTGAACGTAGAGCTGGGGAGAGAGACTGAAAACAGTTGTAGTGAGACTAGTCCTGGGAATCCCAGCCAGAGCTAACCTCATTGTACAGCCAGCCTTCATTTAGCCAGACTGCAGCAAAACAGGCCATCCTTCCCACAGGGGAGTGGTACTGGCTGAGACCAGAAGGAGCTCCAGAAAAGGCACGGACAGGGGTGGTGTGTGCGTAGACATAGCTTTCCAGCGTCTAGCTTTATCTATGTCTCATGTTGTCTGAGCCGTTATCACGTCTGCTGCTTTAAACTAGGTAGAACTCTAAGGCCAGGTTCCCATCAGTTCTGACTTACAGCAAATTAGGGAAAATGTAGCCTTCAGGAGCTGTCCACCTTTCTGTAAGGAGAGTACTCATGGACTTATAACAGGCTGGACTTTTAATGGGTCATTTTTTGGGCTTCAAGTGCCGTCTCGTTTCTTTCAAGCCTCTCTGGGAAAGCTACCCAAGTTATAAGTAGATGACCAAAGCAATTTCAGGAGATAAAGTCACTCAGGATGGGGCTGGAGAGATGGCTCAAAGGTTAAGAGCACTGGTTACTCTTCCAGAAGACCTGGGTTCAATTCCCAGCACCCACATGGTGGCTAATTACCATTCAAGACTCCAGTTTTAGGGGATCTGATGCCCCTCTTCTGACCCCCACGGGCACTGCACGACATGGGTGCACCTACCTACATGCAGGCAATACACTCATACACATAAAATAAAAATAATAAATAAAGTCACCCAGGATGACCGAGAAGCAGGAGTATGTGAATGGATTCTCCCATCTAGTTGAGCAATTGTGTGACTATTTTCCCTATTTTCTTGGTTAGAGACTATTAATGCATTTATATCATAGCTCTTGAACAAGTATGGAATCCCCCTTTTTCTTACTGAGGAAGGGTTAATAATATATAGAAACCAATTTATTTGAAATTCTTTTCTGTAGACTTTTCTGGCTCCCCCATCTATTTAAGAAGATGCTTCTATCTTAGCATAAGGCTCGGTCTTTCTTCAGTGAGACATACTGATATTAAATCCTAGGGAGGCAGTGAGTAAATTTCTGTTTTTATCAAGTTACAGCGTCTCTCTTTAACCTTCAGTTGCTAGGCTAGAGTGACCCACAAATTCCTACGAGTATAACCCCCCCCCCAGGCAGTGGGCACAATATCCCCTTATTCTGCCTACAACAGGAACAGAGGTTCTGGGGTTCAGGCCTTTCAGAGGCTGGATTTTCCAGCCCCAAAGTAGAAGCTGAAAGAAATGAGGTCATGTCGGGGGGAAAGGGGCTGAGGGAGATCCCATAAACAGGGCCAGACTGTCCACAAGCACATGTTCATCAGAATGAGAGTGTCCAGGAGCTGTGTGGTCCACAGAGGGCACCAAAACCCATGTGCAGTGGGTCTCAAGACCTGTGGTAAAGGTCTAAACATTCGTCCTCTCTTCAGGTCTGTACCCAAAAGATTGGAAGTCACCCACACAGTCCATGTGTGTGACTGCGGCTAAAGCCCCTGCACTCAACAGCTCATGTGTAAAACCCCGGAACTGCAGTTTTGGATGGAGGGGTCTTATCATGACCCACAGAACCATTGTATATCATCAAGAATATTCCAGAAAACTGTCTTAGCTATGAATATCCCCCCAAAAAACGCTTTGTAAATTTCATCTGCAAAGAAGAAATGAACAGAGGAAAGAATCAAACATCAAGATGAAGTAAGAACCTGACCAGTGCAGCTAACATTTCCTTCTGGAAGAGTCCCCACCCAAAGAAGAAAGCTGCTGTCAGTCCTCCAACGAAGTCATGGGAACTGAAACCTGCTGACAAGATTGCCTCTTTTAGAGGAAAATCAACTCTGGAGAAACCACAGAGGCAACAGAGAGCAAATAGAATATTATGGAAAAATAGAAGAGGCGCTAGAAGGTGGGCCAGGGAAGCTCTGCTAGCAGTTAGAAGGTGGCCGGGGGAGCTCTGCTAGCAGTTAGAAGGTGGGCCTAGGAAACTTTTAGAATGCAGAGAAGAGACACAAAGGTGAACGTGACCAGTGCGAAGAGAATAGACAAGGAAAGCAGACACAAGACACAGCCTACACAGTGCAGAGCTAAACTTGGAATTAAGTTTCCATTTGTTTCATGTCCAGCTCCAGACTGAGCCTGTATCCCAATGCAGAGGGGAAGTGAGCCAGGGATGAGATCCCAGGGAAGCCGGAAGTGTGGAGTATGGACAGAGGGATGAACTGAGCTTGTGTGAGGATGCGTCATTCTCCACTTCCCTGGAGGGGTTTTATCATGACCCACACCACCTAGTCTACTCATACCAAGGCTATCTTCAATCTTGGGCTCCCTCTAGAAGTTCGATGTTACCTTCTAGCTAACATCAAAGGCCATTTTGGCCAAATTATTTAAATGTGAGAAATGATTTCAAACACTAGGGTACTGCAGAGTTCAATAGCTCTGCAATTTAGGGCTGGGCAAAACCTTCTAAGCATAAGACTAATTACAAAACCACAAAGGAGAACAAGGGCAGATTCATCCGCTTCAAAAAATTTAAATTTCTATGTACAAAAATTACCTAACCACAAAACAAAAGGACTAATGAACAACTTAAAAAAATGAAGATAACATGCCAGTCTTTGTACGCAGGACAGTCTTATCAATAGATAAGCAAAGTTGAATATCTCAAAAGGAAATGGGTAAAAGACAAAAAGTTATTTTATAATAAGAAGAAAATCAGCGGTAAACATGAAAATGTATTCAAACTTCTTACTTGGAGAAATGAAGATTAGACAGCTATGAGATGTTAGTTTTGTGAATGCATGTTTGTGGTGTACGTGTGTGTTTGTGTGTGTGAGAAAGAGAGAGAGAGAGAGGGAGGGAGGGAGGGAGAGAGAGAGAGAGAACATGCCTGTGAGTGGAGATGAGGCTTGGAAAAATGTTTCCTTTTCCTTTCGGGTGTTGGTGGAGTTAATGTGTAATACACTTTGAAGGACAATTTGATGTACAAAGCAAAAGTCTTCAAATGTGCATCACACACCCAGCAAATGGGAAACCCTCTCCAGTGTCCATAGACTCTTAATACACTTCTATCTGCCACCTTAGCAATGGATTGCAAGGGAAGCCCCAAAATAACTGAAGTAAGGACGGCTGGGCAAGTCTCTCCCCTTCCCTCCACCTCCCGTTCCTTTAGTTTCTGCTCTGGAATTCACATATGACTTACAACCATTGTGCTGTTGAAGAATCTTGCTTGAACATTTACAGGGCTTTATTTAATTAGGGGCACAGTGTTTAGCAGCTCACTGCCCTTCTGGGGTGCTCAGAACACGCCACTATTGGAGGCTGGCAGAGTTTCCTAGAGTCAAGTCGAGGGTTTTCATCTATAGAGTTCCCTTTATCTTCAGGTTAATTTCTTCCAGGGCATTTCTCTTGTGTCCAGGACAGAGCAAATCTTTTCTAAAATCAATCTCCCTCTCCCTCCCTCCCTCCCTTTTTTCCTTCACTCTTTCCTTTCCTGTGCATGCACCTGTGAAGGTAGGCTTCTGCTGGGTGTTGGTTCTTTCCTTCCAACAAGTGGGTCCTGGGATTGAACTCAGGTCATCAGGCTTGGTTGCAAGTGCCTTTACTTGCTGGCCGTCTCTCTGCCCCCGGAAGACATCATTGTTTTGCAGTGTGTTTGAGTCAAAGGGTGATGCATCGATGTCTGATCTTAGGCAGCTCATTTCCCAATTAGACTGGATTCAGCCAGCCCTGGCTTTGGTGATGCCCCCAAAGTGTCAGTAGGTTTTCTTTGAATAGCCAGGCATGAGCATTTCTCTGACTTCTTGTCTTATTTTCTGCAGCTTGCTCTAACAAAACACCTTAGCCTGGTTAATTTGTAAACAACAGAAACTTGTTGCCCACAGTTTTGGACTGGGATGTTCTGGGCGTGGTCAGGACACCAGGAGACTGGGCTCCTGGTAAGGGCCATCTGCTTCCCAGAAGGCTCTTGTCACATCGTCACATAATGGAAGGATAGAGAGGCCTCGGGCCTTGGGAATGGGTGGTGGAGGTCATTGCACAATAGTATAAATGTATTTAATACTACTGAACTATATTCTTTTTATTTTATGTGTTTGAGTGTTTTGCTTGCATTTATATAATGCACACAATGCCCACAGAGGCCAGAAGAGAGCATCTAATTCCCTGGAATGAAATTAAGAATGGTTATGAGCTGCCATGTGGGTGCTGGGAACTGAACCCAGGTCCTCTGGAAGAGCAGTAAGTGCTCTTAGTTTGTTTCTAAGACAGGGTCTCCCTTTAGCTCCAGCTGGCCTGAAGCTTGCTGTGTAGACCAGGCTGGACTTGATCTCACAGAAATCCACCTGTCTGTGCCTCCTGAGTGTTGGGAGTCTATATTCTTTTTTTTTTTTCCTGCCTTTTTTTGAGACAGGGTCTCCCTGTAGTCCCAGCTGACCTGAACTCACTATGTAGACCAGGCTGGCTTTGAACTCACAATGATCTGCCTGCCTCTGCCTCCCCAGTGTTGGGACTAAAGGTGTGTGCCACCATGCCTGGCTTCTGAACTATATTCTTAAAAATGAGTAAGATGTGCTGATTAATTTTTGTCAGCTTGACACAAATTATAATAGCCACCAAGGAAGAGGGTACCTAAGCTGAGGAATTTCCTCCACCACACTGACCTGGGGTCATTTCTGGGAAGTATTTTCTCCTTGCTGAGTGGTGTGGGAGGGCCCAGCCCACTGTGAGCAGTACCATCCCTGGGCAGGTAGGCCTAGGCTGTATAGGAAAAGTAGCTTAGGAGGCTGGAGAAATGGTTTAGCGTTGAGAGCACTGATCGCTCTTGCAGAGGATTCAGTTTCAGTTCCCAGGAGCCCCATGGCTAACAACCATCCTTAACTCCAGTTCCAGAGAAGCTGACGCCATCTTCTGACCTCTGCAGTCATTGTGCGACATGGGTGCACTCACATACAAGCAGGCAATACACTTGTACACGTAAAATTAAAAAAATTTTTTTTCAAAAAAGTAGCTTGGTAAATTAGGAGGAACAAGCCAGTATGCAGCATTCCTCCACGGTCTCTGTTTCGGTTCTGGCCTCCGGGTTTCTGCCTTGAGTTCCTACCCTGATTTCTTCCAGTGGTGAACTGTGACCTGGAAGTGTAAGATGAAATAAATCCTTTCCTCCCCAAGTTGATTTTGGTCACAGTGTTTTATCACAGCAGTAGAAAAGCAAACTAGGACAGGTAAGTATCATATTGTTTGTTTTATAGAAGGAAAATGTGTAAAGTTAACAGCTGCATGGCACTCTGGTGAATTTTATCCCTTTGTGCAAAATAGTCTCTAGGAATGGCTAAGTCGTATTATTTGCCATGCGTCTGACTTCTATATGGTTAACTCTCTGGTCTTGGCAGAGACAGCACCTCCTTTGGGACCCTGAGTCCATCGCTTCTGCTGGGATGCTATTGCAAACTGTCTTCTCTGTGCAAGTCGTGGCTCCCAATGGTTATGGGTGTCCCACCATTTTATCCTGCAACTCTTTGTTTAAAGTTTTCCCTGTGGCTACAACCTGAACTCCATGGTGCAGGATCAGACCTGCCTTGATGTGTGATGTTGCTCTGTGTCCGTGTCCAGTATGGTGCTGTCATGTGGTACACACTTAAGGACTATAGTCAGATAAGCACCACCACCTAAAGTGTTGTGATTGTGATTGCCAGAGGAT
>NW_008339354.1:859700-864434 GCF_000622305.1 Nannospalax galili
TATGTGTGTATTGCCTGCATGTAGGTAAGTGCACCTGTGTTGTGCAATGCCTGAGGAGGTCAGAAGAGACTGTCGGATCCCCTGGGATTGGAATTACAGACAGTTGTTAGCTGCCATGTGGGTGCTGGGATTCAAACCTAGGTCTTCTGTAAGAACAACCAGTGTTCTTAACTGTTGAGCCATCTCTCCAGTCCCAATTGTCAGAGGATTTTTCTATAAAATCTACTGATAACTGAGAGAAGCAGTTCTACAAGGAGTTCTGAAAGACATGCACGACAAATCCCTGTTAGCTGCTTTCAGTAACCGCCGGAATCCCCAGCATCTCTCAAGGTGGGCCCGGGTGGGGCAGATGGAACTTCTTCAAGCTAGAACAAATGCTTTCCATTCTGACATCAGCTTACCCCACAGCCAGATGAGCCTTCGACACACCAAATGATCGAAGGCAGTGGAGTGCGTCTTGCTGTAGCTTCTATCCACGCATCAGCAGGACGTGTGGCGTTAATAGTTGACTTAATCAAAGCTGCCCACTTAAAACAAAGCTGGTGAATGTTCGCTTTTTGTTCTTAATCATTTCTGGGTTAGTGGGGTCCTCTTGATATCTTTAAAAATTCTATCAATGTAGTTGGGTTGCAGCATGTGCAAACCATGCCTCCAGTCTACGCTAAACGTGGGACCTTCTGTTTTTCCAAAGTATGTTGGAAAAGAAGATATGATACTCTGCTGTAAGGTATACCCTTTGCTTTTGGCTTTTCAGTGGGGGAGGGTCTCACCATGTAACCCTAGCTGGCCTGAAACTCACTATGCAGCCCAGACTGGCCTTGAACTCACAGAGCTCTACCTGCCTTGGCCTCATGAGTGTTAGGACTAAAGGTGTGGGACACCAGCTCAGCCTTATAAGTCACATCTTATTATTTTCAAACATTTACTGTCTTGTTTGGTTTGAATCGATGAAAACAATGGCCTAGTTCACTTGCTTGCTTTCCAGTTTTTAAGGAGTATTGGGTTATTGGCCTTGTTTTTGTTTTCCAACATTGCCAAAAAAGCTTGAATTTCAGTAACCAAAGAGCCCTGGGTAACACCCCTGGGTTCCTTTCCCCACATAAACATTTAAATTATGATGGCTCATTTGCCTCATCTAATCACAACTTGGAAGATCTTTCCTTGGTCACTAGTGGTCTCGATCAGTAAGTTGTCCTTTGTTAAGAGAAGCACGTTTTCCTTAAAATATAATGGAATAAAAAAAATACTTGCTAGAATTGCTTGAGCTAACTATGGTCAAGAAAGACTCAGAATTATGTATACACAATTACACAGAAGCTACAGAATTCATCACTGAAGGATAGAGCTTTTTGGACTTAAAAGCAGGCTGGCCTTGAACTCACAGAGCCACCTTCCTCTGCCTCCCGAGTGCTGGGATTAAAGGCTGGAGCCACCGTGACAGGCGGAAGAACATTTTGTAAATGGCAGAGATATTGAACTAAAAACAATACCCTTTCCCTTTGTTTCAAGTGTCCTATTTTTCTGAGTGTAGAAAAAGGAAACACAGGAAGATTCTACATCTGGCTGCATGGAGCCGAAAACTGACAAGAACTACAGAATTTACCCAAAGTAAGAAAAATGGAGATAAAGCACAGTGTATTAGTTATTTTCCTGTTGCTGTGATGAAACACGTGACCAAGGCAACTTATAGAAGGAAGAGTTTATTGAGGTTTGCAGTTCAGAGGGGAGGCCATGATGGCTGGGATGAGGCGTGGCAGGAGGCAGCCGGAGCAGGAAGCTCAGTGCTCATCCTCAACTGCAAACACAAGCAGAGAGAGTGAACTGGAAGTGGGGTGAGGCTGTGAATTCTCCAAAGCCCACCCCCAGTGACGACTTCCTTCAGCAAGGCTACACCTCCTCTCTGAATAGCACCACCAGCTGGAGACCTGTTGCTAAATACCTGAGCCTGTGTGGAACGTTGTTCATTCAAACCACCACCAGAAAATGCAAGATTCAAAGAAAAGCCAAAAGTTCACTCCTTGGAAAGTGATGAGCCAGACTAGTCCCTTGCAATTAACAAGCAGACAGAGCAGAGCCACGATCAATAACGTCATAGTTAAAAAGGGGCAAAATCACAAGCCTGGTGCGATTGAGAAGACAAAGGATAAAAGATATTTATGCCAATGTGTCGGAAGAGTGAGACGAACAAATTCTAAGGGAGGGATGTGCTGAAATTGATCTGGGAAGAAGGAAAAACTTGTATATAGCAACAACTAAAATCTATGAATGGGTTAATGCTTTAGAAATGCAAGCAAATCTCAGTGCTGTGGTTCACATGTGGTTTTAGGAAGTCCCCTAAAAGGAAGAAAGGGTCCAGGGCTCACAGAGTCAGAGCTGGGTCCTGCCTAGGGAGCTGGCACTTAGCTAAGATACTAAAAATCCTGAGAATTTGCCAACAAGGGACCTGGACCCAGGCCAGGGCGGTTGGGTGGACATCACTGTTTAGATAAGAAAGATTTGGGGAGGAAGTTTTAGGAAGTCCCCTAAAGGTTTGTGTTCTGGGAGCCTGGTTCCCAGTGTGGTGATGTATCTTCCTTCCTTCCTTCCTTCCTTCCTTCCTTCCTTCCTTCCTTCCTCCCTCCCGCCCTCCCTCTCTCCCTCCCTTCCTTCTCTCCCTCCCTCCCTCCCTCCCTCCCTCCTTTCCTCCCTTCCTTCTTTCCTTCCCTTTCTTTTTTGTTAGAGATAAGAGTGCTGGGGCTAGAGAGATGGTTCAGCAGTTAAGAGCACTGGCTGCTCTTGCAGAGGACCCAGTTTAGTTTTGAGCACCCACATGGCAGCTAACAACCATCCAAAAGCTCTAGTCCCAAGGGATCTGACGACCTCTTCTGGCCTTTGAGAGCATCACATGACACAGGTACACTTACATACATGCAGGCAATGTGCTCATACTCATAAAATAATTTTAAAAAAGAGTCTTGTCTCCAATTATACTAACACTGAGATACACTCCTAGCCCCCAACAAACATTTTTTTTTAAATACATGTATTCTAGAAAATTGAGGAAAGGCCAAAATTACAGAAGAGAAATTAAAAGTTACCCCTCTCCATAATTTTAAGTCTATTTCTTTTGTAACCATTTTGGATGAAATTGTTCTCAAATGTCTTATGTTTTTTTCTTGCCTTCTGAAAGAGTCCTTTTAATGCATTCAAACTTCTTTTTGTGTTTTCTGTTACTCTGTTATAAAGGTTATTGTATCATGCTTCAAGAAACTGATTTCAGAACAGAGCAGGCTCTGGATCTGTACCCCTAATCAATGCCCTCAAGCTGCTGGTGTTTGGATTCATTGCTGGTTTGTCTGCTGGGAGATGGTTATGGAATCATTCTCATTGGGTATGCTCACCTTCGAGTCCTCCTTTAACCTCTGCCTCACATCTAACCAGCCATCATTTTTTCCTCCCCAAATCTTTCTTATCTATTCAGTGATGTCCACCCACCCACCCTAGGTCCCTTGCTGGTAAATTCTGAGGATTTTTTTTTAGCATCTTAGCTAAGTGCCAGCTCCCCAGGCAGGACCCAAATCTGACTTTGTGAGCCCTGGGCCTTTTCTTCCTCCTCCCAGGGAACTTTGATTACACATTGCTTGGTCTCTGTCTCTGTCCCCAGTGAAAATAAAATCCAACACCCAAGCTGTTCATCTTCTCCCAGTGCCTAGTGGGAGGCTGGCATTAATATTCAATGGCAATGTTACCCCGTAGGAAAGGTCAACACTGTCCTCTGGGCTGTTGTTGCAGTCTAATTGTACAGCGGCATTGTGCATACAGCACAGCTGTGGTTCAGCATCGCTCTGGGCTGTGGTGGCACTGTGACCCCCCCCAGACTGTGAACCGCAGGAGGTGGGAACTCTGCCTTATTCCCCTAGCTGTCCCCAAGTCTGTCATAAAAAGTAGTTACTGATTTTTGGGTGGTTTTGACCTTTTTGAGGATGAGAGATGGCTTAGAATACAGGTAAGAAAGTACAAATACAGACTTTCTCAGAATCTTCTTATCAAGATACAAAGGCAACAAACATTTTCTTCATTGTCAGTAAAATTCTAAGGGGACACTCCGTTTCCCTGGGCCTGCATGACCCGCAGGCCTCTCTCCCTGGGGTAAGTTGATTGGGCCCTCGTGCCTTGACTCCCCCAGCCTCACTCACCCTCCCATCTCTCCCACTGGTCTCTCCTAGCCTGGGTCCTGTCCCATTCCTTGTCTTCCAGCCCCAGACACCCAGGGAAACAACACTGCGTCCTGATCCTGTGCATCCAGAGCAACTCAGTTCCTTCTCGGGTCCCCAGGGGTGCTCTGGGGCTGGCCCCGCCCTCACCTCCCTCTACTTCCCCAGATCTGTGCAATCGCCAGCCTCTTTCTTGGTCGTCGCTGGGGCTGACCTTTCCTTTTCCTGGTCCTTTGCATCCAGACCACCCAGCTCCTCAGTGCAGTCCCCAGGAGCCCTGGGGGCTGCTTCCTGCCCCCATCTTCCTTTGCATCTATGGGTGACATGGCCACCAGCTGCCCTAGACCAGCATCTTTCCTGGGCCCGGCTCCCAGGTCAGTCCAACCCCCAAATTCCTGAGGCCAAAATCGTTCCTGGAGGGATCCAGACCTTAGGAGAAAGCCTGAAAACACCTGATCCTCATCTGACTTGGGCCTCTGTGGGAACTCCCGAAGACAAAGCAATCTGGCCACTCCAATATAAAATCAAAAGAGAGAACCAG
>NW_008339354.1:864514-865024 GCF_000622305.1 Nannospalax galili
GGCCACAGGCCAGTCCAATAGAGGAAATTCCCCAATTGAGGATCCCTCAACCCAGGTGTGTCAAGTTGACACTAAAGCTATCCAGCATAAACATGAAAAACCAAAATAACATATCCTCACCAAACACCAATAGTCCTCTAGAGGAATACAATGAGAACCCCCTAGAGATAATGCAGGACATGGAACTCAAAAGAACAATTAAAAACACGATAAAAGAATTCAGTGAATTTAAAGAACACACAAAGAAATCAAAGAACTGAAGGAAGGTAGGGATAAACTTCTGAATGAATTCAGAAAAAAGCTAGAAATATTGAGGACTACTCAGGCTGAAATGAAGAAGGAAGTGAAACAGTCAGTAAGCCAGTTAGAAACGATAGGAGAAAGCCTCACCAATAGGATGAAAACAGAGTATCAAGACTGGAAGATAAAGTGGACCAACTAGACCACTCAAGCAAAGATTATGAAAAATTTAAGAAATCACAAGAATGGAATATGTAGGAATTGTGTGAT
>NW_008339354.1:866047-866362 GCF_000622305.1 Nannospalax galili
GTTTAAGGGAGTGGGGAGGGAAGGGTATACAAGGAACCTAGGGGATAAAGGGAAAGAAAGAGCTCAAGAGAGGTAGGACCATAGGAGAAGGGAATTAGTAAGCGAGAAAGGGGGGAAATGGGGGCACCTTAATTGGGGAAACCATGATGGAGGGGTGAGACAATGCAAGAAATAGACAATGCCTAGCTAGTTTTAAAAACTATAGGGAACCATATTACTCCAACAACCTACTGACAAATTATAAATAGCAGATCAAGAAATATATGTCTAGGTAAGGTTTATCTGAGAACAATTGGTCTTTGCCCAAGCTTTAGC
>NW_008339354.1:868285-874994 GCF_000622305.1 Nannospalax galili
AAAAGCTCATTTAATTTTATGTCATAGGGTTTATACTGAGTTCAATATTGTATGACTGTATTAATCCAACTGTGAACCTAAAAATTTACAGCCACCTTTGAAAGAGATGTATCCTTGCTCTGGAATGTGTTACTGAATATGTTAAAGCTGAACTGAAATGCTTCTTCTAATCATGTGGTTATTAAATTTTAAAAAATTAAAAAAAATTCTAAGGGGACATGGAATTCCTAAAAAAAACCCTCAAGATGGGTTGGGCTTGTGGCTAAGTTGATAGGCTGCTTCCTTTGCAAGCATGAAGTCCTGAGTTCAGGCCCCAGTACCACATAAACTGGGTGTGGTAGCACATGCCTGTAATCCCAGGATATGGGGCCACAGAAGCAGGAGGATCAGTTCAAGACCATCCGCAGCTATATGGTAAGTTCAAGGATGGCCTACCTTCGATGGTTAGTTTTAAATGTCAGCTTGTCACAATCTAGAACTGTCTTGGAAGAGAGTCTTTAGGAATTATCTAAATCAGGTAGACATGTAAGCATGTCTGTGGGGGATTGTCTTGATTGTTGATCAACCCAGCCCACTGTGAGTGGCACCATTCCCTAGGTTGGGCCCTGAACTGTGTAGGAGTGCAGGAAGCTAGCTGAGCATTAGTACAGGCAGGCATGCATTTGTTTCTTTCTGCTCTTGACTGTGGATGTGATGTGACTCATCGCTTGAGTTCCTGCCTTGATGTCTCTTCAATGATGGACTGTAATCTGGAATTGTAAACCACATACGCTGTCTTCTCTAAGTTGCTTGGTCAGGGTGTTTAAATAGAAATAAAACTAGAAGTCTTCCCTATAAAGCTCCACTGATATGTAGTCTCAGAGAGCCTCTGGGCTCAGGAGCCAAAGATAACTTAAGGCCCTTGGGCTCTGGATGGCGATAACCAGTTTCCACAGCACAGCTGTGTTGGTTTACAGGATCAGCAGCCTCACCCTACATGTCACTCACAGCAGAACCCTCCAGTCCCATGCGTCACTCACAGCAGAATCCTCAGATTCTGGGTCAAAGGTTGTGAATCTCTTGATGAGGGGCCAGAGGGAGGTTGGCTGGTGTCACAGAAAGGAGGTGGATTAGCAGGGCAGGTGAGAATGGGGTGGTAGGAGAGGTGGCCAGGGACAGGGCAGCTGGGGAGTGAGGCAGATGTGTCAGTCTTGCCAGGTTCAGTGCTTGCTGGAGGGGAAACATCTAGGTGCAGGAATTGTCATGTCTCAGAAGAGCCAGGGAACCAGAAGGACACCAGATCATGAATACCACAGCAGGCTGACAACCCAGCGGAAGTGACAGTGGTCAAAGATGTTGTTTTACTGTTCATCTTCCTGCCTCGAGGAAACTTGCCAGAGACATTTACAGGTCCAGTTGAGCACAGGACCTGTTGGTCTGCTGACTTCATTGAAGGGAAACTATTGGAAAAGATGTCTTTGTGAGGTCACCTTTGATTCCAGAACTTAACAGAGGTCACTCAGGCTGACCCAAGTTATTTCAATGTCCTTCGGAATCAGGGATCTTTCCTCAGATTTGCCACTCAAGGAAAGAGAAACAGATTTATTCTTGGGATGTGGTGGGGTGGTGTTTTAGATATGCTATCCTTATCTTTGAGGCTTGTGGTACTATCAGAGTTATTAGGGCCAAAGCCTGGGCTCTGGCAGTGAGAGAAAGAGAACAATTCTATGTTTGGTTTGCAGTATCAGCATTGGGCTTAAAGGAAGTGCAACCCACCAGCCTGGACTTCGCTGCTCCCAGGATAGTCCTGTAAAAGCAGCTGATGAGCTGGCATCTCCTGTTGAGGCCGTTCTCCTGCTAGCCCTCTTTCCACCTACAATGCCTGCAGGTGCACCTGAAATACCTTCTGCACTTCAGACTGTTTTTCTCTTTGTACTTGGTATTATAATCATGCAACCTGATGTATTATGTAACCAGGTTCAATTCTGTTTTTTGTCATAATTTATTTATTTTTGGTCTTTTTGAGACAGGGCCTCCCTGTAGCCCCAGCTGGCCTGGAACTCACTATGTAGACCAGGCTGGCCTTGAACTCACAGAGATCTGCCTGCCTCTGCCTCCCGAGTGCTGGGATTAAAGGTGTGCACCACCATGCCTGGCTTATTTCTGTGATAATTTAATTAAATGCTTTCTTAATACTCATTGGATGTGAATCACCGGAAATGTCTAGTTAAATGTATACAAATAAAATGTGAAAGAAACTCTGAAAACAATCTGGAAATTTTGATTCAGAATATGTCTGAGCATTTTGAGCTCTTGCTGTGCTTTAAAGAAACCAGAAGTAAAAATGACAAATAAGGAAATATAAATGTAGATTTTGAAAAAGGGCGCACAGAGAGCTCCAGTTGGGGGCTGGAGAGCCAGCTCAGGGTAGAGCACCTGCTTCAGAAGTGGGAGGCGCTGAGTTCAACTCGGTTGGAAGACATCCACAAAAATACCTTTGTTCCTCACTGAAGACAAATAAATGCACGTTTTTCCAGTATTACATTAAAATTGTATTTCTTTTTGATGGGCAGGTTTTAAGGAAGAGGGCTCTCCCAGTATACCCTGAATAATGTATATGATGTAGGCTGTGGGGAGGGATCCAGTCACACATCCCTATCTAAGCCCAAGAGAGACAGGCTGTTGGGGCTACTACATTCTGACTGTAGATCTGGGCTTCTAGGTCCTAGGGAGAGGAGCCTAGTTTCATCTGGGGGCTGTGGAGAGGAGTCCATTAGGCACATTCTCAGAGCACCAAGCACAGCCCACATATAAAGGTGCCCTAAAATTATTAGCTGCTACTCATTCTTAAAACTTTTTTGATTTATTTATTTTTATTTTATGTGCATGAGTATTTTGCCTGCATATATGTAAGTGCGTCTGTGTTATGCATTGCCCATGGTGGCCAGAAGAGGGCATCAGATCCCCTAGAACTGGAGTTAAGGATGGTTGTTAACTGCCATGTAGGTAGGTGTTGGGCACTGAACCCAGGTCCTCTGCAAGAACAGCCAGTGCTGTTAACTGCTGAGCCATCTCTCCAACTCCAGTTGCTATCCTTTCTAAAGTACCACTTTTGTCTCTAACTTCTAAGCAAAAATAATTAACTCCAGGCACCTCAAAAAGAAACACAGGTTTTAGAATGTTACAGCAACTGTCTTCTCTGTGTTCTCATTAACTCTGTTCTGTCAAGCTATAGAAATGGAATTCTACCCAAGGATCAAAAAACTTTCCTCATAAAGAGCTAGTTACATGCTGAGTGTGGTGGCACACGCCTTTAATCCCAGCACTCGGGAGGCAGAGGCAGGCAGATCTCCGTGAGTTCAAGGCCAGCCTGGTCTATGTAGTGAGTTCCAGGACAGCTGGGGCTACAGGGAGACTCTGTCTCAAAACAAACAAACAAATAAAAAACAAACAAAAAGACAAAAAGAGCCAGTTACACAATGTTTTAAAGTTTGTGGGCCAGAAGGTTCCTGTTGCAAGCTCTCCTACAACAGATGGAAAGCAGTTACAGCAGATTATAATTGAATAAGCCGGCCCAAGTACCAGTAAGATGTTATTTTCAAAGCAGACAGCAGTTGGATTTGGCCTGTGGATTACAGTTCACTTAATCTTGTATCTACAGGAAGAGCTCTTAACTGAGTTGGGGTTGATAAAGTCTGTGAAGTTGTGTATAAGTTTGTAAATGTATTTTTCTGGGGTGAGAAACTATAATTTTCTTTACATTTCAATGGCACCACATTGATAATTTTTTAAGACCTCTTCCTATGCAGAAAGGGCCTCTTCTGGACATCCACAGTGGTTTTATTTATTTATTTATTTACTTATTTATTTGTCTTTTTGAAACAGGGTCTCCCTGTAGCCCCAGCTGGCCTAGAACTCGATATGTAGACTGGACTGGCCTTAAAGTCACAAAGATTTGCCTGCCTCTGCCTCCCAAGTGTTGAGATTAAAGGCATGTACCACCATGCCCAGATCCACAGTGTTTTATTTTTAAAAAGAATGTATTTATTTTTAATAATTTCTTTTTCAAAAGTTTATTTTGAAATAATTGCAGATTCTCAGGAAGCTGCAAAGGTAATAGCAAAAGATTGTAATTATGTAATTACAGTAAAGTGTCAAAATCAGGAAACTGACATTGGAGCCATGTGTGAACAGAATTCTCTGCCATCTTTTTGAAGCATTATTTTTATTTTATGTATATGAGTGTACTGTCTCCATGCATGTAAGTGTACCCGAGTCGTGCCTGAGGAGGATGAAAGAGGGCCTTGGATTCCCTGGAACTGGAGTTAGAGATGGTTGTTAGCCACCGTGTGGGTACTGGGATTCAAACCTGGGTCCTTTGAAAGAGCAGCCAATGCTCTTAACCATTGAGCCATATTTCCAGCCCCAATTCTCCGCCACCTTATGTCATGCATAAATGTAAACACTACTATAAAAAATACAGAGGTAGCACAAAGGAAATATGTAACTGGTTATAATCATACAGTTGCTTATGTGGTTTTTCCCATTGAAAAGTCTTTGGTTATGGGCTGGTGAGATGGCTGAGTGGGTAAAAGTGCCTTCCATCCAGCCTGGCTCTCTGCATTTGATGCCCAGAACCCACATGGTGGAAGGAGAGAACAGACTCCTGGAAGTTGTCCTCTGACCTCCACACGTGTGCCATGGTACACACACTCCCACATACACACATGCATGTATATACATATGCACACAAAACAAGTAAATAAAATATAATAAAAATTAATACTAAAATGAATTGATGGTTGTGAGCTTCCATCTAAAAGCTGTGTCTGTGTCCAGGAGAAACAGAATGCCTTGGTAGCTCAGACCAGAGTCCAGTCCACCTGTCTTTCTGACGCTATACTTATACCCGTCAAGGCTATGAGCAGGACATCTTAGCTCCTTCTAAACAGTTTTTTTTTTTTTTTTTTAAAGAGAAAAAATCCCATAATTACCAATTTATTGACTGGTTGAGTTTAAATCGTTTGTGAAATAGGCATTTATAAAAAGTAGCTTGAGTTTCGGTTGTGTTGGCCGGCTGAGCAAGGTCAGGGGGATCTCCTGATGCAGACAGACAGCTTTGTCGACTCAGAGCTTCCTTGCAGCTGGCCTCTATTTTCATTAACTTTAGAGTCCAGGGAGAATTAATTTTGGTTGTTTCCTTTTTACTAGTATAGAGGCGTCATCACACACAGCTGTGTGCATGATTTTTGCGGCCATGTTTCTATTTCTCTGGGATAAATGCTGAGGTGTGCAGTTTCTGGCTCATGTGGTAAGTGCATATTTACTTTATAAAGAAAATACAGTCTATTTCCACAGTTAATTATTTATTTTTTAAAGATGGTGTGAACATGTGCATCTTGATGGCTACGTTTAATTGCCAACTCAACACAATTAGAATCTTTTGGGAATGGAGTCTCAATGAGGCATCATCTGGATCCTGTGGACCTATCTTGGGAGGGGGATTGTTTTGATTACATTAATTGACATGGGGAGACCCAGCCCACACTGGGCAGTACCGTTCCCTAGGTTTGGTTCCTGAATTGTGTGAGAGTAGAGAAAGTGAGCTGAGTGGAGCCGTGCATGTGTCTCCCTCAGTTCTGACTGTGCTGACTGATGGTCAAGCTCCTGCCATGTCGGCTTCTCTGCTCTGACAGTCTGTGACCCGGAGCTGAAGTAAAACCATTTCTCCCCTAAGTTGCTTTTTCTCAGGGTATTTTATCACAGAAACAGAACTGAAAGTAGGTTACCAATTATTACAAAAGTACTTAAAGACACAGTAGCTGCACTTAATCAGAAAGCGCCTCACTGCCAAGGTCTCTATACGTCGTTAAGAGAAGGACTAACACAAGTTTGCTTTGGCCTCTGTAGTTTGCTTATCTGCTAACTTGGGTGTCTTGACCATAGTCAGGACCACCTGGTATTACTCATGTGTGATGAAATTCCTATGGTATTTGTGGTTTTTGCCTTTAAAAGTTAGTTCCACCCTCCCCTCGGAGCTGTGGGTCCTAAACCTGACTAAGGGACCACCTGGATGGCTATAGCCCTAATAAATTTGACCAATTAAAATTTTATTTGAGCCTGGTGGCTTTTTCCCAAACTCCGTAACAGTAACAGTCCTTTCCTGTCCTCCCCACAGCCAGCGGGTGGAGGAGCATTCTGCCTGTCCCTCATCTCTTCCAGCACTTGCTTGGCCCGCCATGTTGGAGGTCTTTCTGTGAAGCATCTATTGGCCTTCCTCCTGCCTTTTTAAACTTATGAGTGGGGCTACCATGCTGTATCCAAGCACTCCCCATATCTGTGGACTTCAGTCATTTCTTATTTTTGCTGTCATCCATAAGCAATGCAGCAAACACTTATGACATACCTCTGTGTGCAGAGTTTGGCTTTTCAAATGTAGACAACCGAGGCCAGACTATTAAATTAGACATGTGCATTTGTGAAGTTGATAGACATTGTCAAACTGTGTCTTTTTGAGACAGGGTCTCTCTATACCCCCAGCTGTCCTGGAACTCACTATGTAGACCAGGCTGGGCTTGAACTCATAGAGATCTGCCTGTCTCTGCCTCCTGAGTGCTGGGACTAAAGGTGTGTGCTACCACGCCTAGCCAAACTGTATTCTTAAAAGAACATATCAATGGGGCTGGAGAGATGGATCAGTGGCTAAGAGCACTGGCTGCTCTTACAGAGG
>NW_008339354.1:875188-885960 GCF_000622305.1 Nannospalax galili
GTATTGTCTACACGTGCATAATATTATCAATTTGTTTATTCTGTTACTTTGATGAGTAAAAAATTTTCTCTTTTTTGGGCATGTTGCTGTTTTGAAACGAAGTCTCCCTATAGCCCCACCTGGCCTGGTGGTCACTATGTGGACCTGGCTGGTCTTAGTCTCACAGAGATCTGCCTGCCTCTGACTCTGGAGTGCTGGGATTAAAGGAGTGAACTACCATGCCCAGTCCAAAGCAATTTTTAAGACCCATTAATTTTGAGAAAAATTTTATCAGACTAAAAAATTATCACTGAGATTCAACAATGCCAGAGTGTCTCTCACCAAACTCTCCTCTAGATCCTTCACAGAAAGTACGCATCTGCAGTTATCGACTGCAAACACAGGCAGGCTTAGTGATGGTCAACTTGCATTCTCAATCTTTATTCGGGGTTCTCTTCAAGTATAATCCGAATAATAGTTAATGTGTTGTAAAATTTCCCCTCACTTATTAGCACTGCCTCTAACAGACTGAGCTAACCAGCCACACATATTTCCCCTCACTTATGATACTGAAAGGCCCCACTCAAAGTTATTGGTGTACATTCTGGATAATTTGATATTGACTTGAGTGTTTTATTTCCTTAAAGTAATAAAATCTCTTCTCCCAATTTCATTGTTTTTAGATTTTTTTAATTTGTTTTTCCTGGCCCACAGCTCCCCTGTGTATTTTGGTGTGATGTACTTGTGGAGAAAAGAATCAAATGAAGAAATTACAGATGAAGCAATAATCCGGAAACCAATGTCCCTTTTCCTGGGAATGCGGAGAGCTGGTGAGGGGGAAGCTCCTGACAGGATCTGGCCGGTAGGTGGAGCCTTACACACCAGGGCAGCAGGCGGTGCTGCCACAGCTCTTAGTTGAGGGAGCACAGGGGGAAGTGCAGTTGGACTGTGTGGCCTCTCCTGGGTGGGACAGCGCTGCTCTCAATCTGTTATTGAACAAAGCCAGGACACAGCAGGAATCATGGCTTTGCTCTAGCTGTGCTGAAGGTCTGCTCTCTTCACTTGGAGGTAAATTCTCTTTTCTTTACTTCTTGGCCTGCAATAGGAATAAAATTAGACATGGGAGAAAGAAGTTGTGAGGAGCTGAAAAGAAAAAGAAAGTGAACAATAAATAATGAAACAAAAATTAGGTAAAGGTTTTGTCCAAGTCTCTGCTGACAGTGTGTTCTGAGTGATGGTTTTCATAAAGAAAATGGACAGAGTTTAATGGATGACTAATAGGAGAGGGTGTTTCTGAGAAAAAGTAGAACTGGACTAAATAAATTCCCTTAGGGTGTTTCACCTTCCTGAATAACAGAACGTAGTTAAAGACTAATGTAACTTTCCATCGGTTAAATATAATGATTGGAAAATCCAGATACTTTTGTCAGTTCTCAAATAGAATTTGAGAAATACTTGTCACTGAAGTTCTTTTCAAGTATTTGATGAGTGAAGAATGAACTAGAACATGTGTTCAGCCTGTGCATTTCCTCAGTCACCTCGCCCCTATGAATACTTGGATGCTGCTGGTGCTCTTGGGAGGACTGCCACTTTCTTTACTGTGCTGTTTGCAGCCAGGCTCTTTGCACATGTTCCTGTTCATATTGTCAGGTGTGGGCTACCCCAGCTCCCCCACTCCTCCCACAATTTCCCCACATGGCCTCAGTTTCTGGACCAGTCCACTCTGAGATGGGGATTGCAGAAGTTCATCAAATGATCCAGTGGCAGAGTAGGTCTCTCAGGCTCCAGACAGGAAGACAATCAAATCTATTGATCTCCCATAGTCTCCACACTGAGCAACAGAGCATCAGCAACACCAACAATAATGGTGGTCATGGCATAGATGGTGGCGGCAGCACCAGTGTCAGCCACATTACCAGTGTCAGCCACTGCATCAACAATAGCAGCAGCATCAACAACACCAACAGCAGCAGCATCAGTAATGGCAGTGGACACAGTAACAGTAGCAAACACTGCATCAATGGCAGGGCCAAGAACAGCGGTAGTAATGGTAAAAGCAGCAGCAAGAATGACAATGACAATAGCAGCAAGAATGGCAACAACAGATGCAACAACCACAGCAGCATCACCAGCAGCAGCAGCAACAACAAAAGCAACAGTAGCAACAGAACAAGCAATGACATGAAGACCAACAGGAGCAGCATTAACAGCAGCAGCAATAGTAGCAGCAACACTAAGAGTGCTTGCAGCAACAATAACAGTAGCAGCAGCAACAGCAAAAACAGTATCGACAACATCAACAGCAAGATGGGCGACAACAACAATATAAACAACAGCAGCTATAGCGGCAATAATACTAACAGAAATAGCAGCAACAATAAACAGCAGAAACAAGAACACCAGCAAGAGCAGCAGCAGCAATAACGTCAGCAACAGTAACAGTTGGACCAGCAGTGACAACAGTTACAAATACACCAGTAACAATGACATCAGCAACAGCAGCAGCAACAAGAACATTGGTAAAAACAACAATAACAGTAGCATTAGCACCAGCAACAATTGTATTAGTAACAACAGCAGCAGTCCCAGCAACAGTGGTAGCAACAACAATAGTAGCAACAGCAGCGACAACAACAACAGCAGCAACAACAGTTACACCAGTAACAGTAGCAGCACCGGAAGCACCAGTAGTAATAGCTGCATTAGCACCAGCAACAACAGTGTTAGCAACCGGAGCAGCAACAGCAATGGCAAAGAAAACATGAACATCAGCAACAGCAACAACAGTAATAGCTGCATTAGCAGCAGCACCACTAGCATTAGCATCAGCAGCAGCAACAATAACACCAGCAGCAGCAGCAGCATTAGCAACAATAACAACATCAGCAGCAGCAGCCCCAGCAACAGCAGCAGCAACAATAGTAGCAATGACAGCAGAGGCAACAACAATAGTAGCATTAGCAGCAGCAGTAATTGTATTAGCAGCAACAGCAGAAGCAAGCACAACAATAACACCAGCAACAGCAGCAGCAGCAACAACAGCAGCAAGAGAAGCAGCAGCAGCAGCAACAACAACAGTTACACCAGTATCAGTAGCAGCATTGGAAGCAACAATAATAATAGCTGCATTAGCACCAGCAGCAATAGCATTAGTAACATCAGCAGCAGCAACAATAACACCAGCAACATCAGCAGCAGCAATAGCGGTAACAATAATAGCAGCATTAGCACCAGCAACAAAAACAGCAACATCAACAGCAGCAGCAACAGCAACAGCAGTAACAACAGCAGTACCAGTGGTAATAATAGTGGCTACATTAGCACCAGCAACAGCAGCAGCAACAACAGCAGTAACAACAGCAGCACTAGTTGTAACAATAGTAGCTACATTAACACCGGCAACAACAGCATTAGTAAGTCACAACAGCAGTAGCAGCAACAGCAGCAGCAGCAACAATAACATCAGTAACAACATCAACAACAGGAGCAACAACAATAACATCAGCAAGAGCAGCAGCACCGGAAGTAACAATAGTAACTCCATTAGTAGCAGCAACAATAACAGCAACAACAGCAACAGCAGTAGCAACAACAATTACACCCATTACAACAGCAGCACCAGAATAACAATAGAAATAGCTACATTAGCACCAGCAGCAGCAGCAGCAACAATAACGTCAGTAACAACATCAACAACAGAAGCAACAACAATAACATCAGCAAGAGCAGCAGCACCGGAAGTAACAATAGTAACTCCATTAGCACCAGCAACAATAACAGCAACAACAGCAACAGCAGTAGCAACAACAATTATACCCATTACAACAGCAGCACCAGAATAACAATAGAAATAGCTACATTAGCACCAGCAACAACAGCATTAGCAACAGAAGTAGCAACAATAACATCAGTAACAACATCAGTAACAGCAACAGCATCAGTAACAATAGTAATAGCTGCATTAGCACTTGCAGCAGCATCAGCAACAATAACAGCAACAGCAGAAACAGAAGTAGCATCATCAACATCTGCAACAACAGCAACAGCTGCAGAAGCAACTGCAGCAGCATCAACAGATTTCAAAATGTAATTTCTGATTGACAGTGTCAGTGGAGTTCTTATTTTATAGAACAACTGTGAAAACTTGCATGAACAGTAATGCTGCCTCCAGGGCAAGTATCAAGCCCTGCACATTATATGCATCACCTCCTTTATTAGTTATGAAAATAGCAGGTACTGAGACACCGAGGCCACCCAGATGGGATGTGTGAGCATGGTCTGTTGGAGTCTATGTGTTCCTCCCCTTGTGTACAACTGCCTGCTGCTGGAGCTGGCCAAGGAAAGGCCTGGGAGGACTTTGGTGTGCAGTAAGACTCTGGGCTTTATTCTGCCAGGATGTGGATAATGCCTGCTTGGTGTGAGCCAGGTGCTGTGCTCTGCTGCAGGGATACATAGTGCTCAGGATGTGGTCTCTGTCCTCCAGGGTGAGGTTCATGTACACAGGAAGGTGTCTTCTGACGGCAGGGGCTGGCTTCACTTAGAGGCTTCAAACTCAAATGTTCACATGAACCAGGCCCAGGACGATAGGAAATGCTGGGGACTGTGGTCTACTACAAAGGCGTGCTCTCCAGAGAATGGAGCCACCATTTGGTGCCCACAAATTGTCACCAAGAGGAACTGTATGCTTGGGTTCCCACATCTGGGTCTGTCACAGTTCCTGGAAGTCCAGCTATGTGGCATTTCCCACTTTAGAAAAGGCTGTGTGGTTAGACAAAGCATTCGAGAACTTTGTCCTGTGTGACCTCTGGCTCAACCAAGGCTGGTGTTAATTCTCTACTCAAGTTTGAGGAAAAGCTTCAGACTTCTGGGATTCAGCAGCATTTCAACCGAGTACTGGGTATGTTACACATAGAACAGCTCAAACTCAGCTCACTTCATGCCACCAATAGGCCAGAAATGGAAAGGAAGAAATAATTTAAAATGTCTACACAGACCACGTGGACACTTGTAAGGACAGTGTCAGGTGGTTTCTCTCTATTTAGATTCTTTTTCGTTTACTTTTGGCTTTTCTGTTTACATATGCTTTAAAATTCAGAATTCACTAAAAGGAACACATAGAAAAGTCTCTGTCCCATCTGTAATCCACAGCCAGTGAATCTCATAGACAACCCGAGTCAGGTTCTTGCATATTCTCCCAGAGATACAAGTTCATATATATTTTCATACACACATATATACACACATATAACATACATATATATATAAGTAATATGTTCTATAGACCCTATACATATAATAAACCCTATACATATCTAGACATATACATATATACATACCTATGATAAAGTTTAATTTATAAATTAGGTAAAGTAAAATATTTTTACTATATAACAATCTCAATGTATATTATTTTTCCTGTCTTTACCAAGTTGAGAACTTTTACCTTTTCACTTGAAGTTTCTTCTTGGCATGCTTGAACTGTCAGCATCATTGCTCTTGAACTCTGTGCTCATGATTAAGTTAAGTAAAGGTAAAGGTTATCTGGACACAAGCACAGAGATAGCCCAACAGGCCAACAGATAACAGATGGTTTTTCAGTGACTGGCAGGTGGGTAGCATGTACAGTGAGAATGCTCAGTGACTTGTGGGTGGGTAGGTATATGCCAGACAAAGGGATGTGGTGTGACATGAGTATGACAGAGACATACATGCAAGATTTTACCACGCCACTTAGAGAAGCATGCCTATAAAAGCCATGAATTGCTTATTTCTGGAATTTCCCATTTAATAGTTTCAAACTTCAGTGGAAGCTGTGGTACCACAGGTTTTATTCAGAGTGTGGAAATAAAATTTAAAAAAAGAAGAGTGCTACAGTATTTCAATACTCTCACTGTTTTATTTTCAATGTAATTGTTTTTTCTATGTATGAGTGTTTGCCTGACCCTCTGTAAGTGCAGCCATGGGTGCAATGCCCATGAAGGCCAGAAGAGGGCTTCAGATCCCCTGGAACTAGAGTTATGGGTGGTTGTGAGTCACAATGTGGGTGCTGGGGACTGAACTCTGGTCCTCTGCAGGAGCAGTTAGGGCTCTTAACCACTGAGCCATCTCTTCAGATCCCTTTCAATATTTTTTTTTACATTTGTATGTTTATTCCTGTTATATTTATCCAAACATCAGGATATATGTTTTTCTATGTTTCGCTTCCTTTCCAGTCATAAAATATTTTTGAAAAATTTTCTTATCAGTGGACATAAAGCTGCCTCATTCTTTTAGTGGCTGCATAGTATTTTATTGTGAAAAATGTAAGAATTTATTCAACTGGTTTCCAAACTGATTGGCACTAAGGTTGCTTCCAATCTGTTGTTCCAAATGTATCACTGTTGCTGAAATGTGAATTTGGCGTTCATTCCCTTCCCAAATTCTTCAATTTATCCAATGTTTTCCAATATAATCGTGTTATTTTTTTAAGGCAATACTAAAAAAAAGATGTTTTAACAGTCCTATCCACACATTTCACACATTTCACTATGTGAATTTTGGGAGATAGAAATAGGTAAAGGGGAATGCACATTTGTCATCCGGTGGTTACTAGCCTTTTGAGCATGGGGAAGGGGGTTCTAACATTGCCCTCACAGCTGAGTCTGAGCTGCTGGTCTCTCACATTCTCCCCCAATACAGAATGCTTCAGGTGGTTTGATCTTTTGACAACTCAAGTGAACATTAGTGCAGTTCCCATTCACACTTCTCTAGTTATGAAGGGGGTTAGACACATATCCATATACTTAGGACCTGTTATAATTTCCTTTCTTTTGAGTTAGGTGTTGTTCTTGTACCTTTGTTAGAATTCTTCATATATCCAGGAAACTAGCCCTTTGTAGAGCACTAAACATTTTCTCTAAGTTTATCAACTAACTTATGAGAGATTTTTTTTTGATGCAGAACCTTTAGTTTTTGTGAATGCAAACAGATGGGCTTTTCTCCTATAGGCACTGGACATTTTGTCTTTTGGTCACATTTAGAAAGACCTTGCCCATTATTAAAGTGTAACGTATAAAGCAACCCTGTGATGTTTTCATTAACTTACTGTTTTTTTCAATATTAAACTCTTTGACATAGCTTGTATTGATTAGTGTATGATATGAGGAATGGATTCAACCCAATCTTTCTCCCCAACTGGACTCAAAACACAGATGGAAGAGTTAATCCAGGGACCTCGGGTCCATACCTCTGCATGTTCTCAGCATCCTCTATGGTTTCAGGAAGAGCTTTGCCTTTGGTCTCTGGTAGCAGCAACACCAATCCTCCGGCAACGAGGCCAACCACAGCTGAGAGACAGGCGCAAACCACATTAAAATCAGGAAAGGCAGGTTCTATAATTAGAGCTCCCTTTATTTTTTCTCTCTTTTGTGGACTAGTTTCTTATTCTTATTTATAGATTATTTAGCCATCTTTCACCTCCCTATTTTCCATCATAAATAACATGCTGATTCCAAACATCATTGGGTTACAATTCCTTTTAGGGAAATGAAATTCTTAACATTTTGAGTCAAGGTTATTCTGGGCTACAGGACATTGACACAATGTTAAGAAACCTCAGAGTTAGAAAATAACTCTGAAAAAAACCTAATCATATGAAAAAGAAGAACATAATTCTGCCAATATAAAGCATTTAGCAATGGAAATAAGCCAGAAAGCTGGACCGTTACTGGCAAACAAGAGTAATGCACTGGGGCCATCAAGGTGGCTCAGAGGGCAAAAGCACTTGCTGCTGAGGCTGATGGTGTGAGTTCAATTCCTGGGACCCACATGGTAGAAGAAGAGAACTGACTCACACAGGTTGTCCTTTGACCTCCATATGTGTATCATGGCATATATGTGAACACACACACACACACACACACACACACTGTAATTAAATTATTTTAAGAAAAGAGTTTATGTCTGTACATTACTGCATGTATAATACCAGTAAAAACATAGCTAGGCCATTTAGTTCAAATTCAGATGTTTAGACCAGATGTTCAAATACAGATGAGGCATCACTCATCTGTAATCCTAGTACTTGTGAGATTAAGGCAGGAAGATTGTAAGTTCAAGGCTATCGTGAGCTACACGAGGCTCTGTCTCTGTGCTGGTTAATTTTGATTGTTAACTTGACATAATATAGGGTCATCTGGGAAGAGGAAACCTCATCTGAGGAATTTCTCAGATCTGATTGACCTCCGAGAGATCGCCTTGACTGATGATTGATATGGGAGGCCCAAGCCACTGTGGGCAGCACCATCCCTAGTAGGTGGGCCTGGGCTATATAAGAGAGCTAGCTGAGCAAGTCAGAGAACAAGAGAATGCTTCCATGGTTCCTCTCTCCAAGTTCCTGCCTTGACTTTGTGCCCTGACTTCTCTCTTCCTCAAGTTGCTTTTGGTTAGTGTTTTTTTTTTTTTTGTTGTTTGTTTATTTATTTTTTTAATCTTCTGCACCAAAAAGAAAAAAAACAACATATATCTAAGACTGAGGATGTAGCTCAGTGGTAGAGAACTTACTCAGCACCCATGACACCCCAGGTTCAATCCCCAGTATAGCAAAAATGAAGGAGGCCAAGCACATGGGTAGAACATTTGATGCTTATGTTCACCCAACTCCTTTTATTCCTTTTTTCTCTATTTCTAATCTTTAATAACACTCATGTTAATATTTTTGGCTTCTTTAAACTCATATTGAAGATTTATAGCTCTAAAAGGTGTATTTTGATGCTTTTTCCATAATAGAATGTAGGAAGTGGGGTGTCAGTTCTTTACGAGGTCGGTTTCAAAGCCCTGCATGCTAGAGTTTAGTATTCATCAGAAATGCTGGGAATGGATCCACGGGACACTGGGCTTGAGTACAAGCCTGACTCTAAGTGCCCAAGTCCAACTCTAGCTACTGGCTGGTCTGAGGGCCTGTGAAGGGCCTAAGAGCACTCTGCCCTTTGAGTGGGATAATCCCCCTCACAGGAGTGCTCTGAGGCTGAGGTGAATTAACACTTGCCAAGTCCTGAGGATAATACCTGACCCATGGTATGGACTGTGGGCATGGCCGAGAATCATTAACTGTTCTAAATCCCCCAAACCTCTCAAATTGGCAACACATTCAGTTGGCTCTGAAATCTGGAATTGCCTGGGACGGTCTCAAGGAGGGATTGTCTACAGTGGGTTGGGCTGTGGACATGTCTTATCTTATTAACAGGTGTGAGAAGACCCAGCCCACTGTGAACAGCACATTCCCTAGACAGGAGGTCCTGAATTGTATAAAAATGGAGAAATGGCACTGAGCATGAGCAAGGTAGTGAGTGTACATTCATCTCTCTGCTCTTGACTGTGGGTGTGATGTGACAGCTCTTGGAAGTTCTTGACTTCCTCACAATGATGAACTGGTAACCTAAATTATAAGCAGAAATAAACCCATTTTTCTCCCAAGTTGCCTTTTTTTCAGGATGTTTTATCACAGTGGCAGAAGTGAAGCCAGGACAGTAGACTAGGTTGGCCTTGAACCTGAGGTCCTCCTACATCTGCCTCTGAAGTGCTGGGACCACAGGTGTGCCCCAGCACCCCGCCCCCCCAGCCAGCTTGCATCTCAGAAGAGCGTGAACGCTAAAGTATAGTAGATTCTCCAGATTACCATCCACACAGTGCTTTATATATGCAAAGATAAGCCTCACACATGATCTTGTGTTGTCCTGGTGTTGGGGATAGAACATAGGGCTTTGTTCATGCTAGGCACGCACCATACCATTGAGCCACACCCAGCCTTCCAACGCTCTCAGTACTTTTAGGTTCTTAGATGAAATAGCTATTTTAAGTCCACAGTGAACATGCTATTTCATGGAAAAGAGTGGAGAGAGAAAAGGACTTACGATGAGAAAGTCTCAGCCATAATTCCTGTGAGCTGCCAGGTTAAAGGTTGGCCACCTGCAAAGGTGAGCTAGGGATAGTCTGAGTTTACTGTGACTGTTGAAATGCAGTTTCCTCTGTGTCTTCCAGGGGAACGTGAGGCAGGAAAAACATCTACTTCAGTTCCTCTGGGTCTAGTAGCCATTAGAGAAACAGGAAGTAGCCTATTTGCTATCCAGAAATGTCCTGCTGACCCCTCAGCACCACCAACCACCAGGATTCGGACATCTCTAACTTCTCCCCCGAAGGAGTTGGGGTGTGATGGACACTTCCACAGGAGGAAGCGGGCTCTGGGACATGTCCCCCAGCCAGTGCCAGGGAGTCAGAGATTTGGGGGATGTGCCTCCTGTCAGTGGGGCTAGTCACTCTGGGGCCACACGCTGGCTATCTCAGGATAAAGAGTGTGTGTCCTATTGATGTTGGCCATCTTGTTAGTGTGTTGGAATGAGGAGGAATTCATTGGGTCTATTTCGGTGGAGAGTTATAGCAACAGCTTGAAACTTTCTCTGGCAGATCTTCAGGAGTGGAAAATTTCCTAGTCACAAATCTCTTGAGAAGAAGGGATGGGAAGGAATGAACCAGGGTAAGTGTGTGCAGGGGAACACGCGGACCCAAGAGAGTGGCAGTGGGTGTGTCCCCGGGTCCATCTGCTGTGGAGCCCGGGGGAAAGGTCGGTGTGGCCTTCCCTGAGGAAAAGGGTAGGTGTGGTTAAAAGCTGCTCAGAGTGGATCTGAAAGGAGACTAGAGTGGTGACTGAGGTGCTCTGGTTACCCAGAGTGGGTGAATGAGTGTGCCTGATTCTCAGACCACACTCACCCCTGTAGACACACACACACACACACACACACACACACACACACACACAC
>NW_008339354.1:885982-887399 GCF_000622305.1 Nannospalax galili
AAGCAGTTGCCCATAGGGATGTTAGTGTGGACCCTTCGTGATCGCACGTGATGGCACCCTCTATCTGACAAGCAAGGAAAGCAAAGGGGAGGACTAGGGAGCAGCTGGGTGATTCCCACCTGCTCCCAGCTCCCTGGGCAGGAAGAGGCACTGCCAGGCCATGACCTCAACTCTAGCTGCCCAGAGAAAGGGGTAGGGGTGGGATACAATATTAACCCAGGGACTCCATTGCACTGACACATCTTACTAACTGTGGATTCTGTTTACTCTGGGTTTTGAAATTTTAATCCACTGTCTTTGAAGTAATAAAGTCAAAGTGCTTTGTGATTTACTGCCTCTGGGAGTGGAGGCAGCAAGGGTTAATTCTTTGATGGAGACTGAAGCACAGTCGGGAGGGAGTTGGGGCTCTGCAGGAAAATGGCATTCTGTCCGGTACCTCTGTGTTAGTAGCAGATAAGAGCATTACATGTGCTGATAATGTTACTGATTACTGATAACTACGCCTATGGAGATTTCTCACCAAACACCACCAGTGGGAACTCCAGCCAGATGTGGGTGAGGCGGTAGACCAGGAATGGTGTGATGATGCCGCCAATGTCACACATGGAGGAACAGACCAGGACACCGAGATTCCTAAGCCACAGGAAACAGATTCAACCTTTTAACTTATCACAGGCACCTCCCACAGCACCCCAGGTAAATGCTTCTCCAAACCATGAAATGTCTGAGGATGGAAAAATGTTGCTCATGTGATTTCCACATACGGGCACAGTTCTACCCACAGTCTGTTGTTCTTGTTTGCTAGAGCTTTCAGACTGGGCAGGGACTAAGGTTTAGTTCTCCCTCCATCACCTGACCTCCCCATGCCAAGTCTACAGTTACCATGGACCCCTTTAGGTGCTCTGATGGCTCTCTCCCTAGTGGCCCTGCTCTTTCGATCCTGTGTTTTCTGGAAGTTACCCAGCCTGTAAGGGTGAGAGTGAGCTGCTGCCTCCTGCCTCTGAGCCCCCTCCTGACACCTCACACTGTGCTTTGAGATGTGAGGCCTTCTGCCTGCTCACAGGGGGGCCCTAGCTCAAACCCAAGCATTCCCACTCACCTGATGAATGTGGGGTACAGTTCAGCATTGACCAGGCAAACCATCTCATAAGCCATTGTGATGCCCATCCTACCCAAGCATGCAACGGTGACTTTCAGCCACTGTAGATCTGAGGGGAAAACCTGGCATTCATCCACACTGCACACGGCCCCTTGGCCCCAAACAGTGCTTCAGAGCCTAAGTACTTGTGAGGGCAAATTCCACATTCCAGAACGAGATAAGGAAGCAAGAACTTCTCTACAGACACAAGACAAAGGCAGCAACCTCTGAAGGTCTGCAATTCTAATAGTTCTGCGTGTGCGCGTGTGTGTGCGTGTG
>NW_008339355.1:0-215 GCF_000622305.1 Nannospalax galili
TGGGATGAACCAGAGTGTCTTTGATTTGTCAAAATGTAGGACAGCTGAAGTTTCAGCTGTGCAGACAGGTTTCTAGTGTTTGTTGGGTTCTACCACTAGATGTGCAGCACCCCCAGAGTTCCTTATGCATCTTACAGGACAGGAGATGGTGCCAAGACTCTCTGCTCCCTGGTCTGCACATGCGTGTGTGTGTGTGTGTGTGTGTGTGTGTGTGT
>NW_008339356.1:0-236 GCF_000622305.1 Nannospalax galili
TTGATCAAGAGGACAGGTGACCCACCACAATTACAGGACATTTTGAGAGGTTCCCATAGTCCCCTGGAGCTTAGTCGACTTAGGAGGGCAAGGAGCAAAAACTGTCCTTTATGTCCCTCTGACCACATTAGTATGGGCCTCAACGTATGGCTGTTAGGCATCCAAGAAGGTTAGTTCCACCAGTATGGCACTTTTAATTACCATGTGCCATGTAGCTAGAACTTGGGCAAAGACCA
>NW_008339357.1:0-265 GCF_000622305.1 Nannospalax galili
TGGGTCTTCAATTTTGTTCCATTGATCTATGGGTCTATTTTTGCGCCAGTATCATGTTGTTTTCATTACTATAGCCCTGTAATACAGCTTAAAATCTGGTACAGTAATCCCCCCATTGTTGCTCTTTAGTGCTCAGCGTTGTTTTGGCTATCCGAGGTCTTTTTGCTTCAGTATGAATCTTAGGATGTTTTTTTCCAATTCTGTGAAAAATATCCTTGGGATTTTGATAGGGATTGCACTGAATCTATAAATGATTTTTGGTAGG
>NW_008339358.1:0-230 GCF_000622305.1 Nannospalax galili
AGTTATACAATATTGAACTCAGTATAAGACCTGTAAGACAAAAAATTGAATTGAAAGGTTTTTAACCTTTAAAAAAGATCTCCATTTCATTTTAGAATATATTGTTCCTTGCAGAAAGACTCATTGTTTTTGCGACTAACACTGAGATGTTGGCGCATGCATCTCTAATCTGCATGTTACTGATTATTACTAGTCATAATCGGTTGCACTTGGATCCTTGGTGCCTATGT
>NW_008339359.1:0-281 GCF_000622305.1 Nannospalax galili
CCTTGGGTAACCCTGTTGCCTGTCCCAGAGACACCATGTGAGCATATGGCTAGAGGTGTCACAACCTTCAGAAGTCCCTCACTGAGCATAAGACATTTGGATCCAAGACACCTTTACATGTCGGGGCAGTTTACGTCCAAGGGGCTCACAGTGTTTCTTTGCTTCCTTTGTGCCCTGTTGGTAGTCACCCTCATCTTCTACTTTTGTGGTGAATTCCCCTTCTTGAGACCATCCTACAATGGGCAATTTACCACCACAATGCAGGGAACCACAAATGGCAG
>NW_008339360.1:0-748 GCF_000622305.1 Nannospalax galili
ACAATGGCATGTGCAAGCCTCCCAACCTGACACAAGCTAGTGTTACTGATAGACGTAAGATTGAACTCTGACTTATGGAATAACTTCTACTTTTTTCCTTTGAATTTAGTATCATTTTTTAAGACATTTCTTTTTTTAATTCTAGTTTGAAAAATGACGTCTTCAGATTCAGGTGTTAATACTTTTAAAAAATCAATGTATAATGCAGAGAATTGCAGATGTAGACCCTACTCGTTATTCATGGTTGGAAGGGGACATTCAGAAAAAGAATGTATAATGCAAATTTGGTTTAAAAGTACTTGAGGTAACGGATTTTTACAAGTGTTAGAATTAAATTTAGAGTAGTTGAATACTTCAGTGGTGTTAAACTTTAGGTCACCATTGGTTTATCTGTGCATATAAAAGAGAATCACAATTTTAAAAATCCCTTAACATTATTCTAGCAATTCTTCCTCTGTAAATAAAACTCACTGATGAAGACTCTGAGAACCATAAAACTCATTAATTAGTTCTGGCTTCTTATTTAAGAGGAAATGATGTGAATGATGAAATCATTGTCCAAAATTATACAACAAATGCTTGTAAAAAATCAAGTTACATAAATCTTGCTCCCTCAATCTATCTCTGTTGATATATGCCATATGCATAGATAGCTATAGTTTCTAGTAAATGACCTGGTGTTTTATCTACCTTCCTATCTTTGAGAACTTTAATAACAAAAAATACCCTAAAATGTTTCAAAACCAAT
>NW_008339361.1:0-258 GCF_000622305.1 Nannospalax galili
ATTACAGAGCTATAGTCATAAAAACAGCATGGTACTGCCACAAAAATAGACCCCGAGATCAATGGAACAAAATTGAAGACCCAAACATGAGTACATGCAATTTCAGCCACCTGATATTTGACAAAAGGGCCAAGAATATTCACTGGAGGAAAGACAGTATGCTCAGCAAATGGTCTTTTTGAGACAGCGTCTCCCTGTAGCTCCAGCTGCCTGAACTCACTAAGTAGACCAGGATGGCCTCGAACTCACAGAGGATCC
>NW_008339362.1:0-1275 GCF_000622305.1 Nannospalax galili
TTTCATCTACAGTATAACTGAGGAAAGTGCAGTTAAGTCTTATCAGCTCTACAATCCCAGCTACCATGAAATGCACCCTAGTCAGAATGGCTATCATCAAGAAAAAAAAAATGACAACAAATGCTGACTGCTGATGAGGGTGTGGGGAAAGAGGGACCTTTATTGACTGCTAGTTGGCATGTGTACTTGTGCAGCCCCTATGGAAATCAATGAGGGTTCCTCAAAAAACTGAAAATAGAACTCCAATATGACCTAGCTGTACGGTTCCTGGTTTGCATCAGCACACAATAGAGATACTCACACATCCATGTTTATAGCCGTACTATTCATGGTATCCAGGGGCCTAGATGTCTAACAACAGGAAAATGGATGAAAAATATTGTTATGGATACACAGTGAAACTTTATGCAGCTCTAAAGAAAAATGAAATAATGGTATTTGTAGGAAAATAGGTGAAACTACAAATCATTATGTTAAATTAAACAGACCAGACTCAGAAAGATAAATGCCACATTTTCTCCCATATGTAGAACATAAATGTAAACATATGTATATATGTCTACATATGTCTGTTTTTTTGGTGTATGTGTGTTTGTAAATTATGTAACTAGAAAGGGGAATGTGAGATTGGAAGAAAAGATCTTAAAGGACGTGGGAAATAGAGACAGAAATAGAATACACATAGCAGGAAAACAACAAGGGAAGGAAATGGGGAAATAAAGGGGATCCACTGAAAATGGGGAGGGCTCGTGGAAAAGGACTGGGTGAGGGAGGGAGTGAGAACAACATATAACGGCGTTTCAGTATGAATGTGCCACGATTAAATCTATCACATTATATTGTAACTTAAAAGTAATAAAGTTATCCACCAATTAAAAAGAACAGGCCTGGCAAGCTGGCTCAGCAGGTAGACTCTTGCTGTGCAAGCCTGATGACTCAAATTCAATCCCTAAAACTCATGTAAAGGTTAAAGGACAGAACTGACTCCACAAATTTGTTCTTTGACCTCCATTGGTGCATTGTGTCAAGTAAATGTGTGATTTCTTCAGCACATATACACACACACACACACACACACACACACACACACACACCCCACAGAACCTAGGGAGTCTAAGTAGACACCTTCAGGCATCTACCAGTATCAATGACCAGCATCTTAACATGATGTTTGGCTAGACTACCAGCACCTCTAGCAGAAAAGGGATTGTGATCAATTGTATGAGCAAAGGGATTAAATAGCATTTAGCTTTAGATGGTTGCAAACAAAACAAA
>NW_008339363.1:0-5843 GCF_000622305.1 Nannospalax galili
ACACCTCCATTCCGGGCCTGGCCTCTCATCACACTCCCATCCATATCACCCTCAAAGATTCCTGTATGTATCCTTGTGGGAGCTCTCCCTGGAGTTGATTGACAACTAGATTTTACCTATATGCCAGCCTGCAAAAAGTTCAGATACCTACTAGTCTTGGAGATGCCATCTCAGGATGGATAGAGGCTTTTCCCACTACAAGAGAATAGTGGCTAGCTGTCTAATCCAAAACATTCTCCCCCACTTTGACTTCCCCCTTACCCTCCAATCAGACAATGGCCCGGCCTTCATCTCTAAAATAACCCAGACAGTGTCTCATTCCCTGGGAATAACCTGGAAACTACACATTCCCTACCATCCCCAGTCTTCAGGCAAGGTGAAATGAGCTAATTCACTTCTTAAGGATCACCTTACTAAACTCTCCTTGTGCGGAGACCTGAGGCCGAGGACAGGGCAAGACGGCACCTAGAGGAAATGGCCGGGGAGTGACCAGACTTGTTTGGCGCCTAGAGGAAACAGCCGGGGTGTGACCAGACTTGTTTTGAAGAATTGCTGATTGGCTCCTGTCATTTCCATGCATCTTGGCAGCACGTGATCACTTCATGAGCACTATGCTGTGCTATGAAGAGGAGACTGCATACTCAAAGTTGACCTTTAACATGATTGGACACTTGGTTGGGAAGGGGATTTTCCTTCATGGTTTTTGCCTTCATAAGCCCTGTAACGCCTGCAATAAACGAGTTCCTGCTTGACTGGCTCCCTGTCACGTCTGATTGTCTCCCAGGGAGACTGTGGGTAATGCGCAGACAGCTCACCTCCCTTTCCCCGGCTCCTGTGTTGGGGCAGGACCCCCAACATCTGGCACCCAATGTGGGGCTTGAAGCCCACTCGGGCCTGCTATGGGAGCTGATCACTGGGGTTAATTGGGTGAGTGTCGAGGGAAGTGAGACCCCAAGAGATGGGTAATGCAACGAGCAAGAGTGAGGACCCGGCGCTCACGGCACTGAGACACATGTTGAGATACAGGGGCTTATAACAGTCCGATTCCTCAGCAAAGAAGGTCTGGGAGGCCGCCCTGCATCTCGCTCCCTGACTGCCCACTGGCAATTTATTCCAGTGGGCTACCTGGGACCGGCTTGAACAACTGGCTCACAAGGCAGAGATCAATAGGGGGGAGGAACCACCCACCCTTGGGGTTTTACCCCATGATCTCAGCCCTTAAGTCATGTTTTCAACCCAATCCAACACGCAGGCATACCGGTCTTTGCCGGGTGGATAAGGCCGCAGGGGAAGACCAATGGGTCGCGTTTGATGAGGAGAGAGCCCAACAGTCGAAAGTGAAACTAAAGCGCATGCTATGGAGAGATCTGGAAAGGGAGGGTGACGAGAGCAGGGGAGAAAAAGGGGGAACCCTGGGCAGTCGGGATGAACATGAGGGAGAGGAGCCCTCTGCTCCCGTGGGACTGGTCCAGGCTTTCCCTGTAAACATCAACCCCGCACCCCAGTGCCCAGCCGCCTGGTACCCTTGGGAGGCTAAAGATCTTAAAGAATTAAAGAAGGAGGTGGCTGAGGACAGCCCTGGGTCCCCCTGGGTTGACACCCTTCTCCAGGGCTTGGTATATCAACCCTGTACTGCCAAAGACTGGATGGATTTAGCCAAGGTAGTCCTCCCCAGCCCCTTGTTCATTAAATGGGCGGCACTATACCGAGAGGAATGTCGGGTCCAGATGGAAAATAACCATGCTGCCAACCCCCTTGTCCCTATCACAGCATGCTGACAGGGACCACGGAGGCCTTTGCCACAGGCGCCCAGCAGGCAGCACTTCCACCACTGTATACGGAACAGGTCAGGGCCCTTGGCCTCAAGGCCTGGCATAAGTTGGATACGGGCCCTATGGAGCCGCCCATATCAGGGATCCATCAAAGCTCAGGGGAGCCATTACATGAATTTGTAGATAAGGTTGAAAAAAGTCTAAAGAGAAGTTTCCCCTGGGTCACTCAGAGAACAGTTCATAAAAATGCTAGTATGGGACAGTATGAACGTTGACCATAAGGTCACCTGCACGGGGTTAAAGGACCATTCCATGAGCAGTTGGATCATGGCCTCAAAGGACATAGGGACCAAAACAAAGGCGACCAAGGCTATGGCCACGGTCCTCAAGACACAGACAGAGGCTCTAGCTACAGCTTTTAGAGAAGCCCTCACAGGCCTTGGGCTACAGGATAGGGCCCCCAGGCCTGAGGACCGGAGATGTTTTGGGTGCGGCCAGCCTGGGCACCTAAAGAGAGACTGCCTGCAAGGGAAAGCCCCTCTTAAGGTGGAGGGGGACAAGCCCAGGGCCCCATGCCCATGCTGCCACAAGGGGTTTCATCGGAAAAAGGACTGTCAGTCCAGGTATAATGTGGAGGGCAAACCTTTAAACTAGGTTTCGGGCAACCCCCGTGACCAAAAAGGGGAGGATGCACAGGCCCTGGAGGGCCCATCACCCACTGGATGGTCCCTATCATCCCGGGGCTCTTCCCTAAGATAGACATCTTGATAGATGGGCAGAGGTTCCAGGGCATTATTGACACCAGGGCAGATAGGACCATCCTGAGGAAGGAAGAAGTCCCCAGAAGGTGCCACTCGAGCCTGGCCCACAGGTGATGGGTGTCAGTGGTACCATACCATCATGGGAGCTTAAGAACTGGCTTTGCTGGCAGGACCCGGATGGTACTGGGGGGAAATTAGACCTTTGGTGGCTGAGGGGCTTTCCTACAACCTCTTTGGGAGAGACCTCCTGGGGAGGGGGCAGATGTTTTTGTGACCATGGACAATAGGGAGTTTATTGAGGGGCTCCTCGATGATGAGGAAATGAACAGGGTTAGACACCCCCTTGGCTGCCTCTCAAACTACAGGGGGGGAGTCCGAGTCTCCCCGGGTCCACCCCCAATCCTAGAGGCCACTGTTCCTCAAGTTCCTGCAATCTGATGGTCCCCAGGGAGCCTGGTTTGGGTGGAACAGTGGCCCTTGCCTGAGACAAAGCTCCAGGCTTTGAGGCATATTATACAGGAACAACTTATGCTGGGGCATATCCACCCCTCCATGAGCCCTTGGAACACCCCTGTTTTTGTCATAAAAAAGTCATCTGGCTACAGATGCTACAGGACCTCCGCAAGGTCAACGCCAGAATGACCCTGGAGGGAGTCCCCTTGAGGGGACTACCCTGGATACCCTCTATACTCTCAGATCCATTTCTCATAGTTATAGATATCAAAGACTGCTTTTTCTCTATCCCCCTAAAACCCCAAGATTGCGAAGTTCACCTTCTCTGTGCCTTCCATCAACTTTAGCATGCCTGATGAAAGGTACGAATGGACAGTCTTGCCCCAAGGCATGGTCAATAGCCCAGCTTTCTGTCAGAGCTACATGAGGGCTCTCTTGAGCCCAACGGAATCTTTGCCACATGCTACTGTATATGCCTACATGGATGATATAATTTTGGGGGCACCAAGTCCCCACCAATTACAAGAAATATATAGAGAAAATGCCTCCAGGCAGGAGGGCTTCAAGTATCTGCTAACAAAATACAGACTGTCGCCCCCCTTTAAGATTCTGGGGACTACACTGTTCATGGAGGGGGTGAGTCCCTTAAAGCTACAACTGGCTATTAAACCTAATATGACCCTGACAGCACTTCAAAAACTATTGGGGGAGATTAATTGGTTACAATCCTGGATGCCCATCTCCACTGAGACACTGGAGCCCCTGTTCCAATTGTTGGTAGGCAAACAGCCATCAGGGCTAACCTATCTGAACCTGCAACACCTAGACATTTTACAGGGGGTCCAGGAGGCCCTGGACCAAGCCCAACTGGCCCAGTATATGCCTGGAAAGGACCTCGAACTATAGGTGCTCCCCGGCGAGGCCCTGATGACATCTGTCCTCACAAAAGGGGGGGAGGCCCCTCCAATGGGTGCATACCTCCCTAGGGGGCACTCCATGGGTGTATACACCCATGGACCAGTTGGCTGACCTAATTGAGAAAGGGCGGGATATAGCCCTGAGACATTATGGCATTGAGCCCCAGAAGATTATTATCTCTTATCGGCTAAAGGATTTTAAATGGCTTTGCAAAAACAACAGCCGAATGGCACCTTGGAGGGCTTTCTGGGAAAGTTGGGCTGTCATTATGGCCCTCACAAATGGGTAAACTCCTTTCACACACTCCACTAGGGGGCCCCCAGGCTTTTGGTCAAAAACCTTCTGACGCAGGTGTATAATGTGTTACTGATGGAGGAAAATTCAGAGCCGCTGTAGTAATTTACCTGGCGGTAGGAACAGAACCAAAAACATACATTCACATTTGCAAGGGCTCCACTCAATTCAAAGAACTCATGGCCATTGCCCTAGCCTTGTCCAAAGTAGATGACCCCATGAACTTGTTCTCTGACAGCCTGTATGTAGTCAACCTTCTCCCGGGATTATTAGATTCTCATATTTGGCTAGATGACAACCCTATTACCCCGCTAATGATCCAGGTTCGAACATTGTTAACAGAAAGAAGGGCTCCCATTTTCTTACAATACCTTAGGGGCTACCAAGGACTGCCTGGGTTCCTCTCCTAGGGCAACACAGAGGTAGACAAAATGGTTTCTACTCATATCCTATCAGCAAGCCTGGAGAAAGCTCAACAACTGCATAATCATACCCATGTAAATTGGCGGGGACTCCATAAGAGGTTCCCTCAAGTCCCTATCAAGGACCTAAGAAAAATTGTACATACCTGTAAGTCTTGTCAACCCTTTCTACAGGTGCCACCCCTCCAACAATCAGGGGTAAACCCTAGGGGGCTGAAGCCTCTTCGGCAGACAGATGTCACACATTATGCTCCTTTTGGAAAACTTAAGTATGTTTTCATGTCTATTGATACATTCTCACATGCCTGCTAGGCTACTGCCCATACAGGAGAAAAGTCTAGACATGCTCAGTCTCACTTCCCCCAGTGCTTTGCTATACTGGGATTACCTCAAAGGATTAAAACTGACAATGGACCATGCTTCATAAGTAAAAGCTTACAGGACTTCTTCTCTTTATGGTGAATCCACCATAACACAGGGAATCCCCTATAACACCCAGGACCAAGATATCATAGAACGTAACCATCAGGACCTAAAGACCCAATTACAAAAACAAAAAGGGGGAGTAAGCCCCCACCAACAGCTAGGTTCGGCCTTATTTACCATTAATATTCTCAATTTTCAAAAAGGTCAATTGGAATCTTGATTCCAAAAACATTGGGGACATCAGGAGCAAAAACTAGAGGTATGGGTCAGATGGAAGGATCCAGTAACGGGACAATGGTGAGGACCTGACCCGCTCCTTACTATGGGCAGGGGTTTGGATTGAGTCTTTCCCACAGATGAACCCCAACCTATCTGGGAACCTGCAAGGAATCTAAAGATGCAGGAATAACCCTGTCCCAAATGTAAGAGCCCTTTGAGGAGGATTTCTATGTCTTACAGGATGGAGTATTTTGGATGGAAGGCTTTCATTGCCGTGCTCGCCGCTGCTGCCCTGGCCATCATCATCTTTATAGATGGCTGACCAAAATGTCAATAATGGTATTCCTTCTCCTGCTAGCCATCTGTCAGATAAAAGCCGAGGACCTCTGGGCCTTGGTCCCTTCCCCGCCTATACTTATGGGCATGCGGGTTTCATGGAGCGCCAGCTGCTGGGCGTGGCACCGGTCTCCCTCACACCACTGGGGGGACGTGGGGCGGGTCACGCACCACGTCTGCTGAGACTCTCCGCTGTCCCGCGCTATCGTCTCGCCAGCAAGAACGACGCGGCACACTCAGGA
>NW_008339364.1:0-1237 GCF_000622305.1 Nannospalax galili
CACATGTTCAGTCTCTTAGATTTTGTCCTGTGCATTTTCTCAACTCAGAAATCCCACCCAGAAGTCGGGAGAACTCTTCTTCATCCTCAGGATGGTAACTGTATCTTTTCATCTTGTTTGTTCTGAGTTTCATCCCTTCAATGTGATCCACAGTCCGTATGCTCATTTTTCATGTCCTCCTGAAGAACTGCAGCTCTGAAGCAGCTTCAGTGGCTTCACTGGAGGCTGGAAGGCTGCTCTACTGAGAGCTGCAGGAACAAAAGCCCAGTGAGCATGGATGTGGCCCATCAAGGAGCTCCGGGGCACTTCCCGGCCACTCTTCTGAAATTTAGACAGCACCTCATGATCACATGGTGACAAGTATCTACTCAACTATAACTGGTTTTCCTGCAGTGACAAGAAATTTGAGGGTTGTGAAGGATGCATATCTGCTTTGATGCCAACCGAGTACTTCGTCATCTGGGGCCTCTTTCTCTTGCATCTCTTCACAGGTATGACCACTGCAGGGACAGCACTAGACGTAGAAGAACCCCTGTCCTGTGGGGATGCATGGAGAGAAGCCCCCATGCACATGACTATGGGATGGACATACCTGAGTTGTGAGCTTGGGCCTTGTGGCGACTTTCCCTTCTCACATGTCTGAATATTTTTTAAAAATATTTATTATTTTTATATTGTCTGCTGAATTCTTCTGACAATGTAGATGCACCTGTGTCATGCAATGCCCATGGAGTTCAGAAGAAGGCCTTGGATTCCCCTGGAACTGGAGTTAGGGATGGTTGTTAACCACCATATAGGTGCTAGGAATCAAACCTGGGTCCTCTGCAAGAGCAGCCAATGCTTTTAACTGCTGAGCCATCTCTCCAGCCCCCTCATTTGAACTCTTTAAAAATATTTTATTATTTTTATTTTATGTGTATGAGTGTATTGCCTGCATGTGTGTAAGGACACCCGTGTCATGCAATGCCCGCGGAGGTCAGAAGAAGGAGTCAGATTCCCCTGGAACTGGCAGTACGGATGGTTGTTAGCCACCATGTGGGTGCTGGAAATCGAACCCAGGTCCTCTGCAAGAGCAGTCAGTCCTCTTAACACTGAGCCATCTCTCCAGCCCCACTCATTTGAACTCTTAAACAATATAAATAAGAGTTTTCCTGATTTTCCTAATTAAAAAAGAAAAAGAGGCTTACAAGTTGGACATAATTGCGAATCCTATAATCCTTACAGGAGGCTGGAGACA
>NW_008339364.1:2845-5736 GCF_000622305.1 Nannospalax galili
ATCTTTCGACTGAGTACATGGCACATTCCCTCATATCCCTGTCAGTCATTACTTTCCTCTCCTACTGTGTAATTTTGTTTTTTCAGAATATAAATTTATATTTATATAAAGTTTATAATTATACAAAGTTTATCACCTGTGATCAACGTTTTCCCTCGGAAAATCATTTGAGATGGGACTAAATTGTTGCATAAATCAAGATTCTATTCCTTTTTCATGCTCCAACATCATATAGTTGAGTTCATGTGATAGCCTTCAGTTTTTACAAAAATATATCTGAGATGGTCCATTAAAAAAGAGGCCAGCACAATGACTCAGAGTGTAAAAGCAAGCCTGACGACCCTAGGTCAGTCCCTGGAGCCTAGATAGTGGAAGGAAAAAACTGATTTATGCAAGTTGTTCTTCAGATGCATGAATGTGTGAATCTCTTCCCTCCACACTTATAAATAAACAGATATATTTTTTAAAATGAGGATGAGGGAGGAGCTGGAGAGATGATTCAGCATTTAAGAGCACTGGCTGCTCTTGCACAGGGGCCCAGGCTCAGGTTCCAGCTCCCATATATGGCTTCCAGGCATTTGTAATTCCAGTTCCAGAGAATTTAATGCAGTCTTCTGGCCTTTGTGAGGGAAAAGACACTGATTCTAACTACGCCAGCTGTTATCAGAATACTTGAAAGCAAATCCTGAATCTATCACTCTAGGCTCCAGCCTTGGAAGACAAAAGAAAAGTGAGGAGGAACCTTATAAGGGGGTTCTTTTGGAAGCCCTTTTCAAGAATTTCCAAAGAAATCTCATATGAACATTTGAAAATTACCCCGTTCTGACTTTTTTTTTAGATCCCTGTTTAGAACTTGTAATGCTAATTACTCTTGCCTTTACTTCTCCTTCATATCTCCTATTCATGATTCAAGGACTTTCTTTTCCCCTTAGCGATAAGCATTATGCAACTTGGGATTCTTTTAGATAGACCCACTGATGGGTTACTCCAATTGCTTCACCCTGTGTCCTTGTTCAGCATGGAAGAACTCAGAGCGGTCTGTGACCCTATTGGCAATTTGGGTAACCCCTTCAGAGGATGGTGTGATAAGAATAGGAGGTAGGAATTGGATAGGCAGTTAGGGTAAAAAGACCCCAAAGGAAAGTAGCCAGTTTCTTGGCTGAAATTCCGAATGTACTTTGGCCTGTTAGCAACGTACCCTGATCCAAAGGCCAAAAATATGAAAATTATTGGGAGCTTGTATCTAATCCTCAAAATATTTTAGGGTTACCTCTTCAGAGGGGGGAATGTTAGAGTACCCAAAGCCCCATAATAATAAATAATTGAGAGAAGAAAACAAGAAAAGAAAAAGAAGTGATAGGGAGATATGAGAGGTGTTGGAAGGGAGGGAGTGGGTATGATTTGATCAAAACACCTGATATCCATGTATAAAATTATCACTAAAATATTTGTAAAAGTTAAAAAATTTTGTGAATAATTTTTTATTCATATTTTATAATTTCTTACAATTCTTCTTAATAAAATTTAGGACACCATCCCACTCCTGTCTCCCTACTGGACGTCACATATTCTGAAATACGTGTTAAGTCTTACCCATTCAGGCATTTGTACCCAAATGTCCTTCAGTGTAAATTAATGAAATTGAGTCTAGTAGGCTCATCTAGGGATGGTATGTAAGGCATAGTCTCTCTCACCCAGCAGCAATTAGTCTCTAATTATATCAATCTAGTGCCTTCTCACCACACAGTTCTCTCCTCCACTCTGGTTTAATATATAATTGAGTTCTCATGGGTCTTGTGCTTGATGCCACCATTGTCGCAACTTCCCATATGCAGGCTTCCAATGGCCTGAAAACCTCTGCTTCCCTGTGTTCATTTACCAGACCTGGCTCTTACAGTCTTTCATTCCCTCTTCTGTAATGGCCCCTGAGATGTGGGTGGATGAGGCTCCATATAGAATCCTAGCTTACACTCTGCAGTCTCTTATTCTTTAAAAATGAGCCAGTTGTAGCCTTCTGTGTGCATCACTCTGTTTTATAAGGAAGCTTTCCTGATGAGAGTTGAGGAATGCATTAGTTTCCACTCTATTCCTTGTTCCTCTATGTTCCATGAGCCTTAGTTGTAGAGGTTCAACTGTAGATGTGTCACGTAGTCCTGGGCATTGTTCAGACAAGTATTCTCTGTGGCATATCAGTTGTGGAATTCTGAAGTAGCCTCCATCTGTTTCAAAAAGAAGCTTCTTTGATGAGTGGGGTAAAGTATGCTTGTCTGTAAATATAAGTATCAATGTTTAGTATATAGTAAGAAAATTCATTTGTTTAAAGATATAGAATAGATATGGTTTTCTCTATTCTTTATGTCCTCTCCTGCCATGTGTATTTGGCTGATTTCTCTCTCACTGAGAGGGCTTTAATTCCAAATAGATAGTTGTTGATTGCCCCCCAGATAACAGTGCCACTGGAACACGAGTAGAAGAAGATAGCCATGCAGGTCATTATGATTATTAGGAATTAGGTCTGGGTTGGACCATTGATTGTTTTTCTCCCTTGGCATGCTGCATATCATCATCTAGCATTATGGTAGTTGAACTTTGATTCGAAGGCTTCCAGGTTTTTCCTGCTCCATTTCTGCAAATCCTGTACCTGAAGTATGTCCAATCTTCAGCACTAGGGACTTATCTACTAGATCTGGGAGATAACCAAGAGGTTTGGCAATAGCCTGTGTTATTTTGAGAGTCTCCTGGACCATTCTCACCAATAACTCAAAGGGAGGTCTCTTCTGTCTTGTACTATGTTCCTTGACAATCAGTTATGCACTAATGTTCAGACACGGTATGTGAATTTTTCATCTGGTTTCCGAGGGCATCACATTTTCCTCTAGGTTTTTAGCCTC
>NW_008339364.1:6915-7360 GCF_000622305.1 Nannospalax galili
TTTTCTTCTAGTAGTTTCTGTGTTTCAGTTTTTATATTGAGGTCTTTGATCCATTGGGAGTTCTCTTTTGTGCAGGATGAAAGATAAGGATCCAATTTCATGCTTCTGTAGGTGGTGATCCAGGTATGCCAGCACCATTTGTTGAAGATGCTGTCTTTCCTCCATTGTGTGTTCTTGGCACCTTTGTAGAATTTCAGGAGGCTAATTTCCATGTTCTCATGTTTGGGTCTCTTATTGTGTGTCACTGATTTAGAGTCTATATTTGTGCCACTACCATGCAGTTTTTATTATTTTAGCTGTGTAATATAATGTGAGATCTGGTATAGGGGACTGCCCCATCCCCAACATTGATCAGTTTGGCCAAGCTTGCTTTGGTATCCGGTGTCTCTTGTGATTCCATATGAATTTTAGGATGATTTTTTTAAGGTCTGTGTATAATGCTGTG
>NW_008339365.1:0-293 GCF_000622305.1 Nannospalax galili
GAAGCATTTCATTACAGCTTTAACATATTCACTAACATACTCCAGAGCAAGGATACATCTCTTCCAAAAGAGGCTATAAATTTTTAGGTTCACAGTTGAATTAAAACAGTTATACAATATTGAACTCGGTACAAACCCTGTAAGATATAAAATTGAATGAGTTTTTACTCTCTAAAGAAGATCTCTATTTCATTTTAAATATGCTGTTTCCTACATTTTTAATGCTACTAATGTTTAGATGCTTGCACATGTGTCTTTAATCTCTATGAATCTGATGATTACTAGTCACAGTC
>NW_008339366.1:0-34403 GCF_000622305.1 Nannospalax galili
AGGCAATACACACATACACATAAAATAAAAATAATAAATAAAATTTAAGAATAAATAAATAAATAATAAATAAATAAATAAAGACATGAGGTTGCTTCACTGATACGTTGTAAAATCCATGTCACCATGGAAGAAATTCTGCTACATATTAATATTAGGTGAATGTGTGAAAATTCAGAGTTTGAGGAAAACCTCAACAGTTACTCCAAAGTTCTCTTTCATGGTTTTCCTTAATGTGAATTTGAGAATGAAACTACTTAGTTTATAAATTCCTTTATATTTTCATCACAGCTATTTAGGAGAAACAACTACACTCTCACATGGCTTTCCTGTGGTGTGGGAACCACACTGCAGTGACAGAGTTCATTTTATTGGGATTAACAAATGACCCAGTCCTTCAAGTCATCCTTTTCATCATCATCCTGTGCATCTACCTGGTGACACTGCCTGGAAACCTCACCACAATCATGTTAATCAGAGTCTCCTCTCAGCTCCATCATCCCATGTACTTTTTTCTGAGCCACTTGGCTTTTACTGACATAGGAATTTCACCTTCTGTCACACCCAATATGCTCGCTAACTTCCTAGTAGAGAGGAATACCATCTCCTACCTTGGATGTGCCATCCAGCTTGATTCAGGTGCTTTGTTTGTGCCAATGGAATGCTTCCTTCTGGCTGTCATGGCTTATGATCACTTTGTGGCAATCTGTAACCCATTGCTTTATTCAACCAAAATGTCCACACAAGTCTGTAACCAGTTGGTTGTCAGATCATATGTAGGTAGCTTTCTTAATGCTTCCTGCTTTAATTTTTTCTTCTTTTCTTTTCCCTTCTGTGGACAGCTGTGGAACATGGCTGGAGAAGGGAGAGGGTCTAAATTTGATTAAGAACTGTTGTATAAAGCCACAAAATCTCAATAAAATAAAACAGTAGCAATTGCTGTAAAAAGGAGACTGACCCCAAACCTGAAATTGTACATAGAATATCAGGGCTAGCTTTGACATGCTGGGTGGGTTCTTCAGTGATGCAGCTGTCCTTGGGTCACACAGACATCTGTAATTAACCTTTCAGCCATAATTCTACTTGTAACCCCAATAAACTCACAGTGCTGGACAAGGATGAACTCTTTTATTTTATTTTTTCTTTCTTTCTTTTCTTTTGGTTTTTGTCTGTTCCATATCTGAGTAAAGTATGTTTTGTTATACATCTCCAGTAAAATGTCCCATCAAACTTTGGACTAGGGATTTCTGTGATACTGCTACATTCTTTATTAATAAATGAGAGCACTGAGCACAGCCTTCCACACTGATTTCAACTGCGTCTGTTGAGAGAATATATTTACTCCTTTAGTTCACAAGACTTCAGGTCAAGGGCAGGCAGGAAGAAAGAACCATGCTTGATGAGAACAAACATGTCTGACTTCCATTACCTGATGATGCTCTCAGTGTTGGTGCTATTGTTCATGACATAGGGGACTTCAGGGTAAGAGTCAGTGCTTTCCAGCTTAGAGGGAATGCTTCCTTCTCACTACTCAGCATGTTGTATATTTAATTTACTCATTACTGACTTCTCTACTGAGATGTAAATTTTATAATAATTATATTGTTATTGACGTATCTTCAATGCTCACTCAGTTTAAAAAAGGGAAGAAATGCTCAACAGATATTTTGGAAAGAAATGAACTTTTAAATATTTTTCATATCTACTTGTAGAAACTGCATGGTAGCCACTGTCCAAACTATACATTCTAATATCCAGTTGAGGCTGTAGAATCTTAGAATGGGAGAAGAGAAACATAATAAACCAGATTGAGTTTTCCATGTCCTTTATTCCAAATAAGACAGAGAATACATCCTTTCATTTGTGACTTTTGTCCTCAGTAGTAGGTCTCCATTTGCCCAAAACATAGAAAATTTTCTTTCATATTTGGTGAGTCTCTTCATACTTCTTATACCACTAAAAGAAGAGGGGGTTGGGAAGCCCACACTTACCCCAGCCAATAACCAACTATGGAAACAGAGACCCATCTCTGATACACAAAGGGCACTTAGACAAGTTTATATCAACAGAGAAAATAAGGGCGGGTGAGAAATCACTGGGACATCCTAGATCCAAAGAACATCCCAGATCCATCGAGAGTCAATGGTCTCCCCAGTTCAGGGAGGGGGAGGCCTTGGCTACTAAAGAAATCTGTAATGCCTGCTGGTAAACTTTAGTGTTGTACTGAATCATTTGTTTCCTGTTTGTTAATTCTTTAACCGGTGAAGAAAAATAACCCATCTCCCTCCAGTATCACAATATGACCTGAATCATAATCCTAGATTGGAATTTTACCCCCTGAATATATTTGGGAAAGTATTTGGTATTCAGTCTGAGTGCATTTGTTAAAAAAAGATAATTTGCAAATACTTATATCAGGAAATCATTAAGATACACTGAGATAGTGTAGGACTGGTGATGAGCACCCACCTAGCATGCATGAATCCATGGGCTCAATCCCTAGCCCCACATCAAGTAAGTGTGGTGTAGGATATCTGTAATCCCAAGACTGAGGAGATAGAGGCAGAAGGATGAGAAGTTCAAGGTCATCTTTGGCTGTATAGCTAATTCACAGTCATCTTGAGTTCCATGAGACCATCTAAAAAATGAATAATAAGTCCAAAGAGTTAAGTACACAGCTTAACTTAGAAAGCTTTTACTGATGCATATTTACATAATTTTTATGTTTTAAACTTCATACAAGAGTATGTTATTTGCATCATTTCTACCCTTCCCACGCTCCACACTACCGCAAACCATGTCCCCCCATTCTCAGTTTCTTGTCTATTCTATGGTTAGTCTTCTTGCATACACACACACACACACACACACACACACACAGAGAGAGAGACATACACACACTGCACACATATATACTATATATGTATATTATAATGCACTGAGTCCATTTAGTGGTGCTTATGCACATGTGTTTAGGACTGAACAACCGGGATTAGATTACCTATTAGAGAGCTAGTCCCTGAAGAAAACTGATTCCCCCTCTCAGCATACATTGGCTCTCTGTAGCTCTTCATCTAGAGGAAGGACTCTGAAAATTCCTCCATCCACACTGTCATGTGAACTCATTGGTCATTGTGCAGACCTTCTTAGACTACCATGCTATGGATATTTCAGTAGGGTAGTGTCCCTATCATGTCTAGAATGCAGTAAGCATCTTCTTCCTCTGGCTTTTTAAATATTTCTCCCTCTCTTTCATGATTTTCCCAGAGTTGTATGTATAAATGTGGCATTGTAGATCTGTCAGTTAGGGCTGGACAACACAGAGTCACATATTATCTGCATTTATACCAGTTACAGAACTGTTTGAAAATAAGTTTCTGTGATAAATCATTTATTTACTTATTCACTCATTTATTTATTATTTATATAGTATGTGTATGCACCTGTGTGATACATATGTCTGTGTGAAGACAAGTGCCACAGCATGTGTGTGATGAACAGAGGTGTTGGGTAGGCGTGTCCTCCAAGAGAAGTAGAACTGAACCCCAATAGACTCAGAGGGGGAGGGCTAGGTACAGATGCTGGAGACACTAGGAAATGCTGAGGACACTGGGAAAAGGGGAGGAGAGTCACCTTTTTGTAACTCAGCATGTGGACTGTGGGCAGAACTTGCACTGATGGTTCGGACCTCAAATAGTGTAGAGAAAGAGCTCATGAGAGTTCATGTCTTTGTATGTGACCCTCTCCCAGATAACATAAACTTTGTTGGCAAACCCAAATAAAGATTCTTATTCTCTATATAGAATACTGTAACTTAAGAGGGGCCTTGTGATGATTTGTCAATCTCCGTTAGGAGAGCGTGACCCTGGAATCACAAAGAGCATGCTTGTGTCTCTCAAAGGAAAATTTGGCATGCAAATTAGCATAGGAGAACTGGATAGACCAACTACAGGAGTCCAGGAGAAACAATGGGGATGTCTCTGATAGGGAAGAGCTGGTAGGAGCACCGGGTTTCAGATCTCTGAATCTAAAGTGGTGGAGATAGATGCAGCAAGGCATGCAATGTGGTACTATGACCAAATCCAGAGAAGTCAGCTGGAACTGGGAGAATGTGGGCAATAACCATACTATTAATAGGGTTGGCAGAGGTTATGTGGGTTATGTGATGGATAGTAAAATATGTAACTAAAATGAGGCTAGCCATACAGACATGTATAGACTCAAATAAAAATCTCCAGATTACTGCCGTTCTGTAAATGTTGTAAAATAGCCTAGCTGCTTGAGAGATGGGGATCATAGCCATATGTGTATAAAAATTAAGGCCTGTGGAAAGTCTAGACGAAATTTTATAAGCATTGGAAGCAAAAGGGGAATCCAGAAGAGGCTTGGCCACTTCTATGCATAATAAAAGACTGGTCCAAGGCAATAGCCTCAGAGGAGGATGAAAAGACTCAGAAGTTGCTGGCAAATTCTGTCTTGGGCTCAGAACTTGGAAATAACCCAGGAGAGATAGTAAAAATTGGGATATTTTACCTTGCCTCAGATCAGGGCACCAGAAGTCAAAAGATCGAGGTAAAAAGCAATGTGCTGACCAAAGCATTAACAATACTGTACCACTGGAGCTATTGGGATTATAATGGACTTTCAAGCAAGAAATTAAAGAGCTCCTCACCACACGGCTCATGAAGGTATGAGACATGGGAGCAAATAATGTTAGTTTAAATTCTTCAGAAGCATCACAGCTGTGTTATATCACCACCAGTCCATCCTTGAGACATAGGCTGTTTGACCTAGGCTAGTACAGTGAGGAATAGTCCCTGATGAAATTACTTGTGCAAGGCATTAAAGATGCTTGGTGGTCATCAATGGACACTGCCAAGATTAGCAGGGGTTGGAGGACCATAGAAGAGGGACAAGTGTTACTGAGATAAATAGGTATAAGGGAAGCAACACATGATGCCCAGTTCACTGGGCCAGATAGGGCTGCATTCACCAGAGATATAAAGGAAAGCTTAATTCAAGAATGGTACAGCACTTTAATGGTTTTACTAACTCCCTTAATAGGACAGGATCTTTGTAATGTAAAGGAGGATTTGGAAGTTCTAAGTAACTCAAACCAGCATATGATATATGTCTTTAAAATAATAGAACAACCTAAAAGAGGTATAAAAACAAAGCAAAAAAAGAGGTTCATTTGGGTTACTCAAAGACAAATGTGACAAGATTATGTCAAGCCCAAGTTCCTAAAGAAAAAATTGACAAAAATAATCTGTACTAAAGAGGTTCTGGAAGGCTTTAAAACATGAGGAAGAGTTCACAAAGGGCATTCAAAACTGTCTGACTCAGGGAACCAACAGGTGCAACAGGGACATGAGAGACTCTTCGCCTCCTTAGCCCGGTGCAGGATTGGGCAACTTGAGTCAACACATTTAAGTGGATCAAGGATAAAAAGTATAATGGGACTCAATGTAAAATCCCCAAAATGTGAAATGACTCCAAATGGATAGCTAAATATAGTAAACAACTAACCAAGTTAATGCTTCTTACCCATGCTATGGTACCCAACAGAGATCCATGGAGAAAGCAATTATTATGAATAGATAAAACCCTTCCATGCTGCGTTAGACATTGTGTAGGACTGATTTAATATATGATGTTAACCTTTGAGTGTTTCACAGATGTGAAACCCATTTGAAAGATAGCAAGTACACCTCAAGCAACAAAGGCCAGCTATAGCTGTAAGATTTTTGAGAGCTTTATGGTTGAGTGAGATACAGGTAAGACCCACTGGGATGATTGGGAAAAACCTACAACATTTAATCCTATATGAAAATAGAAACAGAGGCTCCCAAAATTGTACAACTGTTAAGGAAAAATTATAGTACCAGGGGTACGTTACCCTGCATGATCTGTTGGCCAGAGGATCCTAGAGGTGCTCAAATTAACCTAGGCTATTGCTACTAATTCTGGCTGTACATCAAAAAAGTTTGGTAAGGCAGTGTTACTGAAGACACTGCATGATGTGAGCATGGGAGAAGGAGAGACGGAGTAAAGGCTAAGCTAAAAGCTACTGGATGAATGGCTTTCAAGTGCCAGAAGGTGCTATGCAGATTGTTGGAGGAAAGGACCCACTATGATTCTGCTCAATGATGGGTGGCGTGTGCTGCATGTTATTGACATGCCAAGCAACATCTGCTGGTTCAATAATGGCTCAACTAACATACGTAACCCCAAAAAATTTCTACTTGGATAAGGCCTGCTCCTAGGGGTGGAATACACATCAGGTGCTGTAGACCAAGCCAAGCCCCTATGTCAGGGAAGGCTGTAGGCCCCATTGGGGAAGCCTCTGCAAGTATGCTCTTTGATAAATATGGCAAACCTGCTGGGATATCGTCTAAGCATTTGTATTTGCTCCCATGTTTGTTTAGGTGTGTCTGCTTCCTTCCATTTGTCTTTATAGTAGGGGAGATACTACTGAGATGGATCAGTGACCATGTCTTGAAGGCGAATGATGAGGTGGCCCAAGAGGCCAATATCTTTCCCCGATGAATGAAAGATATTCCTGTATGTGTTTCCCCTTCCAAGGCTCAGGGATACTAAGGAAGACTGGCAGAAACATTTTGAAAGCCAGGGGAAAGGGGTGGATTGTTGGGTTGTGTGTCCTCTCTGGGAACTAGAACTGAACCTCAAGTGACAGAGTGGGAAGGTCGAGGGACAGAAGATGGAGAAGCTGGAAAACACTGAGCACACCTGAAAAAGGGGGGGGAGGAGACTCTCCATTTTGAAACTAAGTGTGTGTAACATGGGCAGGACACACACTGAGGTCATGGATCTCAAATACGGGAGCCCATGAGAGTTCATGTCATTGTAAGTGACCCTCTCCTGGATAGAATAAACTTTGTTGGCAAACCTAAATAAATATTCTTATTCCCCAAGCTGTTATTTAAGAGGGACGTTGTGGTGCTTTGTCAATCTGCATTAGGACTGCATGACTCTGGGATACCAGACAGTGTGAGCGTCTCTCAAAGGAAAATTTGGCATGACAGACGATAACCTCAAGTGTCAGTCTTCACCTTCTTCCCTCTTGAGATAGGATCCCCTTTTCTGTTCTATGGTCTGTATCCAGGGATAGCTAGCCAGTGAGCTTCTGGTGATTCTCGATATTCTGACTCTGTATTCTGGTAGTGACAGAGGAAGCTGCAAATCATATTTGATTATCATAGTTGATTCATGCTTAGTGGTCTACTACTTATATCAAGGTAGCATCAAGGATGCAATGTATGATTTTATGCAGTGAAAATTAGAAGAGAGTTGGACTGAGTCTTGTGATTAGAGATCATTGTTTCTACCATTCTCCATCGCAACATATAAACCAAAACTAGTTGCCACTTGTCTGAAGTAGGAGATATATTATTCTTACCGAGAATAAATTATTTCCACTGACAGTTTTCTATGTTATATATTTGACTATTAAATATGCATCTTAAATAAGTGTTTTTAAAGAAATTTGCATCTCATCTCTCCTCACATTCCTCAGAGTACTTAGAGTGTCTTACAGTAATCACAACAAACTCCTATTAACATAAATGGCCACTAAATAAAAGAATCCAAAACAGTCCATTTTACATTCTTAATTTGGTGTCTTTCTAGCCTCAAATATGAGATAAACCTAGACCCAATATTTACATGAGACAATTCGCCTTCATATACTTTCCATGATTATCAAGTGAACATGAACCAGAACTTACATAAAATGAAAAATTCAGAGATCACTTGAGATTGATAGTTCTCATAAGTTAGTTATGTTTGTGCAGAATGAACTTCTCAGTGCTCACCTGGGAATAAGCTAGTGATCCCTGGTGACGGGAATTGACACTTGAATCCGATAGTTCTCATAAGTTAGTTATGTTTGTGCAGAATGAACTTCTCAGTGCTCACCTGGGAATAAGCTAGTGATCCCTGGTGACGGGAATTCACACTTGAATCCAGAGCCTCTTCAGAGACTGATCTTCCCTGATAAATAGTGATAGCAGGAGACAGTGTAGCAGCTATAAAATCAAAACAACTTTGACTGTCTTACTCTGCAATGTATTCTAATTTCAAGAGGTAAGACTGTAGCTTGTAGTTAAAAGGATAATCTTTATACACTGAAATCTGTTTTTTAAAAGCATATCATATCTGTATTTATAAATCAAAGTTGAGAAATAAGCCAGCAGGAATCATACCATCATCCAGCTAATGAAAACAAAAAATTGTTGCAGAATCAATTTATATTTCCATAGTTAAATTATTCTGAATAGTCAGGCCTAAAACTCAGTTTTCAAAGAATCCTTATTCATTATTTCACTAAGAGGATAGAACCCCAATGTGGTCATTTAATGTGTATATATTTAGCACTCATGCAAAATGCTAAAAAATTCACCAGCTTGAAATGCATCAGTTACTTACTTTCAGTGAATGTCCTGGGGAAAGGCTACTGTGTTCATTGAATGAATACTCAACCATCACCAGTTCCAAACACTGTAGAGAGAGACCCTTGGGTGTGAAGTCAAATATCTCTGGAGTTGAGAGTTGCCTGTACTTAGGGAATGAACCTCAGCAAACTTCTAAAACTTTTAGGTGAATATGTATTCACCAGTGTGCTCTCTTGAAAATCAGGCTATTTTATTTCCACATTCCTCAGTTACAACAAATGCTTAATTTGGAAGGGATTTAGTATGTCTAATTTAACACTAAAATAGTGTTGTAAATATTATTCACACTTCTACATAAAAACTATATTGATATATTCAAATGAGCAACGGTTTATTTAGAAGTGTTTAAAATATTTAGCACATTTATAGTAGGTACTTCTGTTTGTATTGCTATTTTTGGTTATTCCTATTGCTTCCCATTTCTAACAAGAAAATTATTTATTTCTTTAAAAATAAATTAAGAAGGGGCTGGAGAAATGGCTCAGCGGTGAAGAACACTGGTTGTTCTTGCAGAACGCCCGGGTTTGAATACCAGCACCCACATGGTACCTAACAACTGTCCATAACTCCAGTCCCAGGGGATCCAACAGCCTCTTCTGCTATTCATGTTTTTGATTATTTCTATTGCTTCCAGTTTCTGACAAGAACATTATTTATTTCTTTAAAAATAAAGACAAGAACTTTCTTAAGTGATAGACTGTATAATCAATGTCACCATTGAAGAAATTCTGCTACATATTAATAGTAGGTGAATGTATGAAAATTAATAGTTTTGAGGAAAACATCACCTGTTACTTCAAAGTTCTCCTTCAAGGTTTTTCTTAATGTGTATTTGAACGACAACAAAACTACTTAGTTTATAAATTCCTTCATATTTTCATCACATCTATTTAGGAGAAGCAACTACACTATCCCATGGCTTTCCTGCGGTATGGGAACCACACTGCAGTTACAGAGTTCATTTTATTGGGATTAACAGATGACCCAGTCCTTCAAGTTATCCTCTTCATCATCATCCTGTGCATCTACCTGGTGACCCTGTCTGGAAACCTCAGCACAATTGTGCTAATCAGAGTCTCTCCTCAGCTCCGTCACCCCATGTATTTTTTTCTGAGCCATTTGGCTTCTACTGATATAGGCTATTCATCTTCAGTCACACCCAACATGCTTATTAACTTCCTGGTGGAAAGATGTACCATCTCCTACCTTGGGTGTGCAATTCAGCTTGACTCAGGTGCTTTCTTTGGGCCAATTGAGTGCTTCCTTCTGGCTGTCATGGCTTATGATCGCTTTGTGGCAATCTGTAGCCCACTTCTTTATTCAATCAAAATGTCCACACAAGTCTGTAACCAGTTGGTTGTAGGATCATATGTAGGTGGTTTTCTTAATGCTTCCTGCTTTAACTTTTTCTTCTTTTCTTTTCTTTTCTGTGGATCAAACAGAGTAAACCACTTTTTCTGTGATTTCACTCCTTTAGTTGAAATTTGCTGTTCTGATGTCAGTGTTTCTGTACTTGTGACCTCATTTTCTGCAGGAACCATTATCATGATCACATTGTTAGTCATAGCTGTCTCCTACACCTACATTCTTGTCACAATCCTGAGGATGCGCTCTACTGAGGGCCGTCAGAAGGCCTTCTCCACCTGCACCTCCCACCTCACTGTGGTTACTCTGTTCTATGGGACTGTCACATTCATTTATATGATGCCAAAATCCAGCTACTCCACTGACCAGAACAAGGTGGTGTCTGTGTTCTACATAGTGGTGATCCCCATGTTGAACCCTCTTATCTACAGTCTGAGGAATAATGAGATTAAGAGTGCTCTGAAGAGACAGCTTAATATGAAAATATTTTCTTAGAGATGTTTACTGTTTTGTAGGATTCAGTATAGTAATGGAAATCATCTTAAACCAGTTGACAAACATCTAAGCTTTGGTTATTAACCACATAGACTTTTTGCCCTCATTTCCTTTAAAGTTGTCTATGCAATACATATATCCTTTACAAACATGAATTGTCCAGATTAGAGAGATGGGTCAAGAGATAAGAACACTGACTTCTCTTTCAGAGAACCCAGGATTGCTTCCCAGCACCCAAATGGCAGCGAACAATCATATGTAACTCCAGTTCCAGAGGATCCAACCCCTTCTTCTGACCTCCACAACCATTGCATTCATGGGTGTACTTATATACATGTAGGCATAACACTCATACACATAAAATAAAATAAATAAATATGAAATACAAATCATAATGATTACTCCTATTTTAAAATGAGAACTCTCCACCAGTTCCTTTATAAAATCCAGATACTGCTCCATCATCCATTAGAATCAGCTTGGCTTATCCTGCCTTTGGTTTCATTTCTTGAGAGTATCTGGACCGTGTCCCTGCAATTTACCATATAGCTATTTTGTCTTTCTCTCCATACCAACAGGACCCTTTCAATTTGCTTCTCAATTGCCACATGTCCATGTGGATTTCATTGTCAGCCTACCTAAATAGCACCACACACACCACCACAACTGCCTTTTACCAGTCAGTTCCACTTATTGAATCATATCATGTTCTAATTTTCCATATGTGATTTATTTCCTAGTTTTGTCTCCACTGAAAGTTCAATTTTTGCTGAATTTTATAATGTACTAACATAGCTTCCACATATTCTTGGTTGCTAGAATACAAACAATACTCAACAAATATCTAGAGTGAAAAAAATGGCTCAATTTTTACCCCATATCTACCTGGAAAACAATTTCTAAGCTCTCATAAATATTACAAAAAGAATTTGAGGTCACTAGGATGGAAATCACTGGTGTTTGATGTGTCTTTCCTAATTTCTCCCCAAATAATTCCCAAACATGTTTTTAAAAGCCTATAAATCATACTAGATATGGAAATTAACTTCTCTTACTTGTTATTGACTCTTTATTTCTCAATTATCAAAACTCTGCTAATACCTAACAATTGATCATAGCGACCTCAAAGATATGGGTTTACTTTTCACAGAGAGGCTAGTCTTTATATTCAGTAATTTGGATTAAAAGTTCTAAGATTTGATGAACTCAAAAGTACCTTTAATTTTACCAGACACTGGATATTTATCCCCATGGACAAATATCAGGAAGAGGGTATCACCAGAGAGGTACAAAATCATGCTCTGTGACTTGTTATGGTGAAGAATCAGGGGCTGGACAGTTGGCTAGGTGGGTATAGGCGTTTGCCTCGAAGCCTGACAACTTGTGTTACTGAATTTGACCATCAGGACCTACAGAGTGGAAGTAAAGAATTAACTTTGCAAGCTGTCCTCTGACCTACACACACACACACACACACACACACACACGAAATGCAGGAAAAAATAATTTGGAAATGAAGCAGAGCTACAACACCAGCAGATGTATAGTAGAATTAAGAGGTGATGGGAGGGACTGGAGAGATGACGCAGCAGTTAAGAAAACTTCTGGCTCTTGCAGAAGAGCCCTTTCAGGTTCCCAGCACACACGACAGCTCCAATGCCTTCTTCTAACCTCTTTGGACATGGGCACATATGTGATGCACAGACACAGCTGCAGGCAAGCATTCATATGCATAAAAATATTAATAAGACTCTTAACATTTAAATTTTTATTTATTTTTTATATGTATGTGTGTATTGCCTGCATGTAAGTAAGTGCACCTGTGTCATGCAATGCCCACGGAGGTCAGAAGAGGCTGTCGGATCCCCTGGGAATGGAGTTATGGACAGTTGTTAGCTGCCATGTGGGTGCTGGGATTTGAACCCGGGTGTTCTGCAAGAACAACCAGTGTTCTTATCTATTGAGCCATCTCTACAGCCCCTATTAATAAGACTTTTTAAAAAGGACAAGAGATTGGATAGGGCTAATGTGTGTGTGAACGCAAGATATTTTTCTCCTTTCCCTGAGTCTTGAATTTCACAGTGGCTATAACGTAACAGGTGCTAATGATAAATAAATTAGGCTTTTCTTTCCTACTGTTCCTGGGCCCTCAAAAGGAGAATAATATCAAGAACTGCTTCCCAGTCAGTATTCTGTGATGACAGGATACCACTGTTGTTAAGACTATTACCAATGGACATCTGGGGACACAAACGTATTCAATATGCCTTGACAGAAAGCATGAAATCCAGTGGAAGTGCTATGGGAGGGATGTTGATAGGGGATGAGGTCTAAATATAATCAAGATGAACTGTGAGGAATACACAAAAATTCAATAAAAAATACATTGCCAAAAAGACTAAAGACTTCTAGACATTTTCCTTTCTTGCATGAAGTCTTTCAGGACCTCCTTTGTTCACATGGAATTCATGGTGCTTTAAAATTATTTGCACTGCACATCACCTGTTACCACTTCTCCTAAACCAACTTGCACTTTTTCTATCTTTTTATTAGTGAATATTAATAATACGGACTGGCTCTCATTTTTATACTCGCATACATGTACATAACATTGTGAGACTGTAGTCCTCTGCACCCTCCCTTACTGTATCCTCTTTCACTCTGTTCTTAATGTCTCATGAATGTCATTCCTACACAGCTGCTCTTTCATTACTATGTGCCAATTCTAGTGCGGCTTCTTATATCTCTGTTGCTCTAATCTTGCTTTATCCCCCCAGATTTTAAGATTGTGTTTCAATGCTTTATTTTCTGAGAACTACCATTCTACAATCTGGTTGGAAAAATACAGCCTCTTTGGGCCAAATGTTCTTCATTGTACCTACTATATTTTATTGTAAGTACCAATAAATTCTAGACAAGAAAACACATTAGTTTATACCACATGGTTATGCTTTGAGGTCAGATGATGATTTGGTTGTTGAGCTATCAACACAATGCCTCTCACCTAATAAATGATCAGTAAACAACCATACTGAACTGAACTGTCTCTAACAACACTGGTGTTGTACAGGACTGTCCCCCATGTGAGATAGATTCCACCTTCCAAGCCCAGCTACACCTACATGCCAAAGATCGTCACAACTGGGTTTTCTGACTGTTGATTCTTGAATATAAGGAGAGGAAGGGAGAATGACAAGACCCTCATCTGAGTATCCACTCACACCTCTCAACCCAGGGTGGGCAATTTGACCCTAATTGCAAGTGACCTGGAGAAGGGATAGAGTGCATAGGCTGGGGAAGACTAAGGAAGGGGGACTTTATTTGTTTTGGAGACCAAGGGAGGAGGAGGCAAATGTTCTTTGCATCTCCAAAGGGAAGGAGTTTTTCAACAATAAGTAAATGAATTCTTACTTGAATTCTACCACACTGTAACTTGCAACATGCTTACCTGTGGAGAGAAAGACTTTCCAAATTCATAGAGAAATTCTGTATGACTATACCTATTGTATTAGTTGCTTTTCTTTTGCTGTGAGGAAACACCATCACCAAGGGAATTTACAAAAGAGTGTATTTGAGCTTATGGTTCCAGAGAAGTCAGAATCTGTCACAGCGGGAAGGCGAGGTTTCAGTTGATGACTAGAGCAAAAACTGGAGCTGCCCCACTAAATTTTCTCCTTCCTGCTCTCTGTTTAACCCACCCTCACTCTCTCAGTGTCTTGTGCTCCTGATGTGGGTGGACAAACCAAAATAACACATTTTTTTCTTGGGTTTCACGTGGTTTATATGATAGAGAGATAGGACTTATAAGAATACGGTATCATTCCAGCCCTGCCCATGGTCTCCATTAGCTTTTGACTGCACCCCGTGGGTGTGTGGTCTCACCCCAAGCTCTGTGGATACCCCTTCTACCTTCTATACCTGCAGGACACCTTGGCCATTCACTCTGCAGCAGCACAGGTCCTTTTCCTATTCCAATCTGGCCACTAGCTCTGCCAGCTGCTAGCCTCCACCCTTCTTCTCAGCGTGCCCTGAACTCACCCATTGCTCATGTTTTTAGCAGGAACAGTGGTTTCCTGGCTACAGGAGCGTTCACATTTTCAAGTAGGCACAGGAAACAGAGCAAGATTGGAAATCCAGGAAAGTTTAAGAACTCTCAAATCCACCCCCAGTGATGAAGTGCTTCCTCCAGCAAAGCCACGCCTACTAAAACTTTCCCAAACAGTATGACCAACTGGGAACAAAATGTTCAAATACTTGAAGCTTATGGAGGACATTTTCATTCAAACCACCACACTCCAGGCCCTGGCCCCAATAAGCTCATGACCATGTGAAAAGCAAAATGCATTCAGTTACCTTTAAAGTTCTCATAGTCTTTGCAGTCTCAATATTACTCAAAAGTCAAGTCCAAAGTCTCTCTCAAGGCAATCTCTTAACTGTAAGCCCTTGTATAATCAAAATACAAATTCCATACTTCCAGCATAAAGTAGTACTGAACACACATTCCCACTCCAAAAGGTAGGAATAGGGCATACAAGAAAATACTGGACCAAAATAAGTCCAAAAACCAGCAAGACAAACAACAAATCCAGTAGCTCTATGCCCTACTTCTGGGACTTTACATGACTTACTTAGATGGCTCAGCCCCTCCAGCTTTGCTGTCTACAACATATATCTCTTTCTTGGGTTGGTACCACTCCTTGTATGCAGCTCTCCTTGACAGATGTCTCATAAGTCTAGCATTTCCAATGTCTTCTAACCAGACTTCACCTTCATAGCCTCACACAATGCCCTGTCAGGGCCTCTTGGCCTTTCAGGGCCTTCTTTGTTCAGGGATTCCCTTGCTGCATGCTGCCTGACCTCCGTGGTTCTCTGAAACTGCAGAAGAAGAACTGATAAACACTTTGCTCTTACAACTTTCATGCCTCTAAACTAGCATGTGAATGACACAAGTTCAGCTGTCAACATGGGTTGGACCTTGGCCTGCTTCATCCAACATTACCAGCAGCTTTTGTCCAAAGTACTTTTCTAGGAGCAGGAACCTCTTTAGGTTTTTTTCCCTTTCACAAGGTGGAGGCTTAGCTAGGTGTGTATTGTCATGCCCTAAAGGTACTCTTTCCATTGTTTAAGTGCAAATATTTAGGCCTTTCATTAATCACTCTAACGGAGACTTTCTTTAATCAAAGGGAACCTCTTCTTCAGTACATGTCTTGGTTCTAACATCAATATTCCTCAGGGTTCTTTTTCTCGCCATACTGTACACTTTGCATATCTTTCTGCCATATTTGTTCTTCACCATAGATCTGTATAATATTCACCATTAATAGACATGCCACCATTTCTATACTACGCTGTCTTGAAATTTACTCCACCAAGGAAATTAGTCCATTACTTTCAACCTAACCTCAGGCAAGCTCCTAGGTTGTGGGAAAATTGCAACCAGATGCTTTGCCATAACATTCTAATAGATGTTTAAGTCCTTATTTCCCTTTGGAACTACTTTGGTCTCAGCACTACTTTTTTCCAGGCTCCTGCTAGAATGGCTCATTAAGCTCTGCTTACAGCATTCAACTGCTATTCTATTCTAAACTCCAAATTCTCCTACAAAAGCTAATATGTTCAAGGTCTTCATAGCCAACACTAAACTCCTACTAACAACTTTTGTATTAGTTACTTTTCTGTTGTTGTGAGAAAACACTGTGACCAAGGAAACTTATCAAAGGCAGAGTTTATCTGAGTTTACAATTCCAGAGTGTTTTGAGTCCATTATGGTGAGAAGGCATAGTGACAGGAAGGAGATGGCCAGAGCAGAAAGTGGAGTGATAACATCTTCAAACAGGCACAAGAAACAGAGTGAGGCTGTAAATTCTGAAAGGTTTAAGAACTCTCAGAGCCTGCCCCTAGTGACATGCTTTGCCAAAAGGCCACACCTCCTAAAACTTCCCCAAACAGTGACCCCAACTGGAGACAAAATGTTCAAATACTTGGAGTCTGTTGGGAGGGGGGGCATTTTTATTCAATCACTACAGCTCTCCTCTCCATTAAAGAGAAGTGGAGTATCATGTCAGTACTCAAAAGGACATACAGGTATTTGTGCTGTGCTTGTCGAGACATAATGAATTTTTAATGGCAGTTTGTCATAATTCTGTTCCTACATTCTATAATTTTCTTTATTTTTATTCAAAAAAATTCCCTTTGACTTATTTAGTGTGTTTCTGTATTTACGATGTGTGTGTGTGTATGTGTCTGTGTCTGTGTGTCTGTGTGTCTGTGTGTCTGTGTCTGTGTCTGTGTCTGTATGTGTTACTCAAATTCCTTCTGGGAGGCACAAATGAAGTCTGGCTCCCTCATCCCTCTGGGCACAGGACAAACCAAGGTCTAAATCCTTCAAACTACAGTTTGGGAAACCAGAGTTTATTGGACTTATTTTACAAGCAGTGGTCAAGGGTTTACTTCAAGAGTGAAGATGATCCCCCCTAAGACTGCACTGGAACGTCTCCATCCCTTGCATGTATGTGACCTCCTGACAGCTGCACAAGATGGTAAGAACCCTTCCCTTCAGGCTTCCTCTGCATAGGTATCCTTAGTCCCTCCGCCTCGTGCACCTCGGGCTCACAGGTTGCTTGGGAGGTGTGCGTGACTCTCCCCGTCCCTTCTTTCTTGTAAAGCATCAAGGCAGGTTTGTTTGTGATGATCCTAAGCAAGTGGGTGCAACCAAGCTTGGGAAGAAGACAACTTAATGTCCATAGTCTCTCTTTCCGAGGACAATCTGTGCCTCAGTGTGTGTGTGTGTGTGTGTGTGTGTGTGTGTGTGTGTGTGTGTGTGTGTGTGTGTGATAGCTTTAACTGTCAACTTGACACACCTGGGTAGAAGGAATCTCAACTGAGGAATTTCCTCTAATGGATTGGCCTGTGGCTACGTCTGTGGGACAATTTCCTGATTGTTGGGTGATGTAGGAGGGTCCAGTCCACTCTGGGTGGTGCCACCTCTGGGGAGGTGATCTTGTGCTGAATAAGAAAGCATGCTAGCACAAGCCAAAGGAATAAGCCAGTAAGCAGCATTCTTCTGTGGTCTGTGCTCCAGGTTCCTGATCAAAGTTCGTGCCTTGGCTTCCCTTAATGATGGACTGTATTTGTAGGTCAAATAAGCCCTTTCCTCCTCAAGTTAGTTCTGGTCAGTGTTTTATCACAGCAATAGAAAACTAAGACAGTGTTTCTAATTGGGCATAAGACCAGCTCAAAAGGAGGGATTTCATGTATGTTATTGTAAACAACCAATTACACATGGCTTGAGACATCCTAGACCCTAGAGAAGAACCTACTTCTGTCACTTTAGACCAACACAATTTCTCACTATATTCTAAATGCATATCTTTATATTTTCAGACAAACATATCACTCAAGAGTTGGAGACTGTTACAAAGTTCCACAGATGATCAAATATGTAGAAAAAGTAACTTTGAGGTACCTAGAGCACAATGTACCTCTACACCTAAAACTCAAGGAACACTACAGAAGAGGGAACAGAAAGAGTGTAAGAGCCAGAGGGACAAGACACCTGCTGCTACTTACTTCATTCTAGATATGCTGGGAAAGCTGCACCAATGAAATAGCCACAGTATGGCAGTCTAACAAGGTCTGCATATAATGACCAAACCAGTTGACATACCAAGGTAGATGGAGGAAATTTCATGGGATCCCACCGCAAGATGAAGAGTGACAGGAAATCAATGGATACTCAGAGCATCACGTGTGTGTGTTTGTGTGTGTGTGTGTGTGTGTGTATGTGTGTGTGTAAAACTGAATTTTCCTCTATAAGGTGATTAACTGATTAGAGCTCCAGAGATTGTGGACAGTCTACAATGTTGCAGCTCAAGAGCCTAATTACCACTTATTTCAGGCTATCTTTAGTCCCTTAATGGTCATTTTCTTGCTCATCTCTGTTTTTGATCTGTTTGTGATTAACAGATTAAAAGCTTTCTTGCAAGGTGTTACTAGCAGATTAGCAGTTCCCACCAATAAAAAGCTAATACTATCATCAGATAGCATCTGAGATCCATAGTGAAAATCCCTGTTTTGCTATGACCTGCTTACTAAATGTATCAACTAACGTATTTAAAGTGTCATTATTTATTATTTGTCTTTGTTTATTATAGAAACTGTAAAACTGCTTCCACACTGGAACATGGAATTTGGGGTCACCTGAATCTGTTTCTGGGCCATGGTCACTCATATTTGGCTCTAGAAAAAAACTATCTCTTATCCCCTTTGAGGTGAGAATTATGCCTTTGTATTGACATGCGTGTGTGTATAAATATTTATAAATGTATGTTTATGTACATGTAAAAAGTAATCAAAGAAGAAGACATTGAGAGGGAATGAGGGGACATGAGAGGATTTGGAAGAGACTGGGAGAGAAATTATGGTAAGACTGCTCTCATGTATGATGTTCACAAAAATTTAAAAATTTAAATTAAAAAATATGCTTGAGGTAGCTTTTGTGGCCATTGAGTTTCTGAGCCCCTCACATCTCAAACTGAGCACAACAGAGCCAAGAAAGACTATATCACTCTCAAAGAAAACTTGCAATTCCCATACTGTAATTGAGAACTAGTTATCTCTTCAAAAATAACTTGCACACATAAAGGAGGAGTTATATCAGGAAAAAAGTCATTTGAGTGCTATCCATTGTATTATCCTCTCTTCTTGCAACAAATGTTGGGAAAAGGGAAGGATGAGCTGGAAGTGTTGGCTTGCTCCTCCTTAAGGCTGACAACTTGCAAAGCAGAAATAGTTGTTAGAACTGTGATAAACAGTCCTTCCTGGGATCCAAAATCTTGGAACTCCTGGGAAAAATCAGATAATGAGGAGAGAGAATATGAAATATATTGATAAATTATAATCTTAATATGATGTTTAATAGAAGCCATGGGAAATTTTATAATTAAGCATGCAGAGAGTGACTTTAAAAATTGTCCACTGAGAAAACTATGATAATCACAGTTTACTCACCATATCAACTGCTTAAACTAGAGAAAACTTTCAAAGAATCAATAAAAGAGGCTCCCATAGCCTGACGTGATGCTATAGGACATGAGGTAATTGGGGAGTTTATACACTACTACAGAAATATCTGTTCATGTTCATGAGTGCATGAGTGTGGAAGGAGGTCAGAGGACTTAGCCACAAGTGGATATACTTGCTGAGCAATTTTGCTCACTCAGTTTTCTTCATTTTTAGTATTTCCTATGTGAAATAATATATTGAAGTAGAAATTAAAAATAGAACAATTTTTATACTTGTAAGTTATCCATGCTGCCACTCAGCCTTGCTTAGAATTTTCATTGAAAAGTATTTAAAAGAATTAAGATTAGCCTCCAGTTGATAATATTTTAAAGATTTTTCAAATCTTTCACCCATTTCACTGAATATGGACAATTGAATTCTGTTCAGGTTTCAAATGCCATGACCAGTTGTTTCAGGATTTGGTTTTGAGTTTCCATAGTGCAACAAATCTTACATCACTACTTCCTGACTCACAATGATGATGACACAAGTGAAAGATGTTTTTTTCCAGAAGAAAAATGTGAACTCCAATCTGTGAAAAATTTCTAAGTTTTTGTTTGCAAATTTTACTTTATAGACCAAGACCTATAAACAGATGATTGTATAAAAGCAACAAATTGCAGTGCTTAGCTTTTTAAAGTATTTTATTATTATTTATTTATTTTATGTGAGTGAGTGTATTGCTTGCACGTATGTAAGTGCACCCATGTCATTCAATACCTGCGGAGGTCAGAAGAAGGCATCAAATCCCCTGGAACTGGAGTTATAAACAGTTGTTAGCTTCCATATGGGTTCTGGGAATCAAACTCAGGTCCTCTGCAAGAGCAGTCAGTGCTCTTAACTGATGAGTCATCTCTCCAGCCCCAAGTGCTTAGCTTTAAAATACCCTTGTTCTCACATCTAAGGATTTGGACCTAAGATTCACAAATCATAGAGAACATTCTTTACTTGCTTTTCTGACTCTCTGTAACTTCACTTAGTATAACAATTTCTAGTTCCACCCATTTACATGCAAGTTTCATGACATCAGGTCTTTTACTGGCTGAGTAGAATTCAATTGTGTAAATATAGCACATTTTTCTTATCCATTCATTGGTGCATTTAGGGACATTTAGGGTTTATTTTTTCCATGTCTTAGCTATTGCGAAAAGAGCAGCAAACAAACAGGGTTGTGCAAGTATCTCAGCAGTTGAATAAGTCCTTTGGGTCTATGCCAAAAAGTGGTATAATCAGATCATATGGTAGATTTATTTTTAGTTTTGTAAGAACTCTAAGCACTGATTTCCATAGTGGTTGCACCAGTTTGCAATCTCACCAGCAGTGAATGAGAGTTCCTCTTTCCCCGCATCCTTGTCAGCATTTGGTATCATTTGTTCTTGTCTTAGTTTGTTTCTCCATTGTTGTGACAAAACACTCTGACCACTACCAACTTGGGGAGGAAAGGGTTTATTTGTCTTACATCTCCCAGGTCGCAGTTCATCAGGGAGCCCAAGGTAGGAACTCATTGCAGGAAACTGGAGGCAGGAGCTGGAGTACAGGCCATGGAGGAACACTGCTTACTGACTTGTTCCCCTGACCCCTGCTCAGCCTGCTTTCTAATGCAACACAGGCCCACCTGTCCAGGGGTGGTACCACCCACAGTGGGCTGGGCCCTCCCACATCACTCATCAAGAAGATGCCCCTCAGACATGACCACAGGCCAGTCAATAGAGGAAATTCCCCAATGGAGGCTCCCTCAACCCAGGTGTGTCAAGTTGACACTAAAGCTATCCAGCACAGTTCTCTTGGTATTAGCCATTCTGACTGAGGTAACTGGATACATTTAAGATGAAATTTTAAAGCATATTTGATTTGTATTTCTCTAATTACTAAAAATGTTGAACACTTTTTAAGGTGTTTCTTATCTATTTTTTATTTCCTCTTTTAAAAGTTCTCCGTTCAAATCTATAGCCCTTTTAAGAATTGGGTCCTTTGCTTTCTCAATTCTTTGTTTTCTGAGTTCTTCCTATATTCTGGATATTAATCTTCTGTCAAATGTAAAGCTGGTGAAATTTTTCTCCCACCTGTGGGCTTCCTCTTCATTCAATTGGTCATTCCATTTGCTGTACAGAATCTTTGTAGTTTAATGAGGTCTTATTTGTCAGTTGTTGACCTTTATTCCTGAGTGACTGATGTCTGATTAAGAAAGTCCTTTATCATGCCTATATCTTATAAGGGAAGGTATATGTTTTTTCTAACAACTTTAGCACTTCAGGTTTAACATTGAGATCTTTGATCCATTTGGACATGATTTTTGTTCAAGGTGATAGTCATGGATCTAATTTCATTCTTCTACACATAGAGATTCAGTTTTGCAAGCATTGTTATTTGAAGATACTGTCTTTCCTCCATTGTGTGTTCTTGGTAACTTTATCAAATATCAGGAGGTTAAAATTGCCAATTGGGTCTTCTATTTTGTTCCATTGATCTATGTGTCTGTTTTTGTACCAGTACCATCCTGTTTTTATGACCATAACTCTGTAATATGGTTTAACATTTTTATGGTAATCCTACCAGTCTTTCAATTTGTGCTCAGGCTAATAAACTGCTATCTAATTGGGCTTAAAGTCCACTCAATGGGAGGTAAGTCATGTGTGGTATTGTAAACATAGCCAAATATACATTGTTAGAGTGGTAACAATGAGAAAAATCTTTTGTTATATCCTCAGGCCAACATGAGATATTATTGTATTCTAACTAGTTATCCTTATATTTACAGACAACTATCTCTCATCATTCACTTAAAAAGATTCTTTTTGCAACAGGTAAAGACTATTACAGAGTTCCACAATTGGTCAAACTCAGAGAACAAGTGTCTGTGAGATGCTCATCCCTAAGTTACACATCTACAATACAACCTCTATACCTAAGGCTCCAGGAACATAGCAGGGCAGGAGGCAGAAAGAATATCAATTCATCTTTCAACTCTCACCAGAAAAGCTTCTTCATGCAACAGATGATAATTAACCCAGAGTGCCAGGAATGGCCAATAAGGGACTGAAGAATGTTTGAGATTGGGTAGAACACCTAGACCAAATCCCTGCCCCACATACTGAGGGACCATTATGAGAGAAGGGGCAGACAGACTGTAACCACCAGAGGTGATGGATGACCACAATGAAAACCAGTTTTTGAGATGGCTGGGAACTTCTTCATATGAACTTATAACAATGGTGACAACATGCACAAGACTCTTGCAAGCAGAATCCAGACCAAATTCCAGCACAGGAATGTGGCAAATAGGAAAGAAGCACTAACCTTAGCTGAGGAACTATAGACAGCCAATGACTACTAGGAGAGGAAGAGTTTGTTTTCTTCAGGAGAATGATGCTAGATAGTTTGACTAAGCTCCAGTGGATGGACTCACACCAAGGCGTATTTGGGGTAAAAAACTTGATAAACCTTAATCTATAAGAAAGAATGCATAAAATATGGAAGGGGAGCTCTGTGGGAATGCAGATAGGGGAGAGCGGTATAAATATGATCAAGATGTGTAAAATTGGAAAGACCAATAAAAACATCAAATAATCAAATTATGATATACATACAAAATACTCTATAAAATTAAATTAAATACTCTTAAATCTGTACAAATAAAAGTTTAATTATGGTAAGTGGTTTATTTGCTCTGAATGTATATGCAAGCACCATGGGAATTTCACAACCATGGTGTGATCATGATTTCAAGACCCAATTACCTAAAAAAGAAAAATTAGAAATAAAGAAATGAATTAATCCATCTCTCACAACTTTGCCCTTATCTCAGTGTTATATAACACAGGATATCTTTGCATACAATTTGTCCAAACATTTGACAAAATGTTCCAATAGAGGCCTCATAACTACAAAGAAACATAAGTCATTAGCAGTGCCAAAATCATGGACTGATTGTACTGGGTCAGTATAAGATCAGGTCCTGTAATATAGAATCAGAGGACTTGAATCCATGCCAATCTAGACAACCTATTTGATCTCTCTGAGGTCAGTCTCTCACTGTTTTCTCATCTGTGAGCTAAGGCAGTTTTTAAAGCCAGCTTGATATATCTATTGTCAAAATTAATCATGCAAGTAGAGGTGGTGGGAAAAGACTGCATTCAAGTGCTAGTCTTAGAAGTACTTATATACATAAGTATGATAACCTACTAACTACTTCCTTAGACAATTTACTTGTAAAAATAAAACTAATGATATCAACTCATCAGGTTGTAGTGTTTGTATATGTAATATATTCAGAAGGAAGATGACACACAGCAAGTGCAAATTATTGTTTGATACATAAATTAGGAGTAGTTCCTATCATATGCAGGAATTCATAATACTAATAATAATTACTAATAATTATTAATATGTAAGGGTGAGAATGAGAACAGAGTAAAAAGGCTAACTTAAGCTCTCAGTTAAGTATCAGTTAAGTAGATATGAAGTGTCACATGACTGCATGAAATGTTTGCGGATTTATTCACAGGACAGATTCTACGAATATATTCTGATGGTTGCCTTCCTAAGGGCCTCCTTTACATCTCTGTTCCTCAGGCTGTAGATAAGTGGGTTCAACATGGGGATCACCACTGTATATAACAGAGATACCACCCTGTTCTGCTTAGTTGAGTAACTGGATTTGGGCATCACATATATGAAAGTAATAGTTCCATAATAGAGAGTGACTGCAGTGAGGTGGGAGGTGCAGGTGGAGAAAGCCTTCTGGCGGCCCTCTGTGGAGCGCATCTTTAAGATGGTGATGAGGATGTAGATGTAGGAGACACTGATAACAAACACTGTCACCACAATGATGGACCCTGCAGAGACGGAGGGAATGATTCCAACAATGGAGACATCTGAGCAGGAAAGTTTCAACAAAGGGGAGAAGTCACAGAAAAAGTGGTCTATCTGATTTGGTCCACAGAAAGATAAACTTAACAAACAACCAGTAAATGTCCAAGCATTCACACAGCCACCCACATAGGAAACCCCAACTAAGAGGATACAGATCTGAGGGGACATATGTGTAGAGTAGAGCAGGGGTGAGCAGATGGCCACATAGCGGTCGTATGCCATGGCAGCCAGCAGGAAGCACTCAGCTGTTCCAAATGTCACCACAGAACAGAGCTGGGCTTCACAGCCAGCCACAGGGAGGGCCGTTCCATGTACAATGAAACCTACAAGCATTATCGGTGTAACCGATGTGGAATACCCAATATCCACAAAAGCCAGGTGGCTAAGGAACAGGTACATGGGGGTGTGGAGCTGGGGACAGCTTCTTACTAAATTGATTATGCTGATATTTCCTACTAAAGTGACAACATATATTCCAAGGAAAAGCACAAAGAAGATGACACAAAGTGTAGAATCCTCTGTTAACCCCAAAAGGATGAACTCTGTCACGGTGGTATGGTTTCCAGCCTCCATCTCCTGTGTGAATTTTCCCTGTAGAGGGAAATGAGAAATCCATTTGTTTAATGTTCTCATTCCTCAATTTTTTTTGATGATTCCTGATACTCATTCATGCTAATCTCTTCCTCTACCCAACACATACATATCAGTATTCTGAGAGTTGGGTTTATTTAATATTTTATTTATTATTTTTAGTTTATGAGTATGAGTGTACTGTCTGCATATATGTAAGTACACCCATGTCATGCAATGCTCTCAGGGGTCAAAAGATGGCATTAGATACCCTGGAACTGGAATTACAGACATTGTTAACTACAATGTGGGCACTGGAAATCAAACCCAAGTCCTCTACAAGAACAATCAGTTCTCTTAACCACTGAGCCAGCTCTCCAGCCCTAAGGGTTGGGGTTTTTATCTCTGCACAGAAGGCAAATGACTGAGCTCATGATATCAAATCAAGATTTCTTTCCTAGGGAGGACTGCTTCCCAAGGTCTAGGTCCAGTTTCAATGATATTTTGGGATTCCCAGCATGCTCATTGAAATCACAGACAAACCCCAAGCCCTGTTTCCTCATCTCTGCCTTTGTCATCAACCACTTCTATATTTTATATTTTTGGAATGACACTCCAACCACCAAGTCGATTCTAACTATGATTTGGGAGCCTTCCTGGCCTCCATATTCTCACTGTATCACTCCTAGTGAAATCCTGTTGATTCTACCATTTATTTTTTAATATTTTCTATTTATTATTTTTATTTTATGTGTATGAGTGTATTGCCTGCATGTATGTGGGTGCACTCGTGTCATGCAATGCCACAGAGGTCAGAAGATGGTGTTGGACTCCCCTGGAACTGGAGTTACAGACAGTTCATAGCCACCATGTGGGTGCTGGGAATCAAACCCAGGTCCTCTGCAAGAGCAGTCAGTGCTCTTGATGGCTGAGCCATCTCTCCAGCCCTGTTTATTTATATTTTTATCTTTTCATCTCATCCTCTTCTTCCTGTGCCCCAGTGTTGTCAAGGCCCTGGTCTTTTCTGTCTTTATCTTGTTTGCTATCTTCTTTCCATTAGTTCTGGTTATAATTCGCAATATTATGCCATAGTGACTTGTTGCTAGTAAGAAGCAGCTGTCAAATGAGTCTTAATTCTTTTACTGCTTCCTTGGGTCTTGACGATGAAATTTAACCTCATTATCAGAATACTCAGTATCCTTTCTAACTTGTCTCTACATTTGCCTTTGTCTCTCAGGATGTTCCTGCTCATCACTAACCCTGACTCAGCTATCAATCATTCTTCTGGATGACTATTCTTCCTTCCAGGTCTCTTTCTCCTCAGAGCCTCCTCTGACTCCTAAGAGTGGAAGTGATGACTTCTCTTTGTGCTGCAGATGTCTCCTTCCACAGATGTCTGGGGGCCATTGTGGACACTGGGTTCTCGTTAATAGCTTGTTCACCTTTCATTTTCCTCAGTTACTACAAAGTCTCATCAATAACTGGTGTATCCCTTTTTACCAATGCCCGGTGCTTAGACATAAAATGTGTTGAAAACATTTGCTGAATGTGTGCATGATTAGTGGACTGAATGGTCTCTGGGAAACAGGAGATGGACATAACTTAGACTCCCTGTCGAAAGCCAGGCTTCTGAGAAAAAATAAATTACACAAAGAAGAATTTTAACTCATAGGAAGTGCTACAAGAACAGTATGAGCGATGGCTTGTTGTGTTTATGAATAGAATATATATAGTGATGTTGAGAGAAATCACTTGAAAATTCAAAAGAAGCATTACTTAGAAAATCAGTTACTATCACGCCTGTCAGTGACTAGAGATTTACTATATTTCTTTCCAAGATCTCTTCCTTCCAGATATATTTTAATATTCCTTTATGACAGTTTATATTATTTTTACTTTATAATATTGTGCTCCAATATATTTCCTCAGAGACAGTTTGTAGGAGTGGTATGATGGTGCACTGAGTAAACCTTAATTCAATGATTACCATCCCATTTGAACATTTATTTCCTCACAACCCTTCACTCTCAGAAGTAACAATCCTGTAATATAGATTAAGCCTCAGGGGAATAGCATGATAAGGCATGATTAATTTAAATAATAATAGTAGTGTTTTCACTTACTTTTCTTAAAGCAATAATTCAAAAGATGTTCTATGCTCCAAGATAAGATTATCCTCTGAGGGCTTGAGAGATGACTCAGAAGTTAAGAGCAGTGGCTTGCTCTTGTTCACAGCACCCTCATGGCAGCAAATAACTATCCATAACTCTAGTTCCATGGATTCCAAGGCCCTCTTCTGTTATCCATGGGTATTCCATGCACATAGTACACTTACATTCATGCAGGCAAAAACTCATTCACATAAAATAAAAATAACAAAATTGTTTTAAAAAATTATCCTTAGCCAGCCATGGCAGTCTACACTTCTAATCCCAGCACTCGGGATGTAGAGACAGGTGGATTTCTGTGAGATTGAGGCCAACCTGGTTTACATAGTGAATTCCAGACCAGATGGTGCTATAGGGAAATCCTGTTTCAAAAAGATTTTTTTTAAAGATCATCCTTATGACATGGAGTAATAAAAATACTAAACAAATTTTCTCCCTACTGCTCACTGACTTGCTAAGAATTTGGTCTTTTGATGACTGTTTTGCCACACTATTCGGACACAAAGTTCTTGTATTCAGAAGCAATCCTAAAACAGCATAAATAATGATAAATAACAATTATCATTAGCTAAGAAAGACACAAAAAGTTACAGGAGCCATACTAAAACTTTGGTAAAAATTAGAAAAGTTATATTTTGCAATATGAAAACATTCAAAGAATCCGAATAAATGTAAATTATTCCCGTCAGGTATTATAATATAAATTTAGATTAAGAATTTTCAGTGTCTGGAAGTTTTACATATGCACATCTTAGGCTGCTTTCTTCAAATACATAATAATACCTTCAATTAAATCTACTGATTTAAAAATCCTGTATTTTATTTTATTGTTTTGCATAATTTTTGATAACCAAATGAATTCTATTCTAAGAATCCTTAGCTTTTAAAATGTTTCACAGTCCATGAGCTATTTTAACTTGGGGTCAAATATAACAGTATTTCCATTTTGAGTATAATTATAATTTATTATATAAATATATATGATATATATTACTATAATATTATTAGTAAAATAACTGAATTTTGTGGTTACTTGTAATTTATTATATAATTATCACTTATAGTTATATAACTATAATTAATATTATTAATAAAGATCTTCCATTGTCTTGTCGGCACCCCCAGCCTTTCCCCAGTACTTGTCCATCTGGTGAATCTAATCAGCCTGTCTAGAGGTCTTTGTTTTGGGAAGATCAGCTGTTCCTCGTCTAGTAGCAATCAGTTGTCAATATTCCTTTAGATAAGATTGGCGTCTGCTGTTCATTTTCCCAGTTCTATACTGGGTTACTATCTGGGAGTCTTTTGAGTCACCCTGGTCAACAACTGAAAAGAAAGTATCTCTTACCTGTCATTGTTTCTTGTTATGTAGCCTTTAGCTATACATATGGACTCTTTAAAAATTATATGGACTCCTTTAATCCTTGGTTATACATTCCTTGTGGGTGTTTAAGACACATGCGCCAACATCTAAATGTTATTAGAAAAAACAATGAGTCTTTCTGTAAGAAACAGTATATTTAAAAATAAAATAGAGATTTTTTTTAAAGTTTAAACCTCATTCATTTTTGTCTTACAGGTTTTATACTGAGTTAAATTTTTTATAACTGTATTAATTCAACTGTGAACCTAAAAATGTTATAGCCACTTTTGAAAGAGATGTATCTTTGCTCTGGAAATTGTTATTGAGTACGTTAAAGCTGTAATGAAATGCGTCTTCTAATAAAATAAATACAAATAATAAAAATAAACAAATAAATAAAAATAAATAAATCTCTTCCAGTGTTCCTGAGTCATCGTCATAACAGAAATACTGTGTGAAACATATGCCAAACTGAGTGCTTCATAATCCATTCTTGGTTACATTTCAAAATGCATCTCACTTTTACATACATTGTTTTTCACTTTTATATTTTCAAGAAATGTGTTACTATGACGCTGTGAGTTTCTAGCCAAGGTCATTAGTTATAATACAGAAACTTTATTCTAACAGCACTATTAGAGTTCTTAAGGTTTTTAAGGAATTTAACATAAATACATGGCATCAGAATATATTCATTCCTTAAAAGTTTACAAATGTCTTCCTTTAGATTAAATAATAACTTAGTTTCTCTGATGCTATGGCTGAGGTCTTTAGCTAGTGAATTGTAAAGTGCAGTGAATCAGTAGTTGAACACCTGCAGCCCACTCAAGAATGTGATCTGGGACTGGATAGATGGCTCAGCTGTTAAGAGCACTGGTTGCTCTTGCAGAAGACACAGGTTTGATTCCCTGCACCCACAGAGTGGCTAACAATCATAAGTAACTCCAGTTCCAAGGGAATCCAATGCCCTCTACAGACCTCGTGGGCATTGCATGACATGGATGCACTTACACAAATGCAGGCAACACAGTCATACATGTAAAATAGAAATAATAAAAAAAATATTGAAAAAGAATGTATTCTATCTCTTCTTTGTCAAAGTGCATTTAAGTTACACAATAACAGATAGCTTATTGCCTTTGATGCTAGCTCTATCATTAAAAAATATTTTTAGGGGTTGGGGAGATTATTCAGCGGTTAAGAACACTGGTTGTTCTTGCAGAAGACCCGGGTTCAAATCCCAGCACCCACATGGCAGCTAACAACTATCCATAACTCCAGTTCCAGGGGAACCAACAGCCTTTCTGTCCTCCTCAGTCATTGCATGACATGGGTGCACTTACATGCAGGTAATACACGCAGACACATAAAATAAAGATAATAAATAAAATATGTAAATATATACATTTTAACCCTATCAATTGGTCGGCATGAGCTTAATGGTACAAACCATCTATTTTTTGCATAAAATGCTTGAAGTATTGACTGGAGCTTGCTTCCATTGTCTTCCCTTTTCTGAATTTAAGCATTCACAGTTTCTTTGGCCATTCCAATGTGATATGCTTTCAAGATCCTTGAAAGTCTCTTTGCCAGACCCTGAGCCTACCTGGGTCTGAGGAATGAGGTCAAGAACTGAGCAACATCCCTCCTCTTTGCTTTCCCCTTCAAGTAAAGTTCAGTGGACAAAATTCTGCTTTTTATGGTGATGCTGTAAGCATATCTGTACATACTGAGGCTTCCATGGGACTGGAGCCAGACAAGGCAGATGCTGGGCATATGACTATTTCTTTGGCACTTAGATTTTGTACTTGTATGATGTTGTTGAGAGATTAAAACAAATGGATTTTTTTCTGGGCATGGTGGTCCACGCCTTTAACCCCTGACTCGGGAGGCAGAGGCAGAGGGATACTGTGAGATCAAGGCCATCCTGGTCTACATAGTGACCAGCTGGGGCTACAGGAAGACCCTGTCTCAAAAAAAACAGAAAAAAAGAAAAGAAAGAAATGTCTTGTAACATTAAAAAATACTATCTATAAAATGCCCTGAGATATTTTGTCACAGACCAAGGTTAAGTAACCTTTTAAATTAAATAGAAATGAAATGTTGGTGGGCCTATTCGATGGTTTGAATAGAAATACAATATTTCACTAAAAATTTCATAGTATCTTTCACTATGAATACCCAGTATGGCACCACTGAATATTTTGCCTCCTTGCTTCTACAATAAGTCATTCCTATGCATGAAACACATTTGATTTTTGTCTTTCTTTTCCTCTCCATTGGACATTTAAGTCCCAGAGTTTTCTATTGACACACTTGTTTGTTGACCTGGATTGGTGACTGTAACTACTTAAATATTCTTTCCCTACATCTGTTAACCATATGTGTAGACAAATAAAGAAAATAAAACTGTAAGTCTAATCCAAACAAATATCTGGTGTTTTCTTTTTATTTCTTTTTCATAGCCTCAGCTGCTCACATTTAGGAATGGTTTTGCCACAGACATCCACATTGCCCTGGGTCTCCTGAGAAGAATTGTCTATGTATGCCACGATAACCATTGCACAGAGACTCTTGCTGAAGACAAGCTTTCCAAAGGATTCAAGAGCTAAAATGATTAAAGTATTTTGCTTTCAAATTCTTGAATAAAAATTCATCTTAACACAAATCCATGAAACTTCCACCTACCTTTTAGAAGCAGACCTATTGATGCTGAACTTCAAAGAAGGCTTTATAAAGTAGATATACTAAACTTGTTTCCATAGATGAGTACTCTATACCATGAAGCATTGAATGCAAAGGGGCTCTGGTCAAAGAACATAGCTACATGTAGGCAATGAGGAGGATGGAGGCCTATATAGTGGTGGGAGAGGAAAAAATGCTCTCATCCACATTGAAAATCCTCCAGAGCTATTGCTGCTTGTCCCTTTGAGAAAAAGGTCCGTGGGTTTGTTGTGGATAAATGACTTGGGAACGAAGTGGCTCATTAGGGCCTAGCTGGGCCTCCTCAAGGGCCATAGACATGCTGTGATGTCCACTGGATTTTTTTCCTTTTATAAATGAAAGTGAAGGAGACAATTCTTAGTTTCACAGAAGCATCTCTAATATTCAGAACAAGTTATCTCCTTAATTAGAGTTAATACAGTGACACCACATGAAGCCTATCTAATATTCAGAACAAGTAAGCTATCTCCTTAAATGGAGTTAGTTCACTGCCACCACATGAATCTGAATCAACTTGAAAAGAAGAGCTGAAAATAGAATAAAGAAAGCAGTTTCTACTTTGACTTGCTGTCCATTTCACTCCCAAAAAATAATTAAGCAACTACTGTATATATCGTATTGTCTCACATTTAAGTGCCTTGGACCTCTTTCTTCTCACCTCTATACACATCTTAAGAAGCTCTTCTGATGCATCTGAGAAGCCACATTCTGTTAAGGAGGCAGACAGTAAAACAAATATATTAAACACTTGGCTCCATTCCCCCATTACTGCACATCCTTTCCATGTGTTATGGGTTGACATAGGTGTCTCTGATTCTTACAGCACTTTGATAAATTCCAGTAATCACAGTATCTCAAAGAAATTGACTCTTCTGTGTACCACCATCCTCGTCTACTTTCCAGTTGTTCTGGAGCCAGAATCTTTTTCATCCTGCAACACACAGTTGCTTCAGGCTCCTTCTAGGATTGTCTAGGTCAACAAAGGAATATGTTCTTCAACACAAAACCCATCAAGTATTTTCTTACTTTACGGTTTGGCCCATTGAAATAAGATTCTATTTTGGGTCTTGATATGGCTCTGTAAATCAGTTCCAGTCTCTTTCAACTGCAGCCTAAGAACAGGCCTAACATCCATTGGCCAATGCATGCATCTATGATCATGGAGTGACCTGAAATTCTTAGCCTCATTTGGGTTGTGCACTCTGAAACAGCCCTGTGGTTAAGTTTCAGCTTGTTTCACCCTCACATTGTGATAGTACTACTTGCCTGGGAACTTATCCAATGATCCAGTAGGAGCCCTTCCATGGATCCAAAGAAAGCCATGACTGTCTACTCACATGATAATAGGCCCATCATATGCGGGACTTGAAGCAGAGCTCCAAAGAGCACAGAACTGAATATAGTGCAGTCATCCAAATACTAGAAAGGATTCACTAGAGCTCCAAATATAAGGTCTACAGAAGGCCACCCAGGCTAAGTTTTAGAAAATAAGAGACTGCAGAATGAGTGTCCCTGGATAGGACTCCTATATTAAACTTCAGTGTTAGTGTATGAACATAAGGAAACATCGACTTTCAGGGCACTGAGAATTTGCTTGTATAAACTTCCAACAGTGGTGACAGCATTCACAAGATCCATGCCAACTCAGACAAAAACCCAGCATAGAGCGAGAGAAATGGGCCCCAACCCTAGCCTAGGAATTATTGGCAACTGATTACTGCTGAGTAAGGGAGAGCAGATCTTTAAATTCTCTAGATATGCAGATTAGACTCCACTGGATGAACTTGTACTGAAGGACATCTTGGTACAAATGCTTGACCAGATAGGATTTAACATATATGACAAAACGCATGAAATCTGGTGGGGGATATGAGGGTGCCACGGACCAGCTCGGCGGGAGCACTCAGTCTGATGGGAACAGGGCTTTAAGGGAGTGGGCAAGGATTCGGCGATTGACAAACAGAAACAACACAGAAGCTGGTTGAATCTGAGTGTATTTTCCAAGCTGCAAGCATCAGCTTATATACAAAGCATAACTGCAAAATCTTTCTTTGTTTAATCAAGCGGTCAACAATTTCCTAAGAAAAGTTATTCCGAAAATAAAAGCAAGAGATGGGAGGAAAAGATTTTTATCTATTAATTTCCTAGTACAGACATCAGGTTCCTGTCTGTCCTTTGAGGTTTGGCAACTGTTCTTATTTTTAATCATTTGTGGTTTTTCGACTTCCTTTCCCTTTTGGTGGAGCCCAAAGTCTCCCATTACCTAATATATAAGCATATCCATATTTAGTTCTGACAGTGGGTGGCAGTTTTCTCTTGGTTTCTATGCTAGATCCTTTTCCTATAATCTTTGCAGCTAAAGGAATTTTAGCAAGGCGGAATCCATAAATAATCCTTCCTGTTGTAATTTATCTAGGACTTTTCAAGGATTCCTGTTCTTTCCTAATTTAACTAATGCCTGAAATAGAAGAGGAGTATCTGGAGGATGTGTGATATCGGGTGACAGTGTTCCAGAGAAGTCATCTGTGTCTAACTTTCTTACAGGCATGCTTGCTGACCTGAATAAGGACAATGAGCTACTTTCGTGAGCCAGGAACACAACGGCTACAATAAAGATAAGAGCAAGAGTAGAACAGCCAAGTGCACAGCAAGCTTTCTTTGCACAGCCAGTTCCAAGGGGCAATCTTCCTTGAAGTTTCAGCCTCAGTCCACGGAGAACCTCTCCTGGACTCCATTGGAGATGGCATGGCATGGGAGGACACAGATGGTAAAGGGGTCTAAATTTGATCAAGTACTATTATATGAAATACACAAAACTCAATAAAAGTATATATTCAAGAATAGAGAATTAACAATGGAAAAAAGCGTGGTTCTTAGGGAGACTCAGCTATGATTGTGAATTTTGCACTCAGCTATTAATTTGGACACCTTATTTGTGGTTTGGATGGGGTTTTATCCTTTATGCTGCTCCCCTGCTATTAAACACCAACCAACTTTATAGCTACTCATTTCCTACAGGCTGCCCTCGACACTTACAACATCTTTCTGAGCTTACTGTCTGAGTTGTTTCCTCCTCCTCCTCCTCCTCCTCCTCCTCCATTCTATTCTCTTTATTTTCTTCCAAGTTAGTATGTTTAAGGAGCCTGTCTTTGACATCATACCTTCTTCCTTGTGTTCAATGTATTCTTCAGTGGAAGCCATTCATCACGTTCTTAGTACAGAAGATTTCTGATTCTAACTACTACAATCTCTTCGACGAGTTCCTGTGCTGAATATTTATTTCTAGAATAAAACCAAATTTATATATATATA
>NW_008339366.1:34433-49357 GCF_000622305.1 Nannospalax galili
TTAACCTTGCTAAGATTTTGTTAACATTTTTCACCTACTTTCATTTAAATTATTTGAATTATAATAGCCTTTCTTTTATCTTCATTGAGTTTCACCACATCCCTGAGCAGGGTGTGGTAATGTCTCCTTTAATTGCAGCTTTTAGGAGGCTGTGGTAGAAGGAATACTACTTTGAAACCAATTACATTGTAAGACCCTGTCTCAAAAAAAAAACCAAAAAACAAAAAAACAAAAATCAAAGAAGAAGTGTAAAAATGTAGAAACAGACAGGGGCAGACAGGGAGACTTCTTAGATGCTCCAGGCATTATTAATAAGTATATATACACACTTTGTCTTCTCAGTAAGTTTGTACAACTGTACAATAATAGGATTATTACATCATTGAATGTCTTTAGCAGTTACTAAAACATGGGGCTTAAGAGATGGCTCATCTCTTTAGAGTGCTTGCTGCTCTTCTAAGACCAGAGTTAGGTTCCCAGCACCCATGTCAGGCTGCTCTCAACTGTCTGTACCTCCAGTTCCAGTGGATCTAAGACCATTTTCTGGCCTCAGCAAGTATGCAAGCACATGTGGCATTCACTCACATAGACACACACATAATAAAATTAATAAAAATAAAGCTTTTAATTTTTTTTATTTTTTGAAAATTTCATACTCGAGTACTGTATTTACATCATACCCATCTCTCTCACTCCCCTCTCCAACTGCTTCCATGTTCCCCAACTCCCTCTCAATTTTGTGTCTCTTATTTAATTATTGTTACATACACACAGACACACACACACACTCACACACACACAACCTAATCCATTTAGTGTTGCTCATTTATACATGTGTAAAGATGGTCACTTGAAATTGGGTAACTTACCAGGAAGCTCATGCCTGGAGGAAACTGATTCTCTCTCAGTAGCCATTGATTTCCTCTAACTCTTTATCTGGAGGTGGGACTTTGTGAAATTTCCCCAATTCATGTTGGCATGTCAATTGGTCTTGGTATTACCCAGGTATGATTTAGACAACCACATTGCTGAAAATTCAGAGGCGCTGCTGCCCCATCATCTCTGGAAGACACTGTATAGCAGCAGGTGTCCTGGTCCTCTGGCTCTTACAGTCTTTTCACATCCTTTCTTATTTAAAAATATATTTAATAAAGCTGATTAGTGAGGCAATTCTATGCACTTTCTCTTTATGAGAAGATTTTTATATACTGATTAAATTTCACTGATAATTAAATAATCCTTAGATATTTCTCTTTTTTCTGTTTGAGTTAGTTGGCTTTTGTTTTGGGAGGGGTTTGTTGTTTGTTTTTTGCTTTTCCCCTTCTCTAAAATAACACTGATTCTTTTAGAATTTCACATTTATGATTATATTGAGATCCCATCTCCCACTTCCTCCTGTACTCTTCCCACTACCCATCCTCTCCATCACATTTTTAAGATCTATTGTGTCCAATTTAGAGGGGATGGACGCACACCCATATATTCTTGATGTGTGGGTTCATCCCCTGGAGCATGGGCAGCCTGCTTGGTCATCACACCCTTAAAAAAACTGGCTCTTCCTATCCTAGCATCTACCAGTTGCCAACAGCCCCTCAGCTAAGAATGCAACGTCATACTTATGTCCACCCTTCATGCTGAGGTTCTATCTGGCTTGGGCTTATATAGTTATTGTGTATGCTATTAAAACCAGTGTGAATTCTTATATATAACTGCCATGTTGTGTCTGGACAACACTGCTTCTTTGTATTCATCCACCACCTCTGACTCTACAGTCTTTCCACATTCTTTCCCATGATGCTTCCTGAGCATGTCAGAGAGTGGTGTGACAGAGATATCCCATTTAGGTCTGAGCAGTCGAGTCTCTTATTCTCTGCATGGTGATTAACCACAAGATAAAAGTACCATCATTGCACCAATATAGTTTTCTGTACTGGTCATTGTTCTGGCTATTAGACATTAAAGCTGGGGTTGGACCATTGATTGGTTTTCCCTTCACAGCTTGCATAGTGTCCTCCAAAACTATGAGACCTAGCATCAGGGAAGTGACTTCCAGTCAGTTCCAGCTCCATTGCTCCAAATCTTGTGTCCGAAGTATGCCCTGTCCTCAGCAATAGGGTCTTGTCTTAAAATTATAGAAGTTAATCAAGGGTTATGGCAATAGCCTGTGTAATTTGGGGAATCTTTTGGACTATGCTGGACAACAACTCAAAGGGAAGTTTCTCCTGTCTGGCAGTTTCTCGTGATATAGCCTTCAGTGATACACATGGACTCATGAGATAGTCTATGTGTAATTTTTCAATAGACTTTTGAACTAATACATTTCCCTCTCATTTTTCACAGCATCTAAGCATTATTTATCTCTGCTCTCTCCCTATATAAGCTTCCCTCCTCCTTCCCCAAATAAAGAACCCCCATTTCTATATTTCACCCTTGATAATACCTATGTCCTTTGGTTTCCCCCCCTCCCCCGAGCTCCTTCTTCCCCTTTATCCCCATGGTTCCATGTATAACCCTCCCTTTACTCCTACCTGTTAAATAACACATTTTACCCATTTCCCTCTTGGTAACACCTGTCGCTTACTATTCCTCTCTCTCAGGCTTCTTCTTTCCTTTTACCTCCATGGTTTCTTTCCATTTTCCTGGCTCCTGCAGTTACATCAGGCTATATACTCACATATAAGGATTTGGTGCTAAAATCCACAAATAAGGGAGAACATACATCATTTGATTTCCTGAGTCTCTGTTACTTCACTTAATATAACAGTTTCTAGTTGCAGCCATTGACATTCAAATTTCATGACTTGATCTTTTTTTTTTACTGCTGAGTAGAACTCCATTGTATGTATAACCATATCACATTTTCAATATCCACTCCTCAGTCTAGGTACACATACATTGCTTCCATTTCTTACCTAGGGTGAAAAGAACAGTAACACATACGGATGTACAAGTCACTCTGCAGTAAGATGAGTCCTTTGGGTATATCACAAGGAAGGTAAAACCAGATCATACGGTAGGTTCATTTTCAGTTTTTTAGAGTTCTCCACACTGCTTTCCATAGTGGTTGCACGAGTTTGCAATCCCAGTGACAGTGAATGAACGTTCCCTTTTCCCCACATCCTTTCCAGAATTTGGTGTCATTTGTTCAGTTGATCTTAGCCAGTCTGACTGGGGTAAAATGAATTCTTAAAGTGGTTTTAATTTGCATTTCCTTAATTAATAAAAATGTTGAGGACTTTTTTAGATGTTTCTTAACCATATTTATTTCTTCATTTGAAAACTCTGTTCAGATTCATAGCCCATCTTTTAATTGGGTCATTTGTTTTCTTGATTCTTTATACTTTGAGTGCTTTATATATTCTGGATATCAATCTTCTGTCAGATGTGTAGCTAGTAAAGACTTTCTCCCACTCTGTGGGTTTTCTCTTCACTTTCTTCACTTGCTTGGTTCATTTCTTCTCCATGAGGTCCCACTTGTTGATAGTTGACCTTAATTTCTGAGTAATTGATGTCCAATTTAGAAAGTCCATTCCTACAATTATATCTTGTAGTGTTCCGCCTATGTTTTCCCCTAGCAGTTTAGGATTTTCAGGTTACATACTGAGGTCTTTGATGCATTTGGAGTTGACTTTTGTGAAGGGTGAAAGATAAGGTTCTAGTTTTATTCTTCCTTTGGTGGAGATCAAGTTTTCCTGGCACCATTTGTTGAAGATGCTGTCTTTCCCCCCAGTGTATGTTCTTGGCACCTTTGCCAAATATCAGGTGGCTGAAATTGCATGTACTCATGTTCAGTTATGTTCCATTGATCTATGTGTCTGGTTTTCTTCCAGTGCTATGCTAGCTCTGTGATATACTTTGAGATCTGGTATGGTAATCCACCCAGCATTGCTTGTTGTGCTCAGGATTACTTTGACTAGCCAGAGACTTTTCTGTGTTGGCATCTATGATCATAGAACTGGGAATACTTTGGCTCAGGCTCTTCTTGCTCTCATAGATGCATTGAAAGTTAGCTGTAATTCTGATGGACTTTTCTTTCTATGTGAGTTGCTGGTATTCCCCAGCAGCTTTCAGTATTCTCTTTGTTCTGTACATTTAGTGTTTTTACTATGATGTGCCATGGGGAGTTTTTGTTCCTGTCCTGCCTATTTGGCATTCTATGTACTTCTTATACTTGTATGGGTATGTCTTTATTTTGGGAAATTTCCTCTATAATTCTTCCATTTCAATGGTTTATAGAGTTTTCCACTTTCTTCATTTCAGTCTGAGTTTTCTTCAGTATTTCCAATTTTGTGAGTCAGTTTATCCTTATTCTCCTTTACTTCTTTGAGTTCTTTGCTTGTGTGCTCTTTAAATTTGTTGAATTTTTTGCCAGTTGGCAGAGCCAGCTGAGGCTTTATTTTGGAAAATACAAATGAATTGGATTTGGGTTAAGAATGTGGACTAGAGGGGTATCCTAGGTGGGAGATTCCTCCCAAAGCTGGGCAGAGAGCTAGGGCTAAGCACTCCACCATACAGCTGTCTCCCCCATGAGCTCTGGCCAGCCACAAGAGGAGCTTTGATGGCTGTTCACTTGGGCAAGATAATCAGAAGACTCAGACACCAGCGTTCCATCACTGGTCTCAATCTTCACAACCACCGCCTTGGTGAGGCTGAAGGTGCTGGAGCTTCCAGCAGAGCTGAAGCTAGGCTGGAAGGAGATCACTCGGAAGCTAAGCTATGGAGGACTGGTGAGGCTTCCATAGAGCTCAGCTCACTCAGCCGTCCTGAGTAGCCACTGGTGGCCTTCATATGAATACTCAAGTTCTGCATCCCAGACTCTAGTCGGCTCTCCTCCCCCTCCAGCAGTTTGTGGTAGGTAGCAATTTCAATGCCCAGTGCCATCTTGACATTCATAAACTCCTGGCACTCTCACAGCTGTCTTGCCTTGTCCTGCTTGGCACGATGCAGGGCAGCCTCCAGCTCTGCCAGCTTGACATTGGCATCCTTAATGGCCATCTCCTCACATTGCTCAGCATTAGTGATGGCAGCTTCCAGCGATGCCCTCTGGCCTTTAAGGGCCTCAATCTCTGCTTGCAGGCAGTTGGTGCTGCGGTTCATCTCAGGAATCTTGATCTTTGTGCGGCTCAAGTCATCTGGGTGCTTCCCAGCCAGCTTCTGCAGTTCTTCATACTTAATCTGTTACATACTCTAGGCCTCCGCCTGGCTGTGGTTGCCGATGTCCTCATATTGAGCTCGAACTTCAGAGATGATGCTGTCTGTCCATGTCCAGGGAGCGACTGTTGTCCATGGACAGCACCACAGGTGTGTCTGAGATCTGGGATGCAGCTTGCATATCTAGAGGAAGATGATTTCATTAGTCAGCCCTTCCAGTCGAGATTCCACCTCCACCTTGTTCGTGTAAGCTTCATCCACATCCTTCTTGTTGAGAACAAATTCATTCTCCAGCTCTGTTCGCTTGTTGATTTTATTCTTGTAGTTATTCTTGAAGTCTTCCACCAGCCCGTGCATGTTGCCAAGCTCCGCCTCCAGTTTCAGCTTCTCCTGGCCCAGGGCTTCCAGTTGCCACAGCCGATTATTAATATAACTCTCAAACATGTTGTCCATGTTGCTCGGATTGTCTTCTGTTGCTGCAGCAGGTTCCAACTGGTCTCCAGCATCTGGTTCTGCTGCTCCAGGAAGTGCACCTTGTCAGTGAATGAGGCGAACTTGTTAATACACTTATCTCTTACTTCTTAGTGCCACAACCTGGAAGTTGGGGTCCACCTCTAGCTTCAGGGGGCTCAGAAGGGTCTGGTTCACGGTGACCGCTGTGATTTCCCCAACACCTTCCCTGCCGAAGCCTCCGCCCAGACCCAGGGTGGTGCCCAGGCCCCCACGGAAGCTGCTGCGGCCCACCCAAGAGAAGCTGGAAGAGCTGATGCAGGCACTGGGCCCACTCCTGTAGGAGCAGCTGCCGACGGCCCGGGGGCTGGAGGTGGACACTTTGTAGGACCTCTGGGTCAACCTGATGGACATCGTGGAGGCTGGAGTGAAGGCAGTCAAACAGAAGTCGGAGGTTTCGAGAACTACATGAGCAGCTGCTTCTAGGCCAATTCGTTGAATTTTTTATCATGTTTATGATTGTTTTATTAAATTCTATGTCCTAAGTTATCTCTAAGGGGTTCTCATTTAGAACTCTTGTATATGACTGGGGGTGTTTGTTGGGGACATACTATTTTGGATTTTCATATTTTTTCATTGTGATTTTGGCATGTGGACTTTTTTTTTTATTTGTGATTCTGGTAAGAAACTCAATCCTTCCTATGTTGAATTGAAATTTGATTATATTTGTATTATTGATATACCTTATTTGCTTTCTAATTGGGTATGAAAAGCTGGTTGGTCTAGGCTTCAGATTCTCTCTTTTGATTTTATATTGGAAGGAACAGATGGCTCCAGTCAGGCTACTCAGGAGCCCCCAGGAGGGCAAAGCAACCCTGGCTAGTTATAAGGCTTCAGTAGCCTCAGATGGATAGTGCCAAGGACCAAGGAGAGGACATGGGAAACGAATGGGATGATCCCTACTAGTTAGCAGGGAGGACTAAGCCCAGGAGCAATGGGAGGGACTGCAACCTGTCCCAAAGCAGGGAGGTGGGGGGGTATGGATATACTCAAAAGATCTGCACAAGAAGTGAAAAGTTATGGAATGAAGAAGTCAAGGTACCTACTAGCCAGCAGGGAAACCTGAGACCCTGGAGCAGTGGAAGGGACTGTAGGTGGTCCCAAAGCAGGGGAATGGGCACAGTGTGATTTGGGCAATTCATCCCAAAAAGCAATTCAGGCCCTCTCAGGCAGTCTCCAAAGGTCTGCACATAAAGAGAGATTATGAGATGGGGAAGTTCAGGCCCTGGGTCAGTGGGAGGGACCATAAATGGTCCCAAAACAGGGGGCTGGGCACAGCATGATTTTGGTTGTTTATGTCTTTATTGGACTATTTTTACATGGAATGGATGGACCTTTACAAAATTGAAAACTATTTAAGCAAGTCAAGACTTGTGTTGTTTTCTAATTAATTTTGTAAAAATATACATTGTTTAATTTATTGTCTGAATTTGGTTGGTGTGGTCTAAATATATTCTATATATCTAAAATGCTTCCTATTTTGTTAAGATTTTCAACTTAATGCTAACTAAAATTTAGTGACAAAAACAATTTTGAAAAATGAAATCATTACCTATTTTTTTTTCATTTATTTAGGTGAGAGATCTTGCTTTTGTCAACTTTTAACTTTATTTCCCTAACTTAGAAGTTTAGGATGTGCTACAATTTTTCCAATAATTCTGAGAAAAAAAATTATAAAATCCAGCAATAGCCCAAAGTATATATTTTTGTGAAATTACTATTTTCTCTATAGCCTTGTTGGTTAATAGGCCAATACTGTTGGCAAAGGATTTAGAAATTTACCAAAGCAAAGCTAGAGAATTATAGGCTGTGAAGGTATCTACTTCATAAAATCTGAAGATTTCACTACACACCCCATACTTGCACACAGCACAGATGGCTCATATCTCAAATGGCATCATTCAGGGTCATTCTGTTCTGCTTATGATCCTGTCAAGACAGAAGATAGTTCTCTGTGGGTACTAAGGGAAAGGGTCCACAGTAAAGACAGTAAGTTATTCACAGATGTTACAGTGACAATAGAAGCTGGAGTAAAAGAAATATTAGGGGCAAAACAACAGAGTCAGGAATACCTGGGTGTAAGATACCCAAGCTAGACAGGTAGCAGGAAAGACAAGACCAAGCCAGTGATGACAAGCCAGGCACCCTTCCACATACACACAGATACACACAAGCTTGGGGAATATATGTAAGGTACCATTGTTTTTCATATATCCTTATTTCTCTGTAGTAATTCTTAATAAAAACTGCATTCTGCTTTGCATACCCTCAGAGGAGCCCATGTCATTAATCTTTGGAATGAAAAGAAGAACTTGAAAATAATAACCCAGATGTATGACCTGATCAGATGACCTGATCTTTAATGACTATGAGAGTCCAGCAGCTAAGGTCCTTGGGTCACACAAAACTTGGCATCCCATCGCACTCCAAACTCCTGCACCAGTGTTGTGGACACCTAAGCACTGCATTTGCTCACCATTCTACACTCCAACTGCATGTCATTCATGATCCTTCATAATATGTACTGTTTCATATAAGACTAAAGGTTGGGGCTGGAGAGATGTCTCAAAAGTTAAGAGCACTGAATGCTCTTGCAGAGGACCGGGGCTCTATTCCCAGCACCCACATGGCACCTACAAACCATCCTTAACTCAGGTTCCAGGGGACTCTGACACCCTCTTCTGACCTCCAAGGCATTGCATGACACAGGTGTACTCACATACATGCAGGCAAAACACTCATACACATAAAATAAAAATAATAAATAAAAAATATTTTTTTAAAAAGATCAAAGGTTAATAAAATATTCTGGCCTAAGGAAAAATTTGACATGAATGAACTTCTTATTTCACCGAGTTCCTTATAAATGGACATGTCAACTGTGCTATGTCCAACTTTGCTTTATACAGCAGATAAGGTAGAGAAAAGGATTGGGGGAGGGATAACTAACATTGACAATGTTGGAAACACCACAAATAAACCATACACTAAGGATTTTGTTCATCCTAGAAGCCATAGATTGCTATATAAATGCCCAGCGCTAGTGTGGAATGCTTCTCTTTAAGTTATTGGTCAGAACTGGCCTAGAGACACCCTAAAACAATACAGTCTATTGCCATTGCTCTTGGTTGCCCAACAGAACTGATGATAACACCGTATGCTGAAGTTACCATACACACTGGTCACAAGACGTGGAGAAATCAAGTCAGTACTGACTGGAAAGCTTCCTCCCTGCTGGCTAGCTGTCATAGCACTCAATGATGCTTTGAAGGCTGCTAGGGAAAGAAACTATCAACAGTCTCACCTGAAAACACTATCAACTGCAGTAATGACTGGTTTGGCAAGATATGCCCATGGGTATATGTGGGGTCTCTCCCTCTCCTCACGGGGCATTGGCCACTGGTACACGGGGACAAGGGGAGCAGAAGCGACTAGCGGGGTCAGGATGGCCAGTGAGCACCGACCGAAGAAAGCCCTTCCGGGGAGGCAGGTTCAACAACGCAAACAGCTCCAGACTCAGTGATTCAGTGATACAGGTCTAGATTCAGTGAAACAGCTCCATCTATTTAGTGGGAGAAGTGGGGAAAATATAGTGTGGAGGCAGCAGCCAAAGCCTCAGCTGATAGATGCTCATAGTATGCTTTATTTACATGTGGCAGTGGGCTCCTATCATCCGACTATCAGGAAATGCCTGATTATCATATAGAAAAAACCTGGGGGTAGTTTTTACTCCAGGTAATTATGCCAAAGGTCATGTTCCAAATAAGGTCAGGCATCCATGCTTGGTGGCACTTTCCAGGTAAGTCAGGAAGAGAGCAGGAAGCCCCCTGCTGAGAAGGGGAGTCCTTCCATTTGGCGCCAAGCCCCTTAGAGCTATCCAGACATGGAGGACTACAACCCTAACAGCAGGGTTTCCCAACAGGTATAATAATAGCACAAAATATTATGGGGATAATATTTCTGCCAAACCCTTTCTGATTGGATTTATGGCCTGTTCCACAGGAGAAAACATACCTGTACTGTAATTCTGGCTAAGAACCTATGGTGGATGAGCTCATAGACCCCCCAACGATGAACAACTACTATCATTTTGCTAAATGGACATGGACTCAAACTGCTCTCTAAATTCATATCCCTTTACCCATAGATTAGTACAGCCCTCTGACCTCATCAGAGAAGTTTCTATGTGTATTGAAAGGGGGTTAATACAGAAGTTCACCACATATCAAAGTGCAGAGAATAAGTGTCTGTAAAGTAATTGGTCACAGATGGGCCATCTCATCTATTTTACACCCCTCCCCACTGAAGCTCAAGGACCATCACAGAAAAGGAAGCAGAAAGACTGTAAGAATCAGAGGTCAGGGAGGACTGGAATGAAACTGTCTTCAGGACATGACAGTACCACTGCATTTATGACCACACAGAAATTTGATTGCCTACACAAGACCTGCACAAGATCAATCCAGTCAACATTTCAGCTTAAAGGAGACGAGCTCATGAGCCCCCATCCCAGACTGAGGAGCTATGGACCATTGATAGTTTCTGGAAGATGGAGTGTCAGTTTTCTTTAAGGGTATGGTTAACCATGCTCCAGTGGATGGACCCACACCTGAAGTATATAGACAGGCCAAATTGGAGTTGATGTGTTATTAAATAAATAAAAGAAAAGAGGGCATGCAATTATAGGTAGGGAGGAGGGAATGAATCTGAAAGGAGTTAAGGGTAAGAGTTAGGGGTGAATATGCTCAAACTACAATGGATGAAATCTCAAGAATTAATAAAAAATATTTTTTAAAACATGCTGGGTGTGGTGGTGCATACCTTTAATCCCAGCACTTGGGAGGCAGAGGCAGGCAGATCTCTGTGAGTTCAAGGCCAGCCTGGTCTACATAGCGAGTTCCAGGACAGCTGGGAATACAAGGAGACCCTGTCTCAAAAACCACCAAAATATATATATTTTTAAAACAATAATGAAATGTCAGATGTGGTGGAACATGCCTTTAACCCTACCACTCTGAGGGAGAGGCAGGAAGATTTCTGTGAGATCAAGGCTATCCTGGACCACATAGTAAGTTCCAGGCAAGCTGGGACTATAGGGAGACCCTGTCTCAGGAAAAATCTGATAATAATAACAACAACAAAAGCGATGATGATGATGATGATGATGATGATGATGATGATGATGATTTTTTATTGTATAATGTAGCTAGGCTAGGAGGACGCTATATAGCAGACACTGTTTATGCCATATGGGTCCCTGTATATAGTGCTATTTACAAATCTAAACAACCTTTGCAGGGACCCTGAAAAATATATCTGAGACCATTTAAATAAATTTTAATCTAGTGAGGGTCATGGGACTTCTAAACCAAGATGCTTCTCTGCCTGTCCTGCCCCTGCAGTATTGTCTGAAAACCCAGGAGGACAGCTCACCAAGCAGAGATGCCTACTATAGCTAGTGCACAGTCATGCTTTCATTTGATCATTTTACATACAATTGAGGCATTATGCTTTCATTATCTGTGGTTGTATGCATTTCAAGGGGCTCTTTCCTTCTTAATCAAAGTAATATTATGGAATATTATGGTCTGTACTGATCAATTCCTGAAGTTTAAATATTAGGATTTTCATTCCTCTTGTATGTTGATAGTCTTTGTTTCCTTTTGGCTTGTCATTATATTTCTGTTTGATAGGAATAATTGATACTTTGGTTGATTATCCAGCTACTCAATTCACCCTGAGCTACAACTTGTTCTTAGACATATTACGGCCAAACGCAAGACACACGATGCCTTAACCTGTACAACTACAGTCGTTGCAATAATAAAGTTTCCCTTTATCCTGAGGATATATGAGATATCTGTCAATCACACTTCTCTCAAGGACATGCCCTATTTTTTTACTTCTCCTCCATCATCCCACAAGAACAGTAAATGCATAGTACAGGTTGGCAGCACTTCCTTCTGAATTATCAAATTCTACCTTTGAATAAGAATTTATGGCTGTTAGGTCTACTTCCCTGGGCTCACATACCTTCTGGAAATACCTCCAAAATTCTTCACTTTAATTTGATGATGAAGATATACTCAACATTTTATCTTCTTATCTACTTGTGGTCATTATGGGAATGTTTAAAATGACCAGCTCTGCCACTGATGCAACAGAAGAAGCCACAATGGTAAATTCATATATTATGTGCAATATTGGACTCATACAGCTAACTCTACACAGGTAGTATCCTGTTGGACATAAGTGTCCACACAGCGTGCAATTTTGCTTGGTGATTAGGATACCAGAGAGACCTGTACTGTCCACTCCCTGCCTCTGGCACACATATCAGTCAACCTCACAAATTTGCTCTGCTTTAATTTAGTTTAGTTTTGGTTTTGTTTTCTCTAGAGTACTCAACTTCTACTCAGAGTTTAAATCACTTTTGAAGTTTATTATCTGGGTATTATACTAGAAGATCTATTCCATCTTTGTCTGTTTTAATTTGAAACCCCAGATTAGAGTAGCATCTGACGTGTAGGTTAAAATCAGTGGGCATAATTTTTAATGTATGAAAACTATAAGCAGATGAGGGAAGCTATTACTGTTCCTGGTTCTATAAGCAATAAGATGAATCACTGAAAAAACACTGCAGTGAGAAGAAGAAAGGAAATTTAAAAGTGATTGTTACCAGCATATGAAAGTTGAGTGGAATTCTCCAGGATATGAGTCTGAGCAAGAAATAGTTTCTCCTTCAAAGCCTCAACCTCAAACTTACAAACTTGACTCTCTTCTGGGAAATTGTGTTTTGTTTTGCTTGGTCCTTGGAATCTCAGGAACCAATGTCATACCAGCAGAGGAACTTTTGGATCTAAGAAAGCAATTCATAGATTAATTAAGGAAGGATCTCCTATCTTCTTAGAGACTCCATAACTAGGTCAGGACTGAAGGCCAAAACCACACATCCATTTTTAATATGTTCCTCAAGAAGAATGTTTCTAGTAATTTTCTCATTGATTGCTTTTTTAACTTACTGATTTTTTTCTTACAATGTACTGTGAGAGCTGTTTCTCAAGCTTATTGAGATCTGCTAGTGTTAAATCAGACAGCCTGCATTATTGAAGGATGTACTAGTCATACTTTGTTTCTGTTACTTTTCTGTTTCAAGTATCTAAGATAATCAGATAATGAACAGAAAATAATTATTTTTGGCATGGAGTTTAGGAGGCTCCATTCCCTGAAGAGTTGACTTGGTTGTTGTGGGCATGTGATGGCACATCATGGCAGGATTACATAGAACAAAACCACTCACCATATGATTCTGGAAAGGAACAGAGAAGGAGAATTTGTCAAGTCCTACCATCTCCTTTGATGCCATGCCACCAATCAACTAAAATTTCTCACTAGGCTCAACCTCTCAAAGTTTCCAGTATTTTCTAAGATCATCACATGGAGAACACATCTTTTACAAACTACAAGAAACTGGGACATTTAATATCAAATTCAAAGCAGGATAAACAGCTTATATTTATATGATTTTATTCATGCTTTTAAAACATTTTGTCTCTATAAAATATAGCTTATGATGAACCCCATATTGACCATATATTCTGAAGTTTGAACCACTATATTTATTGAAAAACTTCTTACTTGTTATAACATATGAAAGGAATTACTTCAACCACAGATACATTACTTTAAATATTATATCTATGACATGTTAGTACTGTATGAAGCCCTACAACATGTCTTTAAGAAAACATTTTCCTACCAAGTTGTCTCTTCAGAGCACCTTTAATCTCATTATTCCTGAGACTGTAGATGAGAGGGTTCAACATGGGGATCACCACCATGTAGAAAACAGACACCACCTTGTTCTGGTCAGTGGAATAACTGGACTTGGGCATCGCATAAATAAATGTGACAGTTCCATAATAGAGAGTGACTGCAGTAAGGTGGGAGGTGCAGGTAGAGAAGGCTTTGCGGCGGCCCTCAGTGGAGGGCATCTTCAGGATGGTGATGAGGATGTAGATGTAGGAGTTGGCAATGACAAATAGTGTAATCACAATGACATTGACAACAGAAATAGTGGTGAGAACTATAGAGACAGTGGCATCAGAACAGGAGAGTTCAACTATAGGAGTAAAATCACAGAAAAAATGATTGATTCTATTTGGTCCGCAGAAGACTAAACAGAAGAAGGAAAACGTATAGGAGAATGCATTAAGAAATCCACCTACGTAAGCTGCTACAAGCAATTGGTCACATACTTGCGCAGACATTTTAGTTGAATAAAGCAGTGGACTACAGATTGCTACAAAGCGATCATAAGCCATGACAGCCAGAAGGTAGCATTCAAGTGTCCCAAAGAATACAGCTAAACCAAGCTGGATGCCACACCCAAGGTAGGGGATGTTATTTCTCTCCACCAGGAAGTTAACAAGCATATTGGGTGTGACAGAAGATGAAATGCCTATGTCAGTTGAAGCCAAGTGGCTCAGGAAAAAGTACATGGGGTGATGGAGCTGAGGAGAGAGTCTGATTAGCAGGATTGTGCTGAGGTTTCCAGACATAGTCACCAGGTAGATGCACATGATAATGAGGAAGAGGATGACTCGAAGGACTGGGTCATCTGTTAAGCCCAAAAAAATGAACTCTGTCACTGTCGTGTGGTTCCCATCACCCAGGAGATCCATGGGGCTATGTAGCCACTGCCAAAATAAAGCTGTGATGGAAACATTATATGAAATAATTTCTAAATCAATTATTTTTCAGTCATTAATGCATGCATAATGTTATTACAATTGAAGATAGTCAGATAGTAGTGCACATTTATCTGCAATAATGAGTCTATTTGTAATTTTAAATTTGAGTTTAGTGGGGTTAGAGAGAAGGCTCAGTGGTTAAGAACACTGGTTGTTCTTGCAGAAGACCTGGGTTCGAATCCCAGCACCCACATGGAAGCTAACAACTGTCCGTAACTCCAGTTCCAGGGGATCTGATGGTCTCTTCTGTCCTCCACAGGCATTGCATGACACGGGTGCACTTACCTACATGCAGGCAATACACACATACATATAAAATAAAAATAATAAATAAAATATTAAAACATTTGAGTTTAGCACAAACACTTAAAATATTCCCTCATATAATGTCCATTGTTCTTTATATATAGAATTATTTCTCAAATGAAACTTAAGGTGCTTTAAAACCAATGGTAAAAATAGAAGACAGGTGAGAATAACAGAAATAAATGCTGAATATATTTATAAGAT
>NW_008339366.1:49442-53384 GCF_000622305.1 Nannospalax galili
ATATTAATGGATATATAATTTGTCAAATATTAAATATTACATTTTCATGGAATATTATTTTCATTATTTTAGTAATGGCTTTGAAAAAATTATGTAAGCTATATATAATTACATAGTAAGTGATAAAGTCAGAATATGAACTCCAAGCTGTCTGATTGCCCATTTCTTTAGCAAACATGTAATAATGAACTTCAATAACAATTATCAGAGTCCAGCGCACACACTGAGTTGATAAATGGCTTTTAAAGCCTTCTGAGATATAATGTGTAAAACAGTGACATACATTGTTATTTTCATGTTATTTGTCAATTTTAAATAGAGTCCTAAAAAGAAAAAACAAAATTATCACTGGTACAATAACTGTACAATAATTTTAAACTAAGATTATCAATGATAATTCATACTACAAATTTATGTACAATTATATACCTGGAATGGAAAGTATAATTTACCAAACACTTGCAAATGTCAATATAAACACTCTGAAAAAAAGCATAGGTGATACTCAGCACATAGCTTAAACAGACTCATTCAACTGAATCAAATCACTTCCTACAGTAACAGTATTTTTATTTGGATTTTTGAAGCATAAAATAAGCTGTTTTAAGTATAATATGTTGCCAGAGGGAGTATACCAAGCTTTTCTTTACAGCTTGTCTTGCATATAAAGAGTTCATATGCACAAAGTACGTTTTCCTGAAAAGATTTTTTTTGCATCTTTATGCTCTAAATCTTCAATTTAAATCCTTAAATACCAACAAATGCCCAAAGTACCTCAAAATCAGCATTTTAGTAGACTGGGACACCTGGATAACACTGAAAGACCATTGGAGTCACTGTCTTCTGTGGGTTAAGAGAGACCTTGGAAATTTGGATTATTCACTCAAAAGAGACAGGGAAAAAGCAAGTCAGCCAGAGTGGCTCAGGGGCTGACGGCTTGACTCCATCTGTCCTTTTCAGGCTGTACTGTGAGTATAAACAAGAGAAGAAAATTTTCTCAAATGACAAATGAAAGCCAGTTAGTCATTAACAAGAGCCAAAGTCATAGCTCCTGAAGTGAAGACTCGTCTTTCCCTAGAATTGAAAGTGACAGTAGTTATACAGCCATCTTTTCATTTTGTTCTCCTCTGGGGATAAATCTCTGAAGATGCTAAAAATTCAAATGTAAATTTACAAGCATCATGGAACTTCATTATTTCTGTAGTAGAAACTGAGCAATGCAATTCACAGGTATAAACAACCAAGTTTCCAAGAGTCTGTGAATTCTCAAGTGGTCAGTTGATTCTTTTGTTCTAACTGTGTGTTCACGAATAGCTCTGTAAGATTTGTTGAATATTTGCTATATATTTTCTAATATTTTTTTATTTTCTATTTGCTAATATTTTATGAAAATTGGTTCCACGTTTACTTTGATATTTATGATTTATAAGTACTACCAAGTTTTAAGTGTAAAATGCTAAGCCCACATTACTAATTAGTGAGTGAATATTGAATGATTGGATGTAGGCTTAGCATTTTATACTTAAAATATAAATATTCTGATTTATTAGTAAACGACATTAGATATTGTGCCAAAATATCAGCTTTTGAGTAGTACTCTTGGTGTGGTAGATCATGATGGAACACCAAAATCTTCAACCCAAAGACTCAGTCTCCCTCCGTTTATCTTGCTAATCCTAATTTCACAATTCCTACCCCACTTTTGATGGAGTGGGTTTACAGCTACTGGGATAACTATACACAACTGTCCTTCAGACCTACCTTTATGCCAACAAAACACTTTATACGTACGTTGAGTTAGGTGCTTTTAATATACTCATTTTCTTACATGAGAGAATAGAGACTGAAGAGAGTAAACAACTTTGGTGGTGGGACTCTGACCCCACTGTTGACTCCCACTTCCAATGCTGCCTACTGAAGTTACCACATGAATGCTTGACTCCTTCTCTGATGCCAAAAATCCACTAAGAAGTCCATCAGAGCATGCTCAATCCACATGTAAACACCTTCCAGACTTGGGCACAGCGTAAAAAAAAATGGAATCAGGAAATCAATGCATATTTATGAGTTCATTAATTTGCAGATGTAAAATTCTAGAGCCCGCTCTCTTGAGCTTCTCCCATGCTCCAGTTGAATTTGGTTGCTGTTGCTCCAGGAGAGATCGGGATTATACAACCAGGAAGTTGGGCTTTGGGGACAGGATGGGAGTGTCTTACTACCAAGAATATATAAGGAGAATGCTAAATTAAATAACCTGTTCAATCAAATACATATTCCTTATAATTTACAATACTTAAAGTTCACTAAATAAAAGTATAGAATCAGCATATGATGTGTTTATATAAGCAGATGTGAAACATAGAACAATGGTAATAAAGAAGAGAGAGGACAGAACACAGGGTAGAGAGAGGACAGAACACAGGGTAGAGTGAGGACAGAACACAGGGTAGAGAGAGGACAGAACACAGGGCAGAGTGAAGACAGAACACAGGGTAGAGAGGACAGAACACAGGGTAGAGAGAGGACAGAACACAGGATAGAGAAAGGACAGAACACAGGGCAGAGTGAGGACAGAACACAGGGTAGAGAGGACAGAACACAGGGTAGAGAGAGGACAGAACACAGGGCAGAATGAAGACAGAACACAGGGTAGAGAGAGGATGTAACACAGGATAGAGTGAGAATAGAACACAGAGTAGAGAGAGGACAGAACACAGGGTAGAGAGAGGACAGAACACTGGGCAGAGAGAGGGCAGAACACAGGGAAGAGTGAGGACAGAACACAGGGCAGAGAGAGGACAGAACACAGGGCAGAGAGAGGGCAGAACACAGGGTAGAGAGAGGACAGAACACAGGGCAGAGAGAGGACAGAACACAGCATAGAGAGAGGGCAGAACACAGGGCAGAGGACAGAACACAACGTAGAGAGAGAACAGAGCATGGTGTAGTGTGAACACAAGGGCTCAGGATCAATTTTTTAAATTATTTTTATTTATTTATTGTTTGTTTTTGAGTGCAATGCCTACATGTAAGTAGGTGCATCCATGTCATGCAGTGCCCACAGATGTCACCAGAGAGTGTTGGACTACCCTGGAACTGGTGTAACATAGAGTTATTAGCAGCCATTTCGGTGCTGGGATTCAAACCCCTGTCCTCTAGAAGGGTAGCCAGTGCTCTTAGCTGCTGAGCCATCTCTCCAGGTCCATCGAGATAGTTAGATTTTGTGTAATTTACTGTGTTACTAATAGAGGTAAAGTTTAAATAGTTGTGAACAAATACATTGTGAACATTCATTTTACAATCATTAGAAAGATTTATGCTTAAAAATGTCAATAAAAAGTTACAGTCAAATTTAGAAATAACCCATAATACAGTGGGAAATGTTAAGAGTGAAAACAAAAACCTGATTGAAAAGCAACATTATTCTTATTGAGAAAGTTTTACATGATTTTCCTCAGAGTTTGGGGAAAAGGTAAGGCATTGCTTTCATGCAATGGTATTGTTGAACAGTATCAAAGCATATATAGGAACAAATTTACATGCTTCTATGTAAGAGCTTACTAAACATTTTAAAGAGACATTAAAGAAGACTTAAGTGTTAAATAGATACACCATTTTTCATGAACTGGAAAACCCAATATCTTAATTACTCACTATATTCAATGTATTATAGTTCTAAATTCAACATGCAGGTTTTGTGTAAATTAAGGTGATTTTGCACAGATATATGAACCAACAGAATTAGTGAAAAAAAGATTTACAAAACAACAAAATTTGGGAATTTTGCATTCGATGGGTTTAAAACTTACCAAAACTCACTCCTGGCCTGCTCTCCTATCCTCAGGCCTCTTGGGGTGGGTCTATCGGGGAGCCCTCAGTGCCTTGACTCCCCCGGCCTCATTCGCCCTTCCATCTCCCCCGCTGTTCTCTGCTCCTGGTTTG
>NW_008339366.1:54075-54232 GCF_000622305.1 Nannospalax galili
AGCCACCGCGGCTCCAGAAGACAAAATCAATCTGGCCATGACTATATAAAATCAAAAGAGAGAACCAGAAGCTTAGACGAACCAGCTCTCCATACCCAAAAAGTAAACCACAAAGACACATAAAGCTCAAAAAAAAAGAAGCAGAAGTAAAGATGTA
>NW_008339366.1:59751-65848 GCF_000622305.1 Nannospalax galili
TTTGTAACATTTTACTTCAATTAAACAAATACATAAAAACAGGAAACAAAAGAAGTGTTTGCAATACACATGCAAGGAATAAGGAATGAAAACCAACATCTGTCAACATCTGATGACTCCATGAAGGAGAAGTTCCAGTAACACAGGACAGACTTTATTCCAAAGGCAGAAGAAGGGGAAGAGCTTTGGAAGTCAACAAAGAACTGATAGAACTTAAAGCCACAGAGAAGCAAAAGCCACGCAGCAAAATGTAGGAAACACCCTGCAGCTCAGCCTTGGCTCCTCATCAGCAGCAGGGAAAACCAAACCTACTTGATGCACAGGGTATGGTAGGCAGGCCTGCTGAGGAAAGGCTGGCTGTCCTATCCACAGGGTAAGGCCACGATTTTCACAAGTTTTAAATCTAGTTGGTGAGGCAGGGCAGCTTAGTGAGACAGAGGCTCTTCCTGAGTGGCAGACCAGGTTTGGAAAAGAAATCCACATCGTCAATTGCTATGATCTCTGAGTACAATAGCCAGATTCCATCTTCAGAGGGGTCTTTAATCTAGACTGAGCTCCTCTGAAGCTCAGACAGCTGGAGCTGGCTCTCTCCTTCGATCCACTGGGTCCTGGGAATCAAAATTGGGTTGTCAGGTCGTGCAGTCTCACCACTTCAATGGAAATGTTTCTTTAATAGTATAATATATCAAGACAGGAAGGACCATGCATAAAATATACTGTTTTATGCCACATGCTTCACTGAGTACAGTGATTTTAATAACTCTAAACAAAAGGTGAAGGCACCCTGTAAACATATCTGACAGTAATAAAAGTAACATTATGGTCTACGTTGATTAATTCCAGTATCTTAAATTCTAGTGCATCATTTCTCTTTTATGCTGTTGTCTTGGCTACTGTGTTTAGGATCCAGGGTTTCCTTTTGGCTGGTCAATAACTGTCTCTGTGTTTAATAGGAATAACTGACCATTGGATTATTTATTCATTTACTCCATTCACCCTGAGACCACTTGATTTTGTTTAAGTTCATGGCTTGAGATTCCCTAGACCTCTGTGGCTTGTTTACTTACAGCTTCCCTTTATCCGGAAGATATATGTGACATCTATTGATCGTACATCTCCCAGAAATGCCCTAGTTTTTCTGCTGCCCATCTCAATTCTCAAGAGCATTAAACCTACAGGCTGTGCTGGTAACACTTATAAATCCTCAAACTCTCAAGAAAATCAATATTAGAGTTGGAGAGATGGCTCAGTAATTAGGAGTACTGGCTGCTCATGCAGAGGACTTGGGTTTGGTTCCTAGCACCCATCTAGCAGCTAACAACCATCCATAATGCCAGTTCCAAGAGATCCAATACCCTCCTCTGGACTCTACAGGCATTTCACTCACTGGTGCATTTATATACATATAGACAAAATACTCATACACATAATAGAAAAATAAACCACAGATTTTTTTTCTTTAGTTATATTAGGCTATGCATGGTGGTGCAAGCCTTTAATCCCAGCACTCCGGAGGCAGAGGCAGGTGGATATCTATGAGTTCAAGGCCAGCCTGGTCTACATAGTGAGTTCCAGGACATCTGGGGCTACAGGGAGACCCTGTCTCAAAAAGACCAAAAAAATATTACCTTAGAAGGTTAAATCCTCCTCCCCTGTTCTCACACTCTCTGGTAATGCTCACAAAATGCTCATCCTGTGAGCCATCATTTGATGTTAAAAATGAACTTGTCATTTTATTACTTGTTTACTTGTGGTCATTAAGAGAGTGATTAAAAGACGAGTGTTGCCATTTCTGTAACCAAAAACGCAAAGATAAATTCCATGCACACTGGTGGAACACCGGATTCATGCAACTAAATGTATACGATACTCAGTTAAACACAAATGTCCTCACATTCTACAATCCCTGCTCCAGTAGTAGATTCTCAGTGAGAACTACACTGACCACTCCCTACCCTTGGCAACTGAGCCTCCCATACTCAGTTCTGTATATTTGTTTGGTCTTGTTTTAGGTTCATAGTACTCAACCAGTTCTCAGAGTATATATCACTTATTTTTTATTTTATTATTTGGGTCCTATAGTAGAAAAAAAGAGTCCATCTTTGACTGTTTATCTTTCATAATATTATGGGCCTCAAGTAGTGCCTGACATGTATAAATCATAGAATATAACTAAAAAGTACATGAAATGATGGAATTTTTTTCTTAAATAGTAAAGTTGAGAAAGGAAAAGGGAATAAATGAGGCAGTTATCAACACATGAAGGCTCACTGATACTCACACTCACAGATTCAAGGCAAAGACAGCCGGGTCTGCTCCAGCATGCAGACCAGGATATGGGTCTGAGCATACAATATTTCTAATATTTTCCTCTCCATACTATCAACATCGAATTTACAGGTTTCGTTCTCTTCTGGGAAACTGTGCTATTTTGTTTTTTTCCCTTGGTCTGTGGAACCTCAGCAATCTACTCATTCTAGTAGAAGAACTCCCCTTTTGGACCAACAAAGTAATCCACAGACAAATCAGAAATAGATCCCATGTTCTTTTCTCTGGACTCCATAACTTAGGAAAGGACCAGAAGTCATCAGCACAGATGAGAAGTCTGTGGATCTACCAGGTGCATCCCTCGTAACTAGCGTTTATACAAGAAGAATATTTACAGCAATTTTATTCTCCCATTGTTTCTAATAATTTCTCTAAAATGTTCTGTAACAACTACATTTATCCAGCATAGTTGTGAAAAAGCCAGTATTAGAACAGATTGTAGTTTTCTGCTTTATGTAACTGTTAATTGTTTTAATATTTAATATATTATTTTGTTTTGTGTGTATGGGTCTATTGCCTGTACATGTGTAGATGCGCTCACGTCATGCAATACCCTGGTAAGTCAGAAGAAAGCATCAGATCCCCTGGAACTGGAGTTACAGACAGTTCTTACACACCATGTGGGTGCTGGGAATCAAACCCAGGTCCTCTGCAAGAACAGTTAGTACTCTTAACCCGTGAGCCATCATCTTTCCAGCCCCTGTTAATTTCTTTAACAAGTTTCTAGATAACTTAGAAAACATGGGGTTTAGGAGGCGTCAATTCTTGAGGTGTGGTGTTGGTTGTTGTTGGTCTTTGGTGGGACATCATGGCAGAGTGAAACTGTGGAATAAAACCACTCACCTCATGATCAATACAAAAAGGAGAAGAAGAACGTGCTCAGTCCCAACATCTCCTTTAATGTCATGCTGCCAGTTAACTAGAGAGCCCCTCTAGGCTCAATCTCTCAACCTACCCAACATTTCCTAAGAGCACCACAAACACCAAGACATTTACAAATCTCCAAAAACTATAGGAAAATTTGGGGACCTGTAAGATTGGAATATACAAGAGTAAGTGTGGAAAATGGGGAAATCATGAATACAACTTCAAAAGCATTTGAACAGTTTACATTAAATATGATTTTTTCATGCTTTCTGTTGAAAGCTTAATCTGGCTCTATTAAAAGTGCCTTAAGATTAATCTCTTATTCATTATATGCTCTGAAATTTGACCCCTATGTTTACTGACTGACAGCATTCTTATTCACTAATAAGATACCAAACATTTAATTCAACCAAATGAGCATTCCTTTAAATATTATATCTAGACAATAACTACATCAAGCACTACAATATAACACAGGTCTTTAAGAAAATATTTTCCTGCCAAGCTGTCTCTTCAGAGCACCCTTAATCTCTTTGTTCCTCAGACTGTAGATGAGGGGATTCAACATGGGGATCACTACCATGTAGAAAACAGACACCACCTTGTTCTGGTCAGTGGAATAGTTAGACTTGGGCATCACATAAATGAACATGATGGTCCCAAAGAACAGAGTGACTGCAGTGAGGTGAGAGGTACAGGTGGAGAAGGCCTTGCGCCGACCATCAGTGGAGTGCATCTTCAGGATGGTGATGAGGATGTACATGTAGGAGATGGCTATGATAGACACTGTGGACACAATGATGAAGCCAGCAGTAAGTGTGGCAAAAAATATGGGGATTCTGTCATCAGAACAGGACAGTTTTACTAATGGAGAAAAGTCACAGAAAAAATGATTGATTCTATTTGGTCCACAGAAGTCAAAAGAAAAGAAGGAAAGGGTATAGGAGGAAGCATCAAGAAAACCACCTAAATAAGACCCTACAAGTAACTGCTCACACAATTCTGTGGACATTTTGGTTGAATAAAGCAGTGGACTGCAGATTGCCACAAAGCGATCATAAGCCATGACAGCCAGAAGGAAGCACTCAACGGTCCCAAAGAAAACAGCCGAGCCAAGCTGGATGCCACACCCAGTGTAGGAAATGGTCTTTCTCTCCACCAAGAAGTTCACAAGCATATTTGGTGTGACAGAAGATGAATAGCCAATGTCAGCAGAAGCCAAGTGACTCAGAAAAAAGTACATGGGGTGATGGAGCTGAGGAGACACTCTGATTAGAAAGATTGTGCTGAGGTTGCCAGACATGGTCATCAGGTAGATGCACAGGATGATGATGAAAAGGATCACTCGAAGGACTGGGTCGTCTGTTAAGCCAAGTAAAAAGAATTCAGTGACTCCAGTGTGGTTTCCTTCCCCCAGGAAATCCATGGGACAGTGTAGCTGCTGCCAGAACAAAGCTGTGATGAAAATATAACATGGCATAACTTAGAAATGGGTGGTTTCACATTTATTAATACATCTAAAATGCCACCATAAGTAATGATATTCAAAGACCAGTGAATCCTGACTTGTAAAGATGTATCTAACTGTGATTTTAAATTGAGTTTAGGAGAAACACCTGCAATATTCCTTCATCTAATAACTTTTTTCTTTATATTTTATTGTTTCCCCAAGTCCACCTTAAGTGACTTTAAAGCAATAATAAAAGTAGAAGACATTTTGATGCCGTCATCTGACCTCCACAGGCATTGCATTGCATTGTTGCACTTACATACATGCAGGCGATACATTCATACACAAAAAATAAAAATAATAAACATTTTTGCATCCTTACACTTTTAAATCTGCTGTTTAAATCCTTAAAGATGAACAAACATCCAGTGTCCCCCAAAGGTAGCATTTTTGCAGAGTATCAAGTGTGGATAATGCTGAAAGATCATATGCGCTTCTCTCTTGCATGTAGGTAAAGAGAAATCCTAACAATTTGGATTATGTCTGTTTCCTCCCATGAAATCCACAGTGGAAACAGAACAAGTCAGCCAGAATGGTTCATTAGCTGACAACTTGATGAGATCTGCCTTTTTCAGCACTGTGACTGTAAGGACAGATAAGTGAGGAAAGTTCTCACAAATTATGAATGAAAACCAGTAAGTCATTTTCATCAACAAAAGTGAAATTCTTACCTCCTGAAATGGATAATCATTCATCCTTCAGTAAAAAAAAAAGTCAAATTTATTGCGGTTCTATACACATCATTTAAATTTTGCTCTCCTTTGGGGATAAATCTCTGAAGATGCTAAAGATTCAACAGTGAATTGAAAAGCACTGTGGAGCATCATTATCTTCTGTAGTGGGCACTGAGCAATTCAATTCACAGTCAAAAACAACTAAGTTTCCAAGATTCTGTCAATTCTCAAGTGGTCAATTTAATATTGTGTTCCATTTAGGTGTTGATGCATACTGCATAATGTGCCTAAATTTCCTATGGACAAATAGCTCCAAGTTTATTTTGATAATTATTATTAGTGAATAACGTTAAACTGTAAGTGTAAAAGCTAACCCTGGCTTCAACTTTCAATATGTATTTATTGAGAAGTATTTTAGTTACCATCTGGAACATAATTCCATTGAGTGCCCTCAGGAAACATGAAGTAGAATTTAGTATAGAGTTGAGTTTTACACAGTTAAAAATGTTAAAGAGTGTTATTAACATATTAAGAATATCTTGAAAGTTGCACTGTAGACTGAAGACTATCTGATCTTTTGGAATTCATGAGGCCTTCAGCACCAGATTGGAACTACTGAGCCATCCCGGCCCATGGACTGAGCGACTACTAGATGCTCAGTCTCTCCAGTATGGTACAGCCATTGAGCTAATCTGAAAAATCCATATATATATATATA
>NW_008339366.1:65920-69662 GCF_000622305.1 Nannospalax galili
ATATATATATATATGTTTGTATGTATGTATTTATCGGTTCTGTTTCTTTAGAGAACCCTGACTAATATGGTGATGTTGAACTGGAATCTGTCTCACCAAAGAGTTCCCTTTCACATTCCATTTTGTGTTACTTAAGAAGTTAGGGAAGAGGAAAAAGTATTTTAAAGCAATACAAAGTAATTATAGTTAATACATACTGAGGACTTACTATGTACCAACAACATTGTTTTGTCTCTAGTTTGTCATTACAGGCTTAGATATGCCATCTGTTGGAAGGAGAGGACAGTCAAATGTAGTCTCCAACATTTTGTTTTTTAAGCACAAGTAGCATTTTTCTTAAAAAAAAATTTTAAAGACGCTAATATGATAGGATTCCTATTTTATGTTTAAGTACAGAATGACAAAAAGCTACTTTGAATTCAATCATGTTTTGAAATAAATTTATGCTGTATAACCAGAGTAGCATATGTGTATATTTAAAATATGTAAGAATTTGATATCTGGTATGCACACATATGGTATATTTTTATGTATTCATAGTCCATGTGGATATTTACATAGCAAAATCCTGAGCAAATATTTATATGATATACATTATATATACAAATACCACATAACGATGTCTTTATATGAATTCATATTTACCCAGCCATTATACATCCATTCCTAAGCAGAGTATGAATACTGATTTCAAACCTAACTTTAGATAGTCTTGAGGCCTTTGAGGTGAGCAGCACTGATTTTGAAGATATATATTTAAGTTAATGCCTCAGTCCTCCAGTTCACACACAACTCAGTCCAAGCTATAAAGGATGTATTTGGACCCACAGGCCTCCTCCTAGCTTGGAGGCTTCCCATTCCTTGTCTTGGCCCCCCAGATACCTGGGGAACCACTACTGCTTCCTGATCCTTTGCACCCAGAGCAACTCAGTTCCTTCCCAGGTCCACAGGAGCACTGCTTCTAGGCTTCCCCACACACACACACACACGCACCTCCCTCTGCTTCCCTGGGTGTTCACAACCCACAGGCCTCTCTTCTACCCGCAGGTCTCTCTCTCCAAGTTCCACACCTTGACTCCCCACCTTCATTCAGAGTCCTATCTCCCCCGCCGGTCTCTCCTCCTCGCCTGGGTCCTGTCCCATTCCTTGTCTTGGTGCCAGAGACACCTGGGTAACCACCACTGCTGCCTGATCCTTTGCATCCAGACCAACTCAGTTCCTTCTCAGGTTCCCAGGAGCACTCTGGGCCTGGCCCCACCCTCACTCCCATCTGCCTGCCTGGATCTGCACCACCCAGCAGCCTCTTTCCTGGATGCTGGGGCTGAACTTCCTTCTTCCAGGTCCTTTGCATTCAGACCAACCCAGCTCCTCAGTGCAGTTCCCAGGGGACCTTAAGGCCACCTCCCACCCCCATCTTCCTTTCCATCTCTTGGTGGCACTGCCCCCAGCTGCCCAAGACCAGCATCTTTCCTGCGCACTGCTCCCAGGCCAGTCCAAACCCCAAATTCCTGAGGCCAAAATCTATCCTGGAGGGATCCAGACCTTAGGAGAAAAGCTGAGACCATCTGATCCTCATCTGACTTGGGCCTCTGTGGGAATGCCTGAAGACAAAAGCAATCTGGCCACTCCAATATAAAATAAAAAGAGAGAACTGGAAGCTTAGAGGAATGAGCTCTTCATGCCCAAAAAGTAAACCACAAAGACACATGAAGTTCACAAAAAGAAGCAGACCTAAACTTGAAGGTCTGAGTCTCACACAAGATCAGAAACTACAGAAGAAATTCACATGTGGAAATCATAGAGAAAAAATAATAACATGAAAAACCAAAATAATATATCCCTACCAAATACCAATAGTCCTGTAGAGGAGTACAATGAGAACCTCCTAGAGATAATGCAGGACTTGCAACTCAAAAGAACAATTATAAACATGATAAAAGAATTCACAGAATTAAAAGAACACACAAACAAATCAAAGAACTGAAGGAAGATAGGGATAAACTTCTGAATGAATTCAGAAAAAAGTTAGAAATATTGAAGAATACTCAGGCTGAAATGAAGAAGGAAGTGAAACACTCAGCAAGCCAATTAGAAACGACAGGAGAAAGCCTCACCAATAGGATGAATGAAATGGAAAACAGAGTATCAAGACTGGAAGATAAAGTGGACAAACTAGACCACTCAAGCAAAGATTACAAAAAATTTAAGAAAGCACAAGAATGGAATAAGCAGGAATTGTGATACTATAAAAAGACAAAACTTATGAATCATAGACATACAGGAAGGAGAAGAATCCCAAGAGAATAGCATGGACCAGATCTGCAACAGAATTGTGGAAGAAAATTTCCCAAAATTAAAAAAGACATGCCCATACATATACAAGAAGCATATAAAACACCAAACAGACAGGACCAGAAAAGAAACTCTCCACAGCACATCATATTAAAAACAATACACGTACAAAACAAAGAGACAATACTGAAAGCTGCGAAAGAGAAACAACAAGTCACAGATAAAGGAAAACCCATTAGGATTACAGCTGACTTTTCAGTGCAAGCTATGAAAGCCAGAAGAGCCTGGACCAAAGTAGTCCCAGTATTAAATGACCACAGATGCCAACCCAGATTACTATATCCAGCCAAAATGTCTATTATAGTTGAAGGGGAAAGAAAAATCTTCCATGACATAAATAGGCTCTAAAGAAAGGAATGACTATACACAAGGGGTAACAGAAAGAAACTTAATGAAGGTATAACTATGGAAATACACAGCTACACCAAGAATGTGCCCAGAAATAAAAATGACAGGAATCAATACACATCTTTCATTAACAACTTTAAATATCAATGAATTAAACTACCCAGTCAAAAGACACAAACTAGTTGAATGGATTAGGAGACAAAACCCATCTTTTTGTTGTCTATAAGAAACCCATCTCACTTTCAAGGACAGACACTATCTTAAAGTGGAAGGATGGAAAAAAATAAACCAAGCAAATGGTACTAAGAAAAAGCAGGTGTAGCAATTCTAATATCTGACAAAATAGACTTTAAAACTAATCAGAAGAGATAAAGAGGGACACTTCGTTTCAGTCAAAGGAACAATAAATCAAGAAGATATTACAATCACGAACATATATTCACCAAACTCTGGTGCACCCAACTTCATAAAAACAATACTACAGGAATTTAAGACCCAGATTAATCCCAACTCATTAATAGTAGGGGACTTCAGTACCACACTGTCTCCATTAGATAGGTCAACAGGGCAGAGAGTTAACAGAGAGACATCTGAATTAAACAATACCATATATCAAATGGAATTAACAGAAATCTATCGAGTATTCCACCAAAGCACCAAAGGACATATTTTCTACTCAGCACCCCATGGAACCTTCTCCAAAATTGACCATATGCTGTGGCACAAAACAAACCTCAACAAACATAAAAGATTGAAATAATTCCACACATTCTATCAGACCACAATGCAATAAATTTACAATCAATGCTGGAAGAAGCTCTAATCACCACATGAACACATGGAGATTAAACAACACACTCCTGAGTGATGAGTGGGTCAACAGAGAAGTTAAAGGAAATAAAAGGATTCCTGGAGCTAAATGAAAAGGACAATACAACACAACAAAACCTCTGGGACATGCTGAAAGCGGTCTTAGAGGGAAGTTTATAGCTCTAAGTGCCTACATCAAAAAATCAGAAAGAACACAAATAAATGAATTACC
>NW_008339366.1:69752-80074 GCF_000622305.1 Nannospalax galili
AAATTAATAAATTTGAAACAAAGGAAACAATACATAGAATCAACAAATCCAAGAGCTGGTTCTTTGAAAAGATAAACAAGATTGACAGACTGCTAGCCCAGTTAGCCAAAAGAAAGACAGAACACCTCCAAATCAACAAAATCAGAGATGAAAGGGGAAACATCACAACAGACAGCGGGAATATACAGAACATCATAAGGGATACTTTAAAAACCTATATGCTACTAAATTTGAAAAGCTAGAAGAAATGGATGGATATCTAAAGGCATGGGAACCACGAAAACTAAACCAAGAAGAGATTAACAGCTTAAACAGACACATAACACAAAAAGAAATTGAAACAGTAATAAAAAACCTCCTGTCTCAAAAAAGCCCAGGACCAGATGGATTTACAACAGAATTCTATCAAACATTTAAATAAGATCTACATCCAAAACTACTTAATTTATTCAAAAGTATAGAGATGGAGGGATAACTTTCAAATTCCTTCTATGAAGCCAGCATCACTCTAATACCAGAGCCAGGTAAAGATAAAACCAAAAAGGAAAATTATAGACCCATATCCTTGATGAACCTAAATGCAAAAATTCTCAACAAGATACTTGCAAACCACATACAGACACACATCAAAAAGATCATCCACAATGATCAAGTCAGCTTTATCCCAGAGATGCAGAGATGGTTCAATATACGTAAGTTAAGAAACGTCATAGATCATATAAATGGGATCAAAGACAAGAACCACATGGTCATCTCAATAGATACAGAAAAGGCCTTTAACAAAATTCAACATGCATTTATGTTCAAAGTCCTAGAGCCAATTGGACAGGAGAGAACATACCTCAACATAACTTAAGCCATATATAACAAACCCACTCTAAATGGAGAAACTGGAAGCATTCCCATTGAAATCAGGAACCAGACAAGGCTGCCCACTATCTCCAATTCTCTTTACCATAGTGCTTTAAACTCTTGCAAGAGCAGTAGTACAAGAGCAGGTAATTAAAGGAGTAATAACTGGAAAAGAAGAGATAAAATTATCCCTTTTTGCAGATGATATGATACTAAACCTAAGAAATGCTAAAAATTCCACCAGAAAACTCCTAGAAATTAACAAGTTCAGTAAAGTGTCAGGTTACAAAATTAACCTACAAAAGTCTATAGCCTTTCTATATACCAATAACAAGGAATCAGAGAAAGAGCACATGGAAACATTCCCCTTCATAATAGCTGCAAAACAATAATAAAATATCTCAGAATAAACCTGACCAAACACATTAAAGAACTCTACAATGAAATTTTTAAATCTTTAAAGAAAGAGATTGAGGAAGACATCAGAAGATGGAAGGACATCCCATGCTCATAGATTGGAAGAATTAATATTGTGAAAATGACCATCCTACCAAAAGTCATTTAGAGATTCAACACAATGCCAGTCAAAATCCCAATGACAGTTTTCAGAGAATTGGAAAAAAAAAATCCTAAGATACCTATGGAAGCACAAAAGACCTCAGAGAGCCAAAACAACCCTGAGCAATAAGACAAATGCCAAGAGGATTACTATACCAGATTTTAAACTGTATTACAGAGCTATAGTCATAAAAACAAGATGGTACTGGCACAAAAATAGACCCGTAGATCAATGGAACAAAATTGAAGACCCAAGTATGATTAAATGCAGTTTCAGCCACCTGATATTTGACAAAAGGGCCAAGAATATGCACTGGTGGAAAGACAGCATGTTCAGCAAATGGTGCTGGCAAAACAAGATCTCCACCTGTAGAAAAATGAAACTAAACCCCTATCTTTCACCCTGCACAAAAGTAAATTCCAAATGGGTCAAAGACCATGTAAAACCTGAATGTAAAGCCTCAATTTAAGCCTGAAATTCTAAAACTGTCAGAAGAAAATATTGGGAAAAACCTACAAGATATAGTGTAGGAAAGGATTTTCTAGGCTGGACATCAATTGCTTAGGAAACAAGGGTAAGAATTAACAAATGGGACCTCATTAAACTAAAAAGCTTCTATACATCAAAGGAAGCAACCAGGGAAGCGGACAGAAAACACACAGAATGGGAGAAAATCTTCACCAGTGAAACATCTGACAGCGGTTTAATATGCAGAATATATAATGAACTCAAAAAACAGAGAATCAAGACAAAAAGCAACTCAATTAAAAGATGGGCTAAGGAGCTGAACAGAGAGTTCTCAAAAGAAGAAGTAACGATGACTAAGAAGCATCTTAAAAGATGTTCAATATCACTAATAATTAGGGAAATGCAAATTAAAACCACTTTAAGATTTCATCTTACCCCAGTCAGACTGGCTAAAATCAAGAGAGCAAATGATACCAAATGTTGGAGAGGATGTGGAGAAAGGGAAACACTCATCGACTGCTGGTGGGGCTGCAAAATTGTTCAACCCCTATGGAAAGCAGTGTGGAGAACTCTTTAAAAATTGCAAATGAACATACCATTTGACCCAGTTATACCACTACTTGGCATATACCCAAAGAACTAATCCTATTGCAGAGACACTTGTACGTCCATATTTATTGTTGCTCTTTTCACAATAACTAAGAGATGGAAGCAACCTAAGTGTCCCTCAATTGACGAGTGGATATAACGAAAATGTGGTTCACTTATACGATGGAGTTTTACTCGGCAATAAAGAAAGATGAAATCATGAAATTTGCAGGTAAATGGATGGAACTAGAAACTGTTATACTAAGGGAAGTAACACAGACTCAGAAAAAAAAATCGACATATGTTCTCCCTCATATGTGGATCCTAGAACCAAATCCTGATAAGTGAGTATGTATCCAGACATAACTACAGGAACCAGAATAATGGAAAGGAAACAGGGAGGTAAAGGAAAAGAAAGAACCTGAAAGAGAATAGGAAACAAGCCTTGATAAGGTAGATGTGGATTAAAACTGGGTTAGTTTAAGGGAGAGGGGAGGGAAGAATATACAAGGAACTGAGGGGATAGGGGAAAGAAGAAGCTCAAGAGAGGTAAGACCATAGGAGAAGGGTGTTAATAAGGGAGAAAGGGGGAAAATGGAGGCACCTTAAGTTGGAAAACTATGATAGATGGGTGAGACAATGTGAGAGATAAATAATGCCTAGCTAGTTTTGAAAACCAGAGGGAACCATATTACTCCTACAACCTACAGACAAATTATACATAGCAGATCAAGAAATATCTGTCTAGGTAAGGTTTGTCTGAGAACAACTGGTGTTTGCCCAAGATTTATCTACATGACACACAGTAATTAAAATTACCAGACTGGTGGAACTAACCATCTTAGATGTTTAACGGACATACTTTGAGGCCTATACTAATTTGGTCAGAGGGACATAAAGGACAGTTTTTGCTCCTTGCCCTCCTAGGTCGACGAGTTACAGGGGACTATAAGCATCTCTCAAAATGTCCTGTAATTGTGGTGGGTCACCTGTCCTCTTGATCAAGGAGACCAAGGAGACCCCAGCATATGGACTTGAACCAGTGTCCAGTCTATAAAGAGGAGGGTCAACACAGAGAAATCATTTCTTCCATGCTTCCAAGCAAAGCCAACCATGTTCGAGCAGGACCTTTGACTTATCTTCACATAGGCAGAACTGGTAAAAGAGAGGAGCCAGGGGCTCCTCCCAAGCCCATGTGACCCCTGAGGAACAGATCCTAAAATGACTTTAAGAGCAAAAATAAATTCGTTTATCTGGGCCACCTTTATGGTCTTAAGCATCCAAAAGGTAAGTATAGCCAAAGGTTAAAGGGGTTAATATAATTTCTTAAGAGTCCATATGCATAGCTACATAACAAGAAACAATGCCAGATAGGAGATACCTTCATTTGAGTTGTTGGCCAGGGTGGCACAAGGGATTCCCAGATAGTAACCCAGCACAGAACTGGGAAAATGAACAGCAGACCCCAACATTATCTAAAGGAGTATTGACAACTGTTTGCTCCTAGAAGAGGAACAGCTGACCCTCCTAAAACAAAGACCTCCAGATAGGCTGACTAAATTCACCAGAAGGGCAAATAGTGGGGAATGACTGGGGGTGCCAACAACACAGCAAAAGTAGCAGGGATATCAGAGTATAAGGGCTCTAGTCAGGGGAGGGAGGCTATGGGAGGGTGCCCTCTGGGAAGTGGGTGTATAGTCGAATAAGATGGTTTGGGATGTTCTGTGTGATATACACAAAAAAAATCAACAATTTTTTAAAAATGTATTATATTAGAGGAAGAAGCATAGAAATTTATGTCATGCTAATTAGTAGAGGTGATAAACATTACCATTGAAATCTTCCTGATGACTTTATAGACATACACAGGCACCAAGGATCTAAGGGCAACTGATTATGACTAGTAATATTCAGATATATACAGATTAGAGATGCAAGTACCAACATCTCAGTGTTAGTGCAAAAACAATGAGTCTTTCTGCAAGAAACAATATATTCTAAAATGAAATGGAAATCTTTTTTAAAGGTTAAAAACCTCATTCAATTTTATGTCTTACAGGACTTATACTGAGTTCAATAGTATATAACTGTATTAACTCAACTGTGAACCTAGAAACTTACACCCACTTGTGAAAGAGATAGACTCTTGCTCTTGAGTGTGTACTGAATGTGTTAAATCTGTAGTGAAACGCTTCTTCTAATCAAGTAGTTATTAAAAATTTTAAAATAACGATTAAAAAAATTAGTAGATTTGAAAAACATTACCGTTGAAATCTACCTGATGAATTAGATGTGAAAAATATTACCATTGAAATCTACCTGACGATTTTATATCCATGCTCAGATGCCAAGGAGCTCAGAAAGTGACTAGCTCAGAATGTGACTGGTAATAATCAGATATATAGAGATTAGAAACTCAGGTTCAAAAATCTTAATGTCAATTGCACTAAAAATGAATTTTTTCTGTAAGAAACTGTGTATTTTAATAATGAAATGGAGATTTTTTTAAATGTTAAAACTGCATTTAATTTTATATCTTATAGGTTGTATACTGAGTACAATATTGTATAATTGTAATAATCCAAGGGTAATCCTAAAAATTTGTAGCCAATTTTGAAATAGATGCATTTTAGCTCAGGAAATTGTTATTGAGTATGTCAATGCTGTTGTAACGAAATGCTTCTTCTAAGTATGTGGTTATTAAATAAATAAGAAAAAAAGATGCATTCTAACTTATTAATTTCATAGCCATTTTCTTATACTTCTTAATTATTAGAAAGTTGAAATCATTCATAAAATGCTCCCATTCTAAATAAGATGCACTTTCCTTTACATTGGTTATGTTTTTGATCTTGTAGAGGCCAGAGGACAACATCTGGTGTATTTCCTCAGGTGCCCTCCACTTTTTTTTTTTTTTAGACAGTGTGACTCACTGGTCTGCAACTTGCCAAGTAAGCTAGGTTGGGTGACCACAGACCCCAGGAACCCATTGTCTCTGCCTCGCCAGTGCTGAGATCACAAGTATGTGCCACCGTGCTCAGCTTAGTTTGTTTAATGTGGGTTCTAGGGTTGAAACTCAGGGCTTCGTGTTTATAAAGCAAGCACCTTACTGACAGAGCCATCTGCCCAGCTCTCCAGAGACCTTTGAAGCTCTGCAGAAACTGAATCCTCACCTGGCTTGAGAGCAAAGGACCCAATCAATTGGAGACATAAATTCTCAGAAATTGTTTAGGATCATGGAAGCAGAATGAATTTTACAAGTTCGCTTAGTGATGAGATGCAGTGGAGTAGTGATCGAGTCCAGACCAGGTCTACTCTCCTTCCCACACTATAGTCTTACATGTATTTGAATACACATATGGATTTCTTCTCTAGCCCAATGTCTCTGACTTATTTGATGGAACTCTCTATACCATGGATGCTAATTCTTCCCCAGACTCTTTAACTTAATACTGGGGACTGTAAATATGTGCATGTGTGTATAAATAAAATAAATTTATAAAATAGAATCCCCCCAAAAAAGTACAATTTTAGAACATGCTTAGATGTCTTTCAGAGTGCAAATTTCAAAATATTTATATCTACTTATCTTGCCAAACCTAATTGCATAAGCCTTGTTTTCCCCAACTTTGAGAGAGTGAATTTACTACCACAACAGTAATTAGAACTAATTTTCCTTCAGACCGCCATCTTCTGTGCCGAGAAAAATGCAAAACATTTTATACATATTTTTTCTTCATATCAATTTTCAGAAGTAGGAGAGTTTACTGTTCTTATTTTTCAAGTGAGAAAATTTAAATTGAAGAGTTCAAATTACTAGTGTGGAACAATTATGACTCTCACAATCAGTGTATACACCAGAGTTATGTGCTAGTGTCCATACTAATTATGTGCCATGCCTTCTTTGACTCCAGTGACCCCCTAGGAAGACCTTCACACCTTGCTAAATATACATGGAAGTGTCTCCCAGTTAAGATTCCTGAAAGCAATCCCAAGTAATGGAAGTTGGAATTCAGGACATACTTATTTTTCCCTTAATTTGCAGATGGAAAATTCCAGAATACACTCTCTGAGCTTCTCATGTGTTCCAGTAGAATTTGATTGCTGTTGCTCCAGGACTGACCTGGATTATACAACCAGAAAGTTGGACTTTAGGGAGAGGATGGGAATTTCTTACTTGCAAGAATTCATAAAGAGAATTTAAAATTGTAAACACCTGGTTTGAAATAAAAATAAATCCCTTCTAATTTAAAATGCATGAACATCACTAAATAAAAATTAAATATCTGCTTTGTCATCTCTTTATATAAATAGATGTGAGGCAAAGAACAGTGATAACATAAAAGCGTAGTGAGGACAGAACACAGGGTAGAGAGAGGACAGAACACAGCATAGATTGAGGACAGAACACAGCGTAGATTGAGGACAGAACACAGGGTAGAGAGAGGACAGAGCATGGTGTAGTGTAAACACAAGGGCTCAGGATCAATTTCTAAAATTATTTTTATTTTTATTTTTTGTTTATGAGTGCAATGCCTACATGTAAGTACATGCACCCATATCGTGCAGTGCCCACAGATATCAGCAGAGTGTTGGACTATCCTGGAACTGGTGTAACATATAGTTGTTAGCAGCCATGTCCATACTGGGACTCAAACCCCTGTCCCCTACAGGGTAGCCAGTGCTCTTAGCTGCTGAGCCATCTCTCCAGGTCCATTGGGATAGTTAGATATTGTGTAATTTACTGCAAATACTCTACTTTTAATCTAGCCAAGACATTGTAGCACAGACATTTTATAAGAAAACATTAGAGGGTGCTATGCTTACAGTTATGGCTGAGGAAAGATCTGTGGCTACACTACAAGGTTGAGGAAACAGGCGGTTAGTTGCCCCTGATCATTTATAAGGGGCCTTGAGGAAGGGTCCGACTCTACTCCCGAATATCATGATTGAGATGTTGGTATAGACTTAGTATTTCTAAAGAACTTTCCATCAATATCTTTTTATACATTCTCGAGCCCAATGCATACCACAATGACAACAGGGACATTTGTCTGGTGGTCAAGATAATACCGTAGGACAATGCCTTCTTAAATGTCCCTCAGTATCACAACCAAAACATTTTAGTATTGATTTCATTGTTCCCCTTTTGAGATTTATAGAAGCCGCCACAGTTTAAGCAAAAAGCTGCAAATTTCTAGTCTCAGAATGAACATTACAACAGGCTCGAGCATAACTCATTACATCATCTGTCTCTATTCTAGGTAAAATAGCTCTTTGACAATCCTCATTAGCATTTTTTAAGCCATAACCTTTACTATTGCTTCTTGAGCAACAATTTCAGGCACAGAGCATTCCAAAGCCTTTTAAAGGTGAGCCAAGAATTCTATATGTTGCTCCTGTTCCTGTTAGCATAGAATAAATAATAGCTTGAATACGTGCATCAGGAGAACCAGCATTCTTTCTGGCTTTTGAGGAAGCAAGGTCATAATACCACATAATTCACTGAATATATTTTGATGGTTTCAACAATGATCTACTTAGAATTTTCCAATCCCCTGGAGCAAGATTCCCATAATGCTTAGCCATTTCTTTCACATAAGGTGACTGTGGACCACATAATGTTACTGTCTTTTGAATTTTAATAATATGATTTATATCTATACCTTCATAAGTAGGTGTTTATGCCACAATTCCATTAAGAAGTGAATGTCCAATAACTGGAAATACAGCTTTAGGCATAATAATTTTCAGAGTCAGATTCAGATTCAGAATTTTTTGGCAACAATTTCTGCAAGAGCCATTGTTACTCTCAACTTTTGTTTAGGTTTCATTTTCACTTCAGGCTTAGTCATAACCAGTCTCTGTAATTTCTTTCTAATGTATCCAGCCGTAACTAAATCCTCATCAGAATCCTCTGTTTCATCCAAACTCTGAGGACCTGGAGCCGGACAAGGAGGAAGTAAAGACTCCTTCCTTGCAGGAATATTTAAAGAAGGCTCAGAAGAAGTGGCCTCTTGAATTTCCTTAACAGCTTTAGTTCTTAACTCCTCAGGAACATCATAAAGATTAACTGCTTCATTAGAAGGACATATAACCTGAGTTGGTGACAAGCTATTTGGACCTTGATTAATTAATATAATAGCTGTTCTGATATAGCTGTTCAGGTGAGTGCCCACACAGACCAAAAATCAAGTGGTATTGTTTCTCCTGTCTGAAATTCATTTTCCACATTCGTTCTAACTCTGTCCAGACTTCTAAATCTAAAGTTCCTCTATCAGGAATCCATGAATTAAACTCTACAACTATTTGCACACAGTTATCTATCTGCCTTCTGGAAACTTGTGCTCCATTACTATGAAGAATATGATGAATTAAAGAAACAAAAGGAGTAAACTTACCTTGTCCATTATACTTACTTAAATTGCAAATCTATCCTAAAACCTCCTCCATGTGCAATGTCAGGGGTCCCTGTTTGGGCGCCAGCTGTCATGATGTAGTGGCCACAGTCCAAGCCTGAAGGGCTTGGGGACCCCAACGATTAGAAATCAGGACGCAGGGGATGCAGAGTCTTGTGTACCAGTGCATGTTTATTGTGAACCTAAGCAAGCTTATATAGAAAGCAGGTCTGGAGTAACCAAGGAATGACCAAGGATACATCACTAAACAGAAAGTAACCAAGGAATATCCAAGGATACATTATGTTACCACCAAGAATACATTACTTCACCAACCAAAACTCACATAACATTTACAGGATTCAGCTACATAATATTTATAATATCTTAGATATAGAGTGTACTGTTTCTGATTACTCTTAGCAACTGCTAAAATCTATTATTTCTATATAGAAACCAAGTTTACAGTGCTGAGAAACTCCAGTGCCCATCAACTGAAACAGAACTCTTTAGTTATGTTTCCAAGACTGCCAATTAATCAGGGAAGCACAGCCTATCAACTCAGACCACAGAAGCAGAGAGCAGGGAAACTCCCAGGGTGGAAGCATTCTTTCTCCAAAGCTTAAGTCAGGGCAAGCTGCTACAGTCTAATGCAGCAATGGCTGTGCCCATAATAATAGCTCCCAACAGGAGGTAAAGTTTGAATAGCTGTGAACAAATACATTGTGAACATTCATTTTGCAATCAATACAGATTTATGCTTAAAAATGTCAATAAAAGTTAGAATAAATTTACAAATAACCCATAATACAGTGGTTATTGTTAAGAGTGAAAAAAACTGATAGAAAACAACATTATTCTTATTGGGAAAGTTTTACATGATTTTCCTCAGAGTTTAAGGAAAAGGTAAGGCATTGCTTTCATGCAATGGTATTGTTGAGCAGTATTAAAGCATATATTGGAACAAATTTACATGCTTCTATGTAAGAGCTTAGTAAAATTTTTAAAGAGACATTGAAGACTTAAGTGTTAAATAGATACATCATTTTTCATGAATTAGAAAACCCAATATCTAATTTATTGTATTCAATGTATTGTCATTCTAAATTCAACATGTACTTTTTGTGTATAGTAAGGGGATTTTTGTATAGATAAATAAAGAAACAGAATTACTGAAAACAAATTTGCAAAACAACAATAATTGGGAATTTTGCATTTGATGGGTTTAAAACTTACCAAAACTCAGAAGAGTATTATATCGCTGAAAGTAGAGATATGTGCATCAAGGGAACAGACGTGACAGCCCAAGAATGGAAATGTACTGGTCTGTTGACTTTGGACAAATGCTTAAGGCATTTCAATGGGAAAAGAGTTTTTTCAGGGGGTATATATTATGTTCATATCGACATGGAAGAAGTAAAGACAAAACCTTCCCTCATTTAAATAAAAATAGCACA
>NW_008339366.1:80271-114855 GCF_000622305.1 Nannospalax galili
TTTGTAACATTTTACTTCAATTAAACAAATACATAAAAACAGGAAACAAAAGAAGTGTTTGCAATACACATGCAAGGAATAAGGAATGAAAACCAACATCTGTCAACATCTGATGACTCCATGAGGGAGAAATTCCAGTAACACAGGACAGACTTTATTCCAAAGGCAGAAGAAGGGGAAGAGCTTTGGAAGTCAACAAAGAACTGATAGAACTTAAAGCCACAGAGAAGAAAAAGTCATGCAGCAAAAAGTAGGAAACACCCTGCAGCTCAGCCTTGGCTCCTCATCAGCAGCAGGGAAAACCAAACCTACTTGATGCAAAGGGTAAGGTAGGCAGGCCTGCTGAGGAAAGGCTGACCTACCCACCATGCAGAATGGTGGAACACAGGATACATACAATTAAATGTATAAGATACTCAGTTAAATACAAATGTTGTCACATTCTAAAACCCCTGCTCCAGTAGTAGATTCTCAGTGAGAACTACTCTGACCATTCCCTACCCTTGGCAAGTGAGCCTCCCATACTCAGTTCTGTGTTTTTGTTTGGTCTTGTTTTAGCTTCATAGTACTCAACCAGTTCTCAGAGTATATATCACTTATTTTTTATTTTATTATTTGGGTCCTATAGTAGAAAAAAAGAGTCCATCTTTGACTGTTTATCTTTCATAATATTATGGGCCTCAAGTAGTGCCTGACATGTATAAATCATAGAATATAACTAAAAAGTACATGAAATGATGGAATTTTTTTCTTGAATAGTAAAGTTGAGAAAGGAAAAGGGAATAAATGAGGCAGTTATCAACACATGAAGGCTCACTGATACTCACACTCACAGATTCAAGGCAAAGACAGCCGGGTCTGCTCCAGCATGCAGACCAGGATATGGGTCTGAGCATACAATATTTCTAATATTTTCCTCTCCATACCATCACCATCAAATCTACAGGCTTCGTTCTCTTCTGGGAAACTGCTATTTTGTTTGTTTCCCTTGGTCTGTGGAACCTCAGCAATCTACTCATTCTAGTAGAAGAACTCCCCTTTTGGACCAACAAAGTAATCCACAGACTAATCAGAAATAGATCCCATGTTCTTTTCTCTGGACTCCATAACTTAGGAAAGGACCAGAAGTCATCAGCACAGATGAGAAGTGGGTGGATCTAAAAGGTGCATCCCTCGTAGCTAACGTTTATATAAGAAGAATATTTACAGGAATTTTATTCTCCCATTGCTGCTAATCATTTCTCTACAATGTTCTATAATAACTACATTTATCCAGCATAGTTGTGAAAAAGCCAGTATTAGAACAGATTGTTGTTTTCTGTATGTAACTGTTGTTTTAATATTTTATATATTATTTTGTTTTGTGTGTATGGGTCTATTGCCTGTACATGTATAGATGCAGTCATGTCGTGCAATGGCCTGGTAAGTCAGAAGAAAGCATCAGATCCCCTGGAACTGGAGTTACAGACAGTTCTTACACACCATGTGGGTGCTGGGAATCGAACCCACGTCCTCTGCAAGAACAGTTAGTACTCTTAACCCCATGAGCCATCATCTTTCCAGCCCCTGTTAATTTCTTTAACAAGTTGCTAGATAACTTAGAAAACATGAGGCTTAGGATGCTTCATTTCTTAAGGTGTGGTGTTGGTTGTTGTTGTTATTTGGTGAGACATCATGGCAGAGTGAAACTGTGGAATAAAACCACTCGCCTCATGATCAATACAAAAAGGAGAAGAAGAACGTGCTCAGTCCCAACATCTCCTTTAATGTCATGCTGCCAATTAACTATAGAGCCCCTCTGGGCTCAATCTCTCAAACTTCTCAGTGTTTCCTAAGACCACAACAAACATCAAGCCATTTACAAATCTCCAAAAATTATAGGAAATTAGGGGACCACTAAGATGGAATATACAAGAGTAAGTGTGGAAAATGGGGAAAAAAACATGAATAAAACTTCAAAAGCATTTGAACAGTTTATATTTAATATGATTTCATCATGGTTTCTGTTGAAATCTTAATCTGGCTCTATTAAAAGTACCTTAAGATGAACCTCTTATTCATTATATGCTCTGAAATTTGAAGCCCTATATTTATTGACAGCATTCTTATTCACTAATAAGATACCAAACATTTAATTCAACCAAACGAGCATTCCTTTAAATATTATATCTAGACAATAACTACATCAAGCACTACAATATAACACAGGTCTTTAAGAAAATATTTTCCTGCCAAGCTGTCTCTTCAGAGCACCCTTAATCTCTTTGTTCCTCAGACTGTAGATGAGGGGATTCAACATGGGGATCACCACCATGTAGAAAACAGACACCACCTTGTTCTGGTCAGTGGAATAGTTAGACTTGGGCATCACATAAATGAATGTAATGGTCCCAAAGAACAGAGTGACTGCAGTGAGGTGAGAGGTACAGGTGGAAAAGGCCTTATGCCGACCATCAGTGGAGTGCATCTTCAGGATGGTGATGAGGATGTACATGTAGGAGATGGCTATGACAGACACTGTGAACACAATGATGAAGCCAGCAGTAAATGTGGCAAAAAATATGCAGATTCTGTCATCAGAACAGGACAGTTTTACTAATGGAGCAAAGTCACAAAAAAAATGATTGATTCTATTTGGTCCACAGAAGTCAAAAGAAAAGAAGGAAAGGGTATAGGAGGAAGCATTAAGAAAACCACCTAAATAAGACCCTACAAGTAGCTGCTCACACAATTCTGTGGACATTTTGGTTGAATAAAGCAGTGGGCTACAGATTGCCACAAAGCGATCATAAGCCATGACAGCCAGAAGGAAGCACTCAACTGTCCCAAAGAAAACAGCCGAGCCAAGCTGGATGCCACACCCAGTGTAGGAAATGGTCTTTCTCTCCACCAAGAAGTTCACAAGCATATTTGGTGTGACAGAAGATGAATAGCCAATGTCAGCAGAAGCCAAGTGACTCAGAAAAAAGTACATGGGGTGATGGAGCTGAGGAGACACTCTGATTAGAAAGATTGTGCTGAGGTTGCCAGACATGGTCATCAGGTAGATGCACAGGATGATGATGAAAAGGATCACTCGAAGGACTGGGTCGTCTGTTAAGCCAAGTAAAAAGAATTCAGTGACTCCAGTGTGGTTTCCTTCCCCCAGGAAATCCATGGGACAGTGTAGCTGCTGCCAGAACAAAGCTGTGATGAAAATATAACATGGCATAACTTAGAAATGGGTGGTTTCACATTTATTAATACATCTAAAATGCCACCATAAGTAATGATATTCAAAGACCAGTGAATCCTGACTTGTAAAGATGTATCTAACTGTGATTTTAAATTGAGTTTAGGAGAAACACCTGCAATATTCCTTCATCTAATAACTTTTTTCTTTATATTTTCATTGTTTCCCAAAGTCCACTTTAAGTGACTTTAAAGCAATAATAAAAGTAGAAGACATTTTGATGCCGTCATCTGACCTCCACAGGCATTGCATGGCATGCGTGCACTTACATACATGCAGGCAATACACTCCTACACATAAAATAAAAATAAGCATTTTTGCATCTTTACACTTTTAAAAATGCTGTTTAAATCCTTAAAGATGAACAAATGCCCAGTATCCCCCAAAGGTAGCATTTTTGCAGAGTATCAAGTGTGGATAATGCTGAAAGATCATATGCGCTTCTCTCTTGCATGTAGGTAAAGAGAAATCCTAGCAATTTGGATTGTGTCTGTTTCCTCCCATGAAATCCAAGGTGGAAACCAAGCAAGTCAGCCAGAATGGTTCATTAGCTGACAACTTGATGAGATCTGCCTTCAGCACTATGGCTGTAAGGACAGATAAGTGAAGAAAGTTTTCACAAATTATAAATGAAAACCAGTAAGTTATATTCATCAACAAAAGTAAAATTCTTACCTCCTGAAATAAATAATCATTCATCCTTCAGTAAAAATAAAGTCAAATTCATTGCGGTTCTATACCCATCTTTTAAATTTTGTTCTCCTTCGGGGATACATCTCTGAAGATGCTAAAGATTCAACAGTGAATTGAAAAGCACTGTGGAGCATCATTATCTTCTGTAGTGGGCACCGAGCAATTCAATTCACAGGCAAAAACAACTAAGTTTCCAAGATTCTGTCAATTCTCAAGTGCTCAATTTAATATTTTATTCTATTTAGGTGTTGATGCATACTGCATAATATGCTTAAATTTCCTATGGACAAATAGCTCCAAGTTTATTTCGATAATTATGATTAATGAACACCGTTATACTATAAGTGTAAAAGCTAACCCTGGCTTCAACTTTCAATATGTATTTATTGAGAAGTATTTTGGTTGCCATCTGGAACATGATTCCATTAAAGGCCCTCAGGGAACATGAAGTAGAACATAGTATAGAGTTGAGTTTTACATAACTAAAAATTTTAAGGAGTGTTATTACCATATTAAGAATATTTTGAAAGTTGAATTTTAGACTGAAGACTATCCGATCTTTTAGAATTCATTAGACCTTCAGTGCCAGATTGGAACTACTGAGACATCCAGCCCCATGGGCTGAGTGACTACCAGATTCTCAGTCTCTCCTGTATGGTGCAGCCATTATGGGACTACTTGGACTCTATCCTATGAGCTAATCTGATAAATCCATGTATATATATATATACATATATATATGTATATATATATATGTTTTTATTGGTTCTGTTTCTTTCTGTATTAGTTAGAGAACCCTGAGTAATACAGGGTAAGAATGTGCTATCTGGTATGCACACATATGGTACATTTTCACGTATTCATAGTACACGTGGATATCTACATAGCAAAATCCTGAACAAATATTTGTATGATGTACATTATATATACAAATATCACATAACTATGTCTTTATGATTTCGTATTTATCCAGTCATTATACATCCACTCCTAAGCAGTGTATGAATACTGATCTCTGAACCTAACTCTAGATAGTCTTGAACCCTTTGAGGTGAGCAGCACTGATTTTGAAGACATATATTTACTCTAAGTTAATGCCTTAGTCCTCCAGTTCATGTAAAACTCAGTCCATGCTGTAAAAGGGTGTATTCTACCCTGTTACTTTCATAGCCATTTTCTGATATTTCTTTTTCTTAGAAAGGTGAAATCGTTCATAAAATGCTCCCATTCTCGAATAAGATGCACTTTCCTTTATATTAGTTATGTTTTTGATCGTGTAGAGGCCAGAGGATAACATCTGGTGTAATTCCTCAGGTGCCCTCCACTTTTTTTTTTAGACAGTGTGACTCACTGGTCTGCAACTTGCCAAGCTAGGTTGGGTGACCATCAGGCCCCAGGGACCCATTGTCTCTGCCTTGCCAGTGCTGTGATTACAACTGTATGCCACCATGCTCAACATGTTTTTGGTGGGTTTTTTGTTTGTTTGGTTTTGGTTTTGGTTTTGGTTTTTGGTTTTTTGAGACAGGGTCTTCCTATAGCCCCAGCTGTCCTGGAACTCACTATGTAGATGAGGCTGGCCTTGAACTCAGAAAGATCCGTCTGCTTCTGCCTCCCTAGTGCTGGGATTAAAGGCATGTGCCACCACACCTGGCTTCAGCTTAGTTTTTTTTAATGTGGGTCTTAGGGGTGAAACTTAGGGCTTCATGTTCTGAAAACAAGCACTTTACTGACTGAGCCATCACACCAGCCTTACAGAGACCTTTGAAGCTCTACAGAAACTGAATCCTCACTTGGCTTAAGAGCAAAGAACGCAATCAGTTGGACACATAAATTCTCAGAAATTGTTTAGGATCATGGAAGCAGAATGAATTTTACAAGTTCGCTTAGTGATGAGATGCAGTGGAGTAGTGATCGAGTCCAGACCAGGTCTACTCTCCTTCCCACACTATAGTCTTACATGTATTTGAATACACATATGGATTTCTTCTCTAGCCCAATGTCCCTGACTGATATGATGGAACTCTCTATGCCATGGATGCTAATTCTTTCCCCAGACTCTTTAACTTAATACTGGGGACTGTAAATGTGCCTGTGTGTGTATAAATAAATTTATATGATAGAACCCCCCCAAAAAGTACAAATTTAGAACATGCTTACATGTCTTGCAGAGTGCAAATTTCAAAATATTTAAATCTACTTATCTTGCCAAACCTAATTGTATAAACCCTGTTTGCCCCAACTTTGAGGGAGTGAATTTACTACCACTACAGTAATTAGAACGAATTTTCCTTCAGATCTCCACCTTTTGTGCCAACACTGCAAAATATTTATACATATATTTTCTTCATATCAATTTTCAAAAGTAGGAGAGTTTACTGTTCTTATTTTTCAAGTAAGAAAATTTAAATTGAAGAGTTCAAATTAGTAGTGTGGAACAATTATGACACTCACTATCAGTGTTTCACCCCAGAGTTATGTGCTAGTGTCCACACTAATTATGTGCCATGCCTTCTTTGACTCCAATGACCCCTAGGAAGAACTTCACAGCTTGCTAAATCCACATGCAAATGTCTCCCAGTTTAGATCCCTGAAAGGAAGCCCAAATAACAGAAGCTGGAATTCAGGACATGCTTATTTTTCCCTTAATTTGCAGATAGAAAATTCCAGAATACACTCTCTGAGCTTCTCACCTGTCCCTGCAGAATTTGGTTGCTCTTGCTCCAGGACTGATCTGGATTATACAACCAGAAAGACAGACTTTAGGGAGAGGATGGGAATTTCTTACTTGCAAGAATTCATAAAGAGAATTTAAAATTGTAAACACCTGGTTTGAAATAAAAATAAATCCCTTCTAATTTAAAATGCATGAATATCACTAAATAAAAACTAAACACCTGCTTTGTCATCTCTTTATATAAACAGATGTGAGGCAAAGAACAGTGATAACATAAAAGTGTAGTGAGGACACAGCACAGGGTAGAGAGAGGGCAAACACGGGGCAGAGAGAGGACAGAACACAGGGCAGAGAGAGGAGAGAACAGGGTAGAGAGAGGACAGAACACAGGGCAGAGAGAGGACAGAACACAGGGCAGAGAGAGGATAAACACAGGGTAGAGAGAGGAGAGAACAGGGTAGAGAGAGGACAGAACACAGGGTCTTGGGACCTTTATATTTGTGTAACTTTCTATATTATTGATGGTAGCAAAGTTTAAATTTTATGAATACAATACTAAGAACCATTTAATATTAATGCAAATACTTATGCATAAAATATCAATAAAAATGCTGTGATCATATTAAAAAATACAAACTATCCATAAACAAGGAGGAATGTTAAGAGAAAACACAAAAACTCAATAAACACAATCAACACCATTCTTAATGGGATCATATTAAGTGATTTCCATTTACATTTGGGAAAAATTTTAGGCAGTCCACCCTCACTGCTTTAATTCAACATTATAGTGGACACAAGATATTCAAATACAATTGTGAAGCATAACGCAAAAAGCAAAAGATAAAAAAGCAGCCAAAGTCCCCATTTTTCTGAGTCTTTCATGAACTAAATTGTAATAAATCTCCAAAGTCTTTAACTTAACTTAGACACCATGGTAGAAAAATAATAAACATGAAAGCAATTTTAATTTTATAGACTGATAATTGTTAGCAGAGAAAAAGTACCAAAACCTGTATAAAAATTTGTGTATGTCTATGTAAATTCCTTTTCCTAAAAATTTTTAAGAGAAAGTAAACAAGAATTGAGTAAATGAAAGAGATATATCCTGTTCACGAACTAGAAAACCCTGTATCACTGATGTGCCAAATCTCCAAAGACTGATCCATCCATTCATTGAACTGTGGATTTAAATTCTGCATGCACTTTGTGTAAATTAACAAAGTGATTTATACAGATACATGAACTGAAAAGAATTAGTGCATTTATGAAAAAACAAAATTAGAGAATTTTGTCCTGTATGACTTTAAGACTTCCCAAAGCTCTAAAGTCATCAGGACAAAGTTATATTTGTGAAGGGAAAGAAATTGAACATAAATGACAGCTCAAAAATAAATATACAAATATATTAGAAATATTCACACATGTACTGGCCTGTTAAGTGGGAACAGAGTTTCTAGTGTGTATCACATGACTGACATCATATTCACATAGAAGTCAAGACAAACCCTTAACTCATACCAATCACAAAACTTAACTGAGATATTAGAGAAAAACATCAAAGAGATGTGGAGCTGGTGTAGTGCTTGAAAAGATTGCCACAGAGGAGTTGAGGACCAGAGTTTGGATCCCAGATCCACATAAATGCTAAATGTAGATGAGGAAGATGGTCTGCTTGTCATCCCAGTTGACAGAGACTGAGATAAAGGAGTCCCAGAGCCAGCTGGCTAGTTAGACTGGTCATATTGGGAAGCACTGTGTTTGACTGAGAGACTCTGCCTCATTGAATAAGGTGGAAGAGCAAAAGAGGGTGATTCCACATATCAACCTCAGGCTTCCACCTGCACAAGGACCAACATGCAAATATATCCATATACTTACGTGTACATTCATATCCACACGTGTATCTCTCTCTCTCTCTCTCTCTCTCTCTCTCTCTCTCTCTCTCCCACACACACACACACACACACACACACACACACACAAACATACACACACAAAACCATCTGTAACTTCAGCTCCAGGACATCTGGTGCCCTCTTCTGACCTGTACAGGCATTGTATGCACTAAATAAATCAAAAAAAGAAGAATGTCAATTTGGATTTTATCAAAATTTACAATATTTGTACTTCAAATAAAAATCAAAATACTAAAGAGGAAGTGCTTGCAATACATATGCAAAGGAATTAGACCCAACCTCTCTATGACCCTTAAAGAAGAGTCCCAGTAACAAAAGACAATCTTAGAAAGCTTAGAGGCCCTTTGAAGTCATAAAAGTGTTTACAGAACTCAAAATCACAGAGAAACATAAAGTTTATTTGAAGAAATTAGGAAATGCCCTGATGCTGCAGCCTCAGGCCCTTGTCACATGAAGGGCAAACAAAACCCATATACACAAGGTCAGCCTAGCAACACTTCTGAGAAAAAACTGGAAATCCCACCCACAAGGCCACCATTTCCAAGTCTTAAATCCAGTGGGGGTAGGTCAGGTTAGTACAACAGTGATTCCTCCTGCATGGTAAGCCGGGTTTGGAAAAGAAATCTTCATGAATCCACAAATCTCACAGAGTGTGATAGCAAGGTGCCATCTTCAGGTGATTCTACTGTTCATGACTGATCTGTTCCAGAGACCCGAAAGCAAGGACCAATCACAAGTCAGGGAGCCTGAGAATACCCCTCATAGCGTCTGGGTGGGGAACGCCCATAAGAGGCACTCCTGGCCTATGGAGATGGCTCAGCTCTTACTAGCACTGGCTGTTCTTACACAGGAACTGTGTTCTGCTCCCAGCACCACATGGCAGCTAGCAACTACCCATAGCACCAGTTCCAGGAGATCTGATGCCTTTTCCTAGCTTCTGTTTTTCACGCATGTGATACTCTTAAAACACATGAAGACAAGAACATTCAATGTACATAAAATGAAAATAAAGCAAATTTTTAAAATTTTTGAAAAATTTAAAGAGCCAGTAATGCAGAGGTCAGCTATGGATACACGAGAATTTCAGACAGCCAAAGCTCATTCTGTGAAAGGGTCAATGATCTCTGGTCACACTGTAAGAGGTAAGCACCATTATAAGTAGATTACAATAAAACTAATACTCCCAGGCCCTTGGTCCTCAGTTCAGCCTTCTTAGCTGCCGTCCTGCAACGTATGTTGGTGACGGTGACAACGAAGCTTTAAGAACACAGAACAGGGGCCTATGAGCCAAATGATGTAATTCAGGGTCCCTCTGTTCTGCTTGTGATCTAGGAGAGATCCTGGCAGTGCATTTGTTTACAGTTCTACACTACAAAAGCATAGGATTCAAGGTCCCTTGTGATCTGTATTGCCTGCTGAAGACCTATGATTAATAAAATATCATGTCCTTTCTAAGGCCAAATTTGAATTTTGATGAACTTCCTGTTTCCTCAAATCCTTACCAATGGATACATGTGATGTCCAGTATTACTTCATAATGAAAATAATATTTTATTACATTTATCTTTTTAAATATCTTTATTATTTTATGTATATGAGCGTATTGCTTGCAGGTATGTAAGTGCACCCATGTCATGCAGTGTCAATGGAGGTCAGAAGAGGATGTTGGATTCCCCTAGAACTGGAGTCACAGACGGTTACTATCTGCCATGTGGATGTTGGGAATCAAACCTGGGTCCTCTGCAGCAGCAGTCAGTGCTCTTAACTGCTGAACAATCTCTCCAGGCCCATATTACATTTATTTAAGGGGATTTGGGGTGTTACTAGGAATTCTGAAGAGACCTACAAGAGTCTCCTCATGTTACCAGGAAAAATCAGGGACCCTTCTTGAGGTTCTTAGACTCAAATGGAAGATCAAAAACGATTTTAGTAGCATTTAAAGGAAAACCTCGGGATTGGCAAGATTGAAATGTCCACAGCAGCTTGGAGAAAGGGATAGAGAAGTGGAAGACAGAAAGCCTTGCTGTTTCCAAACAGTCACAGGTGGAAGGAGGCAAATGCATCAGAGAATAAGAACCAACAGGCCCCGAGTACCAGAGAATGCAGACTTCAGCTCTAGCTGGCATTCAGAAGAAAGGCAGAAATTGTGTCTTTCAGAATTGGGTCTCAGAGAGATCCACTGACCTAACAGAACCTCATGGTGACTCCATAGCAACGGTATAGACAGCAGGGATTACAGGAAGGAAAAGTGCGTTATCTCACTGAAGGGAATATGATTCCTCCTATCTCTTTAGCATGGCTTAACGTGGTACACCTTCCTGAGGGGGGTCTGCCTTCTACTTACTGTTTCCTTAGCCATGTGATTGACCTGCCCATCTGGGATGTTAGGACTCCACCCGGGCCAAAGATGCCACTCTCTTGACGAGAAGGAAATAGTTTTCCCTTAATGGGCCTTTATTGCTATGTAATGGGAGACACCACAGAGCAAGATTGAAGGTCAGAAGAAAAGTTGGAGTTGCTTCTCACCTTCTACCATCTGGGTCCCAGGAATTAAACCCAAGTTGTCAGACTGAGCAATCTCACTACTCCAATGAAATGTTAGTAGTATATCAAGACCAGGATGACAACAAATAAAATATGCTGTTTTATGCCACATGCTTCACTGTTTTTAATGACTCTAAAAAAACCCTTGAAGGCTCCCTGAAATTTTTCTTACATTGTTTCAGATGTAATGCATCTAATGATGGTCATGAAACTTCTAAGCCAGGCTGCTCCTCTGCCTGTGCTGCCCCTGTGATACGGTCTTAAAACCCAGGAGGACCTTGCTCACCAACCAGAAAACACCTGCTGTGAGTGATGACTGGTACAGTTTTCAGTTGATTGCTGAACACTATTTAATCATTATTTTTCATTTTCTGTAATTGCATATATTTCAAGTATTTCTTACTTTAGAAGTAAAAGTAACATCATGTTCTATTGTGATTAATTCCTATGTTAAGTCCTAATGGTTTCACTCCTCTATATGCTGTTGTTGCTGGTTCTCGTGTTTAGTACCAGGCATTTCCTTCTGCTTGGCCAGTAATTTTTTTTCTGGGCTTACAAGGAATAACTGACACTTGTGTTCTTTACTTGCCGAATTCACTCTGAGATACCACCTGTCTTGACCACTTTAAGACCAAACTCAAGATTCAAGATTCCCTAGACCTCTGTGGCTGCAATCTGTGCACATCTTGCTTCCTCACACTTTCCTATTATCCTAAGGATGTATGTGATGTCCTTCAATCACATTTCTCCAATGGACATGCCCTAGTTGTTTGACGTTTATCGCTCTTAACCCAAAAGACCATTAAATCTAAAATACAGGTTGGCAATTTTCTTCTAAATTTTCAAATTCTCATGTTGATAAAGAAGATTAGAACTTTGGGTCTGTCTTCATGGAGTTCCTAGACACTCACAAAATTCTTATTCTGTAAGCCCTAAATTGATGTTGAAGACACACTTAACATTTTATTATTTGTTCAAGTTGTGGTCAGCATGGGATTGATTAAAATGACCATTGCTGTCATTGTTATAACCAAAAATCAAAGGTGAACTCCATGTGCATGGGGTATTGGATTCACACACCTAGCTGTACACAGCACCCTTTTCAACATGAATGCCCGCACTTACTACAGTATTTGCTAGGATATTAGGTTTCCAATGAAGACTCCACTGACCATTCCATACCCTTGGCATATCAGCCCCCCACACTCAGCTCTGTGATTTTCTTTTGTTTTTGCTCAACAGTACTCAACCTGTATTTGAAGTCTCTGACACTTAACTTTTTAGTTTATTGTTGGGATTCTATGGCAGAAGATAAATTCCATCTCTGTGTCATTTTCAACCCTGCTAGTATAGAAAAAGTCATAAAATATAATTTTGAAATGTATGAAAATATAGAATTTGTTTCTGAACTTCTAAACTCAAGAAAGAGAAAGGAAATAGATGTTATAGTCATCAGCATATGGAGGATAGTTGAATCTCCCCTGAAGATAGATTCATGGGAGAAACAGCCAGGTCTGCTCCAGCATGCAGACCAAGATGTGGGTCTGAGCTTACAAAATCCTAATGTTTTCTTCCTCACAGCCTCACCATCGAATGTATAAGCTTGACTCTCTTCTGGAAAACTGTGCTTTTTTGTTTTGGTCCTTTGAAACAGAAATCTCTCATTCCAGAAGAGGCACTTCTTCAGGGCTGGCAGAGGAATCCTCAGATTAAAGAGAGATGTACCACATGTTCTTCTCTAAACACTCCATAATTTGGACCAGGACCAGAGGCCAGCATCACAGATTACAAGTTTGTAGGTCTACAAGGCCTATCCTTCATAGATAACCTTTCTATAAGAATTTTCTCAGCAACTTTACTCTGTGACTGTTCCTTATCATTTTTTCTCACAATGTACTGTAAGAATCATATTTATCAGGTTTGTCTCAGGATAAGCTGGTGTTGAAACAACTGGTCGTATTCTGCTTTCTCTTACTGTTACTTTCTGTTACCAATAAAGAAAAAAATCAATAAAGAAAGAATATTTTCATAACAAAGTTTAAGGGCCTTCATTCTTTTAGGGATTTATTTGGTTGCTGTGGGTCTGTGGTGGGAAATTATGTTTGAGTTACATGTGGAGCAAAACCACTCAACTCAAGGTAAATAAGGAAAAAGAAGTGGAATGCCCTGAGTCTCACTGTCTCTTTTGATGACATGCAGCTAACTAACTAAAGATTCCCACTAGGGTCAATCCCTCAAAGTTCCCAGCATTTTCTAAGAGTACCACATAGGGAACAAGCTTTTTGCAAATCACAGAAAAGTTTGGGAATATTTAAAATGCAGTTAATGAGAATCATTGTGAAAACGGAAAGATATGAATACAGCTTCAAAAGTATTTTAAGTTTATATTTAATTTTATTCAATTTATTGTCTTAATTAAAAGTTTTTGATTCTATTAAAAATTGCCTACTAGGATCCTCTTACTTAGGACATAATCTGAAACTTAAACCCCATCCTTATTGGAAAGGTCATTACTGGTGATAATATACCAACAGAATTTTTCAACCACAGATGCATTACTTTAAATATTATACCTATAACATAGCATTACTAAATTAAGCTCTGAAATATAACATGATACATTAAGAAAATATTTTCCTTCCAAGCTGTGTCTTCAGAGCTCCCTTAATCTCATTATTCCTCAGACTGTAGATAATGGGATTCAACATAGGGACTACCACCATGTAGAACACAGACACCACCTTGTTCTGGTCAGTGGAGTAGCTGGATTTTGGCATCACATAAATGAATATGGTAGTCCCATAGAATAGAGTGACTGCAGTGAGATGGGAGGTGCATGTGGAGAAGGCCTTCTGGCGGCCCTCAGTGGAGCGCATCTTCAGGATGGTGATGAGGATATAGGTGTAAGAGACGGCAATGACAAACACTGTCACCATAATGGCGATGCCAACAGACATGGTATCAAAAACTATAGAGACACTGTTATCAGAACAGGAGAGTTCAACTAAAGGAGTAAAATCACAGAAAAAATGATTGATTCTATTTGGTCCACAGAACACAAAAGAAAAGAAAGAAAAAGTATAGAAAGAAGCATTAAGAAATCCACCTATGTAAGCTACTATAAGCAGCTGGTCACACACTTGTGTGGACATTTTGGTTGAATAAAGAAGTGGGCTACAGATTGCCACAAAGCGATCATAAGCCATGACAGCCAGAAGGATGCACTCAACTGTCCCAAAGAAAACAGCCGAGCCAAGTTGGATGGCACATCCTAAGTAAGAGATGGTGTTTCTCTTCACCAGGAAGTTAACAAGCATATTGGGTGTGACAGAAGATGAATAGCCTATGTCAGTTGAAGCCAAGTGGCTCAGGAAAAAGTACATGGGGTGATAGAGCCGAGGAGAGACTCTGATTAGCAGGATTGTGCTGAGGTTTCCAGACAGGGTCACCAGATAGATGCACAGGATGATGATGAAGAGGATGACTCGAAGGACTGGGTCATCTGTTAAGCCAAGTAAAATGAACTCTGTCACTGCAGTGAGGTTCCCATCATCCATGAAATCCATGGCATAATGTAGTTTATGCCAAAGCCAAGCTGTGATAGAAAGATTACATTAAATAATTTATAAATTAGAGAGTGTATTTTCATTAATACATCTTGAATATCATTGTAATAATGATTTTTCAAGTGTCAGTATATATTTACTTGCATTAATGATTGTGTCTCTAATTTTGAAGCTATTTGAAGAAACACTTGAAAATTTGATGCATAGAAAATTCTTTTATCCTTATATATTATATTGTTCCCCAAAATGCACCTTAAGTGTCTTTAAAGCCAATAATAAAAGCAGAAGACTGGTGAACATAATAAAAATATTTGCTGAATATATTAACAAAAAGTATATACATAGGATTTTCCAAGAAGTAGTTACATAGAAGCTAATATTTATTATGTACTTCTTAAATAACAAGCATACATCTAAGAATTATTTAGGTACCCACATATGGGTTGGCAAGAGATAGTCTATTTCTAGGAAATAATGCTTTTTCATAAAATATCATTTTTATTATTTTATTGATGATTTTAAAAGAGGCCATGTAAATTATGCATAACTACACAGCAAGTGGTAAAGTGGGAACAGTGAACTCCAAATGTGTAATTATCCATTTTTTAACAATAATGTAGAAAAGAAGTTAAATAAAAAACATCTGAGAATCCAATACGCATATGATGAGTCAATAGCTTATTTTTAAAGGCTTCTGAGATCTAATTGAAAAGAGTTACTTAGGTTGTTACATCTTTCATGGTAACAAATAGTTTGAAATATAAATGAAATAATTTTGGGAAATAGCATAATTGATACCAAGCATATAATTTATTAGATTTATTCAAAAGAATACAACTATTCCTTCTGTAGCAGTGATTTCCAAATGGGGTTTTTAAATATAATATGTAGGCACATAGATTATACCAACCTCTAAATCTTGTCTTGCTTCTAAACTAGTCTTATGCATAAACTTTCGACAAAGATTTTTTTACAAATTTACATTTTTAAATTTCAATTTTAATCTTTAAATATGAAAAAAAAAAAGCTCCAAATCACTCAAAGCTAACATTTTGTCAGAGGACCAAATTTGGATAATGTTGAAAGACCATATCTGTTGGTGTCTTCTTTAGATAAACAGGGATCATAGAAACAGATTATAACAGTTTTTTTCCCAGTAAACTGATGGTGGAAACAGGGCTAGTCACTGAAATGCTCACTAGCTCACTACTTGGTTACTATGACTGAGTACAGATAAGAAAATCTTCTAAAATGATAAGTGAATACCAGTAAGAATCATTAAAGAAAGCCAAAGTCTTACCACCAGAAATGAAAATTTATTCATCTTTCATGAAAAAAAAAATCAAGATCACTGTGGATATATAGCCAACTTTTATAATCTCCTTTGGGGATAAATCTCTGAAGGTTTTTAAAACACAGATGTGAATTCTAAATTGTCACAAAGCATTATTTTCTGTAGTGGATACTGAACAATGCAATTCGTAACATGTAATGCAATGCAAAAATAGCTAAGCTTTCAAGATTCTGTCAGTTCTCAGGTTGTCAATTTATGCTTTTGTGCATCTAGGTTTTCATGTGTAGTTCTGTAAGATTTGTTTAATGTTTGTTTTCTAGAGTATAATATAATAAAATGTTTCATGGAAAATTAGTTACAAGTGTGCTTTGATATTTATGCTTAATAAATGATGCTAATCTTAAAATATGTTAACTCTAGATTTAACATTCAGTGTATTTATTGATAAGTATTTTGATTGTCACCAGAAACATATTCCATTAAGTACCTTGGGAGACTGAGGTGGAACTTTATGCGAAGTTTAACTTTATACAAATAAAAACATTGTCACCAGTGCATTATCTATCATGAATGTTTTGAAAGATGCATAAAGAAAGGTAATTTTTAAAAAGGCTTAGATGACTTGCAGACTAGAAAAAGTGTCACCTCTTGAATAGTGTCCTCAGGGTGGGTAGATCATGGCAGAAACACTATCTTCAACCCAAAGACTCAGTTACTCTAGTTCTCTTGATAATCCTAATTTCAGCATTCCTTCTAACCCATCTTAAATGAAGAATGTTTACAACCAACCACTACAAAAATTAGGCCCATTATTCCTTCAGATCTGCATTTGTGCCAACAATTGTGGTAGCATTTTAGACATATTTAATTCTCACAGCAATCTAGGAAGTAGGTACTTCTACTCTTCTCATTGTTCACATAAGAGAATTAAGACTGAAGCGTTCAAACAGTTTGTGTGGCACCATCATGACCCCCATCTGTCAGTGTCCCATCTCCACTAGTCTCCAACATAAATGCTCCACTCCGTGCTAAGGCACCTTCTTGACCATAGCTATGCCCTATTGGAGTCCAGACTGAATGTAGCCTCTGAAAACTAAAAGACAGTTGGTACAGGGTGTGGGAACAGGCAGGTACCACTCAGCTGCACCAAGGTATGAGTTTGAAAACAGGTCAACAGGCCTCTGGTTGCCTAGAGAGGAGGTCAGCATGTTCCTGTTGGCTCCTGCTAACAGCAGATTTATACTACTGTGTTTTACGCTTGGCTTGCTTTTGCAGAATAGTAATTGTTAGAGGGGCTTTCAACCTCTAAGCTCTGGAAATGCTTGGAAACTTACACTTTTCACCCTCATGTGGTTTTGCTGTATAAAAGCTTTTCCTAAAGATGAATCGGGGCTGCACTTAGGACCCAAATGCCTAGTGTAGTTGCCAGCAGGCTAATAAAGGCTTTCTTTTTGGCAATTTTCTGTGTCTGAATGGTCAAGACATTGGTGCTGGGGAAGTACCCCACAACACCTTCTCTAAATCCAATGGCCCCCTGAGAAGCCCATCACATTTTGCTAAACCAACATGCAAGCAACTCTCAGATATTCAAATTGTTAAGATTCCTGATGGCAACTCCACATAATGGAAGCTGGATTTCAGGGCATAGTTGTTATTCCCTTAACTAGGCCATGGAAAATTCTAGAACAGGCTCTCTGAGCTTCTCACATGTCTCTGTCAAATTTGGTTGTTATTGTCCCAACATTTACCCAGAGTATACAATCAAGAAGATGGACTTTAGGGAGAAGATGGAAATATCTTAGTTGCAAGAATGTATAAAAGGAATTTAAAATGGTGAATACCTGACTCAAAATAAAAATATATTTCTTCTATTTTGAAAATGCATAAATATCACTAAAATAAACATACAACTTCCTGTGGTCCCCTTAAAGAAGCAGATGTGAGACAGAGCACAATGATTACATAAAGGTAGAGTGAGAAAAGTAAACACAAGTTCTTGGAATCATTACATTTTTTATAACACAAGGTCTTGGAATCATATTTTTTATAACAGTACTTTACTAATGGAGGTAAAGTTTGAAATTTTGTGGGAAAATATACCACTGAGAACATTCATTTTAAAACCAATGCAAAGATGTATGTGTAAATGTCAATAGAAATGTTAGTATGTTGACACAAAAACATAAACTCTCACTTCCAAGGGGATAAGAGTTTATCCTGGAGCCAAATATGAGTGACCATCGCCCTAGAACACAGATTCAGGTTACCCCAAATTCCATGGTCCAACATGGTAACAGTTCCATGAAGTTTTTATGGTAACAGAACAAAGAAAATTCATAAATCAAGACACTTTTCAAACACACTGGTGGATACATTCAGCAGGCAGGTCACAGCAAAGGGGGGGAATTCTACTACAGGTCTCAGATGCTATCCGATGACATTCTTAGCTTTTTGGTTGGTGGGACCTGGTGGCTTATATATAAATACCTTTCAAAAAGTTTTTTTTAATCTGTTAGTCATGGAATGTTAGGTCAGAAACAGAGTTGGGCAAAGAAATGGCTATTTAAGTTCTACAGATAGCCTGTGATAAATGGCAATTGGGCTCTGGACCTGCAATGTTCCAGACTCTCCACATTCTCCAGAACTCTAATAGGTTAATCAGCCTTGCAAAAGAATGCAAGGTTTTCCTGGGAACCTTTGTTCACAAGTATCATATTCAAAAATTCAAATAATCTTTAAGAAAGCAGAAAACCTGATAAAGAGAAACAACATCTTCTTTTTTTAATATTTTATTTATTATTTTTATTTTTACGTGTATGTGTGTATTGCCTGCAGGCAGGTAAGTGCACCCGTGTCATGTAATACCTACGAAGGTGAGAAGAAGCTGTCAGATCCCCTGGGACTGGAGGTACAGACAGTTGTTAGCTGCCATGTGGGTGCTGGGATTCGAACCCAAGTCTTCTGTAAGAACAACCAGTGTTCTTAACTGCTGAGCCATCTCTCCAGCCCTAGCAACATCCTTCTTAATGGGAAAATATTATATGATTCCCATTAATGTTTGGGAAAGAGATAAGGCACTCCACCTGCATTGCCTTCATTTAACATTATAGTGGAACCTAGGTATTCAAATAAAAATAATTAAAAATAATTTTAAAAACAAAGATGAAAAAAGTCAAACTCCCTATTTATAAGTGACTTTTCCAGCAATAAATTCCAATAAATATTCAAAACACTTTAACTTGGCAAGATGGCATGATAATACCTTACATATATGAAAGCAATTTTAGTTTTTAACTAATCATTTTTAGCATAGGAAAGTGTTGCAACATGTTTAGGAACAAATCATGTGCATCAATGTAAAACCACATTATTAAAAATTTTAAGGGGAATTTAAATAAGACTTGAATAAATGGAAGGAGGTAAACCTTGGTCATGGACTGGAAAACCCACTACCACTGAGGTGCCAATTCTCCACAAATTGATCTGTTCATTCCATGCACTGTGAATTTGAATTAGCATGTCCTTTTTGTGTAAATTAACAAGATGATTCTGTATAGATGTACAAACAAATCAGAACTGGTGATAACAAATTTGTAAAACAGCAAAATTAGACAATTTTACTCTGTATGATTTTTAAAACATTTTATTTATTACTTTTATTTTATGTGCATGAGTTTTGCCTGCATGTATATAAGTGTACCATGTGCATGCAATGCCCACAGAAGCCAGAAGAGAGTGCCAGATCCCCTGCAACAGGAGTTACAGATGGTTATTAGCTGCCATGTGGGTGCTGGGAATTGAACCCCAGTCCTCTGGAAGAACTGAAGTTTTCTTAATCACTGAGCCATCTCCTCAGCCCCCTATATTGCATAATTTTAAGACTTACCAAACTCTAAAGTAATTAGGACAGTACTATATTGGAAAAATGGAACAGAAATAACAGTTCAAAAATAGATCCACATGTGTATTAGAAATATCCATATATGCACCAACTTGTTGGCTTTGGACAAATCTTAAAGATAATTCAATCATGTTAGAGCAGGAAACAGCCCTGTAAGATTAACTGGTCAAGACTATGAAATCTCTAGTCTCTTGGAAGACCCATGTTTCCAGTTTCACTGGTCAATCACCTAGTCATAGGACCACCCCTACCTAGGAAGATAGGTTCACATTAAGTCATGCTAAATAGATGGATGGAATACCTAGTGTGTTAATAAGACAGTGAACTTTTCCTGCCTGGAATCCCACCTCCTAATGCACTGCTCCTGGACCCAGCCACGGACATGTAGCTCTCTATATGTCTACCAGCTTTTCTGAATTCCTCAGAAAGGCGTAATCTCTCTTTTTCTTCTTCATATTCCTTTTCTAAACATGATTTATTTCACACTTTGGGATGCCCTAGCATCTTGCATGTCTTTACTTTTTCTCTAAATCTTCCTTCTCCGCACCATGTGGCTGCCAGGTTGTCACATGTTTTCCCTCCATGCAGGCTCTAAACCTTCATGGCTTCATGGCTTTTCTTTCTCCTTTCTTCTCCTCCTCAAGGCAGCTTCTAAGATTACCGGCCCAGCTGCCCTGAGGATTTTTCTTTAAAATTTTAAGAAAGGGCTCAGTGTGGTGGCACTCGCTTTTAATCTCAGCACTCAGGAGGCAGAGCAGAGTCAGGCAGATAGAACTCTGTGAGTTCAATGCCAGCCTGGTCTACCTAGTGAGTTCCAGGACAGCTGGGGCTACAGGAAGACCCTGTCTCAAAAAGACCAAAATAAATAAATAAACTTCTAATAAAATTGTCTTAAAGCTTCCATTTGGGTCCATTCTTAAATCATTTTATGAATGAGACTAAGAACCCTCAACGAGATAAGAGTTTTCAGTGTGTTATGTGAAAGACTTCATAGCCATAAGGAAGAAGTCAAGACAAATTTGTAATGCCTACCAATTGCAAAGATCAGCTAAAATGTCTCATAGACATTTGAAGAGATGGGGGAGATGACTTAGAGGTTAAAGTGCTTGCTGCAGAAGAGTTAAGGACCAGAGTTTGAATCCCCAGAACCATATAAATGATATGTGAGCAAGATGGTCTGTGTAAATTTCAGCCAACAAAGGCTGAGACAAAGGATCCCCAGAGCAAACTGATGAGCTAGACTGGCCATGCTGAGAAGCACTGAGTTTGACTGAGAGACTCTGTCTCGTTGAATAAGGTAGGAGAGCAAAAGAGGGTGATTTCAAACATCAGCCTTGGGCCTTCAAATGTGTGCCCATGCACATACATGAAATGAAATATGGGAAAGATTGTAAGATACTTAGAAAATCTTTGTATCATATGGACAGCAAAACAATATTTTTTTAGATAGGGCCCAAAAGTACAGTGAACAAGGAAAATAAGAATGGAAAAATGTGGATCCTTATATTTACAGACAAGTATATCATTCACCATTCATCAAAGAAGCTCCTTTTTCCAACAGACGGAAACTATTACAGAGTTCCACAACTGGTCACTCACAGATAAGTGTCTGTGATATCTCCAACCCTAAGTGACACATCTACAATGAAACCGCTACACCTAAAGCTCACAGAACATAGTGGAACAGAGGATAGAGAGAATGCTAATGCATCTCTCAGCTTTCATCAGTAAATCTTCCTCATGTAACAGAGTACCATGCACACAGGCCACAACTGACCAAAGTGTAGAGAAGAAGACACTTCAGAGAGTGTATCCTGGGGTAGGACTCATATATTAAATTTTATCCACCCATAGCTCAGGGACCATTGTGGAAGAGGTGGCAGAAAGATTGTACAAGCCAGGGTTGGTGTGTGACCATAAGAAAACAGAGTCTTCCAGGCCTCTGGGAACTTGCTCACATGATCTTATTGCAATGCTGCTAGCATGCACAATACTCATGCAATCTAAACCAGATAAAAACACAGCATAGAACGGGGAAAACGGTCAGGAGGCCCAAACCTTAGCCAAAGAACTATGAGCAGCTGATTACTACTGGGTGAGGGAGAGTTGATTTTCTTTAACGGAATGATGCCAGATAGGCTGACTAGACTCCAGCGGATGAAATTGCACTAAGGGACACCTGGCTATAAAAACTTGAAAGGTCTTAACATATATGACAAGATGAATAAAATCAGTGGGGGAGGTTGTATAGACAGGTGAATGAAGGAGAGGGAATAAAGATAAGTAAGACGTTTTACTGAAATGCACATAAATATATTAAAAATATGCAAGAAAAAGATTGACTCAGCTTTGTCAAAATTTATAACATTTGTACTCCAAATAAACAAAATTTTAAAGCCAGGAAATTTTAAATGAAAAGTATTTTCAATGCATGTGCAAGGATAAGGGAGTCTTCAAGACTCCATGAAAGAGAAAAGTCCCAATGACACATGAAAATCTTTTCCAAAGATGAAAAGTGGAGAATAGATTTAGAAGTCAACAAAAACTTAATAGAATAACTTAAAGCCACAGAGATACTTAAAACCATGCAGCAAAAAGTAGGAAACACCCTGCAGCTCCAGTCTTAGCTCCTCATCAGGGGTGGGGCAAAGAACCAAATCCACATATACAAGGTAAGACAGGCTTTGAGCTGAGAAAAGACTGGCAGCCCTACACACAGGACAAGACCACAGTTCTCTCAAGTCTTAAATCAACTGAGAAGTTTACTGGGACAGTGGCTCTTCCTGTATGGTGGACCAGTTTTGGGGGAAAAATAATCCACATTGTCACTCTCCGTATCTCTGAGTGCAATAGCCAGTATCTATCTTCAGAGGTGTCTATTGTTTAAGACTGAAATCTTCTGCAGATCCCAAGGCAAGAAAGAACCACAAACCAGGGAGCCTGAGATTCCTGACAACAGTGTCTGGGTGAGAAATGCCTGCAAAAGGCAGTCATGAAGAGGTCAGATGTGGACACGGTGAGAAGTTCAGTCAGTGGGAGACTCATTCTGTGAAGCAGTCAGTGATTTGTGGTAACTCATTCTGCGGCAAGAAGAAAACACCTTCACAAGTAGGTAGCAATGAAGATATATACTCCCAAGTCCTTGGCCAGCAGCCCACTGTTCATCCTCCTGACCTGTCGTTCTGTGTTTTAGTGACAGTGAGAATGAAGTTTAGAGAACATAGAACTGTTGCCCACATTCCAAGTAACACCATTTGGGGTCCTTGTATTCTGCCTATGATCCAGTAGGAATCCTAATCTGTGCACCCATTCACGATTCTATACTGGCATAGGATTCAAGATCTCTCATTATCTGTATGGCCTCTGTCACCCAAATTCCCTCTAGGCCTCCTGCATTATCAAGCAAACCATATAACATATCTTTATGTGAGTTTATTATGGTTTATGCCCTCAGGTAGGGAGGGGGTAAACAGGGAACTTACAAAGACAAGCACTCTTGCACCAGGGCTCAGACCCCGCCATCAGATGCTCCCATGGCCCCACCCATAGTCTCCATTAACTTTCTGCCCACGCATCTTGGGCCAGCAGTCTTGTCCCAGATCAGTAGATGCCCCCTCTCGAGTCCACAAGGATGAGGTGCCAGGGCCACCTCTCTCTCCACACCCACCACCATATGAGTTCCTCCCTGCTCATGGCTTCAGTTCCAAGTTGGCCCCCAGCCGCACCTCAGTGGTCCATGCTCTGGGGCAGGCCCAGTCCCTTGGAGGAACTAGCCAATTGGTAGACAGCCTCCTATAGGATTAAGGCTAATCAAATCTTCTGACTTTTCCAAGGCAAAGTTTATTCATGAATAAACTTTGTTTTTCCCTTCAAATCCTTACAAATGGGCAAGTCAGTTGTTTTATGTCAAACATGGCCTTATAATGAATTTTTGTTTGTTTCATACAGAACATCTTAATCAATCTTAATCACCTTACCCCTTCCCATACTGGCACCCTCCCATAACCTCCCCACTAGAATTCATACATTCTGATATTTGTGTTAAGGCCTATTGTGTCAAGTTAGTGTCCCCAGATTTTGCTCAGTGCAGGTTCATCTGGTGATGTCTAGTCAGTCTATCTAACGTTCTTTGCTTTATGAAGATCAGCTCTCACTCACCCAGGAGTAATCAGCTGCCAGTATTTCTTTAGCTAAGTTCGGGGTCTGCTGTCCATTTCCCCAGTTCTGTACTGGGCTTTGTCTGCTTGAGTTTGCATGGGACGTGTACATGCTGAGACCATTGCTATAGGTTCATATGAGCAAGGTCCCAAGAGCCAGTAGGACTTTATTTCCATATGGTCATGCACCTCCTCTCTGACTCCTACAATCTTTCTGTCCCCTCTTCAGCAATGGTCCCTGAGCCATGGGTGGATGAAATTTAATATAGGAGTCCTGTCCAAGGACAAGCATTCTGCTGACTCTTAATCTCTACACTGATCATTTGTGACCTTTTGTGTTCCTGGCTTTCTGTTGCATGAAGGAGTTTCATTAATGAGAATTGAGAGATTCATTAGTGTCCTTATCCCTTGTTCTATGTTCCCTGAGCCTTAGGTGTAGAGGTTGCATTGTAGATGTGCCACTTAGGCTGAGGCAATTCATAGACAATGTCTGTGTATGACCAGTTGTAGTACTCTGTATTAGTCTCTGTATGGTGCAAAAGAAGCTTCTTTGCTGAGTGGTGACTGGGATATTTTTCTGTAATATAAGGATCCATACTTCTCACATAGTAAAAAAAAAATTACATTTGTCTAGGGATGTCACAGTCTTGGAGTTTTCTCTAAGATATATGACCTCTCCAGCCATGTGTATTTGGCTATGTTTACAGTACCACACATGAGTGTCCCCCCATTGAGTGGGCTTTTAGTCCCACTGTTGCACCAATATCATATGCTGTGCCAGCCACTGATGTGGTTATTTAATCTTGAAGCTGGTGTTGAACCATTGATTGATGCTCTGTCTTAGCACCTTTTATAGTGCTTTCCAAAGCTATGAGAGCTATCCTCCAGGGGAAGTGACTTTCAGATCAGTTCCAGCTCCATTGCTCCAGATCCTGTGCCAAAGTATGTTCTGTCATCAGCTAAAGTAATCACCTTACAAAAAGAAAAAGAGGGCTGGAGAGATGGCTCAGCAGTTCAGACCACTGACTGCTCTTACAGAGGACCCAGATTCAATTCCCAACACCCATGTGGTGGCTATGAATGGTCGTTAACTCCAGTTCCAGGGGAATTCGATGCCCTCTTCTGACCTCTGCATCATTGCACAACACGGGTGCACTCACATACATGCAGGTATATACTCATACACATAAAATTAAAATAATAAATAAAATATTTTTAAAAAGGATTCTTTTTTGGACAGAATTTTGGAGGTTGGAGTGCCTGGTGAGTTGACTCTATTGATGTGGGTCCTGTCCTGTGGTTGCACATCATGGTAGGGATTCATGATAGAGCTAAACCATTCACCTTGTGGTCAATAAGGAAAATAAACAAAGAATGTTCAAAATTCCAGCATCTCCTCCATGGCAGGCTTCCAGCAAACTAAAGATTGCCCATGAGGGTCAGTCTCTAAATGTTCCTATCACATCCCAAGAGCACCACAATAGAGAATAGGCCTTGTTCCAAGGAACCAGGACCTTTGGAGGTAATTATGAGCCAATCTGTAAAAAGGTTAACTTTGAGCAATTTTGAAAAAGCTTATGAATACAATTTGAAAAGAATTTTAGTAGTTTATGATTATATTTATGCCCTTAATTAATCCTGATTTAATTTTATTAAAGATAATGAATTGTGAACATCTGGTTTGTTATAAAATCTGAAATTTGAGCACTTCCATTTATTGAAAATCCTCCCAGATGTTAATAGTATATCTGGAGACTTTTTTCAATCATAAACACAGACACATTTAATATTATGCCTATCAGATATTATTACTATAGGAAGTCCTACAAAACAACAGACATCTCTAAGAAAATATTTTCCTTCCGAGCTGTCTCTTTAGAGCTCCTTTAATCTCATTATTCCTCAGACTGTAGATGAGGGGGTTCAACATAGGGATCACCACCATGTAGAAAACAGACACCACCTTGTTCTGGTCAGTGGAGTAGCTGGACTTGGGCATTACATAAATGAATGTGATGGTCCCATAGAACAGAGTGACTGCAGTGAGGTGGGAGGTGCAGGTGGAGAAGGCCTTGTGCCGCCCCTCAGTGGAGCTCATCTTCAGGATGGTGATGAGGATGTAGATGTAGGAGACAGCTATGACAAATATTGTCACCACAATGATGGAGCCAGCAGTAAATGATGGAACAACTGCAGGGACACTGACATCAGAACAGGACAGTTCTACTAATGGAGCAAAGTCACAGAAGAAATGATTGACTCTGTTTGGTCCACAGAAGAGCAGAGAAAAGAAGGAAAAGGTAAAGGAAGAAGCATTACAAAATCTGCCTATATAAGCTACTACGAACAACTGGTCACACACCTGTGTGGACATTTTGGTTGAATAAAGCAGTGGACTACAGATTGCCACAAAGCGATCATAAGCCATGGCAGCCAAAAGGAAGCACTCAACTGTCCCAAAGAAAACAGCTGAGCCAAGCTGGATGGCGCATCCAACATAAGAGACTGTATTTCTCTCCACCAGAAAGTTGACAAGCATATTGGGTGTGACAGAAGATGAATAACCTATGTCAGCAAAAGCCAGATGGCTCAGAAAAAAGTACATGGGGTGATGGAGCTGAGGGGAGACTCTGATTAGAAAGATTGTGCTGAGGTTTCCCAACACAGTCACCAGGTAGATACACAGGATGATGAAGAAGAGGATGACTTGAAGAACTGGGTCATCTGTTAAGCCAAGTAAAATAAACTCTGTCACTGCAGTGTGGTTCACATTCCCCATGAAAGCCATGGGGATAGTACAGCTCCTGCAAGAACAAAGTTGAGATGGAGATGTCACAGGAATAAATTTATAAATATATAGTTGTAATTTCATTAATATATCTAGAATGCTGTTATAAGTATCAATACTCAAATACCAATACATATTTACTTGCAATGATGATCTGTAATTTTAAAGTTGAGTTTAGCAGAAACATTTGAAAAATTCATAATAGAATGTTTTTCTTATATATTATATTGTTTTCCAAAATGTACCTTTTAAGCCAAATAATAAAAAGAGAAGAGACATGAAAATAACAAAAATAAATGCCAAGTTCATTAGGAAAAAAAGTATATGTATGTATGTGTGTATATATATATATATATGTGTGTGTGTGTGTGTGTGTGTGAGTGTGTACACGTTTGTGTAAAAAAGACATAAGTTCTACATGATGGCATATTGGCATATGCCTTTAATCCCAATACTCAGGAGGCAGAGGCCTGCGGGTCTCTGTGACCACAGCGAGGCCCAGAACAGCTGGGGCTACAGGGAGACCCTCTCTCAAATAAATAATAACAACCAAGAAGAAAAAGAAAGATTTGAATATAAAATATATAGAGACATGCAAATATGTAATTTACAAAATTTTAATTTTTTTATAACTGTTAAATTATTTTTATTGATTTGATTATTTCATACAATCTATTTTGAGCCATATCAGACCCTCGCTCCACGCCTAGCTAGCTGCCCCTACAACTTCATTTCCTTTATTACTTGTCCTTTTTCTTAAGGTGTCAAATCTAATCTGTCTTTCTCAAGCGTGAGTTTATTCCCTGGAGTCTAATCAACCCACAAGGCATCACAACAGTAAGGAAAACTAACTCTCTCTCTCCCAGCATCTGTCAATTGTCAATAGATCCTCAACTAGAACTGGGGCTTCCTGCCCACCACCCTATAGCCAGGAAATGAAAACAACATAGATGTCCATCAACTGATGATTAGATAATGAAAGTACGGTACATTTACACAAGGGACTATTATTCAGCACTTATGAAAAATGAAATTATTAAATTTGCAGGCAAATCAATACAAGTGGCAACAAATCCTAACTGAGGTAACCCAGACCAGAAAGACGCTTTGAGTTTTCTTTCTCATGAGCGAATGCTAGTTATGAATGTTTTGATAAGTGTATTTTAATTGAAAAATATTTAGAGATCTGGAAACTATTAAGGAGTCATGGGAGGTGATACACAGGTGGGGAGATAGAATGCAGTGATTTAAATGGGAAAAATAAATAGGACAGGTTTGATGGGGTGAGACGTGGGAGGATAGGACAGAAAAGGATATACAAGGAGGGAAAACTAATATGGAATCGATATATACATTTTTCATAAAATATTACAATTTCACATATTATTTCCATCATTATTTCATAAATCTGAAAGAGATTACGTAAGCCGCACATGGTTACAGAACAAGCAGTAAAATCAGAATTAGAACCCAAAGATGTCTGACTGCCCATTACTTAACAACTATATAATATCAAATTAATAATGATTATCAGACTCCAATATGCCAGAATTGGGAGGATAACAGGGTTTTAAAGGCTTTTGATAGCTAATGTATAAAAGAGTCACCTACATTGTTATATACTTCATAATATCTATCAATTAAATACCACAGTTTAAGTGAAAGAATGAATAAAATTGTTCATACACTAATCAGACAGGAATTTTAAATCAAAGTTATCAGTGAAATTATCTGCTGTAAATTTATTGAATGTTCTTATGTATTTGAAACAGAAAATGTTGTTTTACCAAATAGTGTCTATGTAATCACTCCAGAACAAAAGTATAATTGGTACTCAGCACATAACTAAAAGTAGATTCATTCAAATGAATCAAATCACTTACCACTATAACCCTGATTTCTCTTTGGAATTTTATATGTACAGCATAAAATAATATTATTTTCAACACACTATGTAGCTGTATGAAATACGCAATGCTTTTTCTACAAGGAAAATTTTCCTACAAAGAGTTTTTTACTTCTTTACATTTTTAAATTTTCAATTTAAGTTTTTAAATACGAACAAATGCCCCAAACCACTCACAGCTAGCATTTTTTGAAGAGTGCCACATTTGGATAATGCTTAAAGACCAGAGGATGTGCTCCCTTGCATGTAGGTAGAAAGGGTCCTGAAAACAGATTATGACCATGTCCTCCCATGAAACCAACAGGGGAAACAGAGCAAGTCAGCCAAAATGGTTCACTAGCTGACTGTGACTACATCTGCCCTTTATCAGTATTAAGCCTGTGAATACTGATAAGAAAATTTCCTCAAATGATAAATGAAAAACAGTCAGATTCATTAACAAAAGCCAAAATCATACCTCCTGAAATGAGGTCTTATTCATCTTTCAGTAAAAAATCAAGTTAGTTGTGTTTATGTAGCCACCTTTTACTTTTTGTTCTCCTTTGGGGATAAACCTCTGAAGATGTTAAAGATTCAAATGCAAACCTTAAAGCACCGCAGAGCATCATTATTTTCTGTAGTGGAAACTGAGTAATGCAATTCACATGCGAAAACAACCAAGTTTCCAAGATTCTGTCAATTCTCAAGTGATCAATTTAATCTTTCATTCTGCCTAGCTCTTCGTGCAGAGTTCTATGATTTTCCATAATATTTACTAGAGCATAATATACCAAATTTTGTTATGGACAGTTGACTCCAAGTTTACTTTGATATTTGTGAAAAATAACACCAAATTTTAAATATAAAATGCTAACCCTAACTTCAACCATTCAGTATGTGTTTATTAATAAGTATTTTGATTGTCATTTGTAGCTTATGCCATTAAATACCCTGGAGAAACGTGAAGTGGAACTTCATGTGAAGTTGCGTTTTACGTAACAAAACCTTTTAAGACGTGGGCATTTTTATTATTCTCATTTTCAGATAAGCATAAAAGTAGCAACTTATGTGGAATGATTGTGATCTGGAACCCACTGTCAGGTTTCCACTTGCAGAGCTACCCACTACAGTCTGCATTTAATGCTGAACTCCTCTAGAGTCAAAGGTCTTCCCGGAAGCCGTTCCCTGCTTGCTCAGTCCACGTGTTTTACCCCTCCCAGACATGGAAGAAGTCACAGTAGTGGAAGGCAACCTCAAATAATGGAAGCTGGAATTCTTTGCATGCAGATATTGCTTAACTTTTAGATAAAGAAGTCTAGAAGACACCCCTGAGATTTTCACCTGTCTCAATAGAATCAAGTTGCTATTGTTCTAGCAGTGACCTGGACTACACAACCAGGAAGATGGACATTCAGAGGACAGACGGAAGAAGTCACAGTAGTGGAAGGCAACCTCAAATAATGGAAGCTGGAATTCTTTGCATGCAGATATTGCTTAACTTTTAGATAAAGAAGTCTAGAAGACACCCCTGAGATTTTCACCTGTCTCAATAGAATCAAGTTGCTATTGTTCTAGCAGTGACCTGGACTACACAACCAGGAAGATGGACATTCAGAGGACAACGGGGACATTCAGAGTTCCTACTTGTAGGAATTGTAGGAAACCAGGATGCCAGGCCCTAGGGTGAGATGAGCCTAAAACTTTTAAGTCCAGGCTGCATTCTCTGCTGAAGGGAGGGGCACTGAAAACAGTAGCTCTGATAATCCCTGTCTTGCAGAACACTGGGAGACTGCCAGGGGCTTTTGGCTACTCGAACACCACCCCCCCTGAAGAGGTAACTCTAAAATCTTTTAAGGATTACATAAAAGCTCCCAAATATTTTTGAAATTTTTGGCCTTTGGAACAGAGTATGTTGCTAAGAGGCCTAAGGACATTATGACTTTTAGCCAAGAAACTGATTTCTTTGGGGTCTTTTTACCCTAACTGCCCAGCCACTTCCTACCTCCTATTTTTATCATGCCATCCTATGAAGAGGCTACCCAAATTGCCAATAGGGAGTAGGGACTCAGACCACTTTGGCTTCTTCCACGCTGAGCAGGAATACAGACTGAGGCAATTGGAGTACCACTTCAATGGGTCTATCTAAAAGACTACCAAATTGCATAACTCTTATCTCTAGGGGGAAAAGAAAGTCCTTGAATAATTACTAGAAAATGTGAAGGAGAAGTAAAGGCAAGAGTAATTAGCATTACAAGTTCTAGACATGGAAGTAGAAAAAAGTCAGAACAGGGCAATTTTCAAATGTTCATATGAGAGTCCATTGGAATTTCTTGACAAGGGCTTCCAAAAGCATCCCTCTACTGGGGTTCTCTTCATTTCTCTTTCATCTTCCAAGGCTGGACTCTAGAGTGTTGATTCAGGATTTGCATTCAGGTATTTTGATAGCTGTTGGAGTGGTTAGAATCAGTGTCAGTTCCCTCTTAAAGGCTTCTAAATCGGGGAGACAACAAATTTATCCATCATTTTAGAACAATAGCTGGTTATCTCCCTTTGCTACAGGTGGGAACTACAGTATTGGAGACCAAGATTTGAAGTCTTACATCCGAGCAGCACTTTCTGGTTGGGAACAAAATCATCAATAAGAAATAATTGTCTAAATAACTTTTTAATAGACTTAAGCCTAATATCTTGGAAGTGTAATCCCTTGAACTCTTAAATATACTGATGACTTTACTCTTTGGTTATACTTTACTTTTGGGTTGTTAAGACCATATAATTGGCCCAAATAAATCAGTTTATTGTTACACTTAAGGGCATTTGAGGATCTGATCCTCAGGGGTCACATGGGCTTGGGAGCACCTTCTGGCTCCTTTCTTTTACCAGTTCCATTTATGTGAAGATAAGCCAAAGGTCCTGCTCAACCACAGCTGGCTTCACTTGGAAGCATGAAGGAGATGTTTCCTCTGCGTTGAGCCTCCTCTTTGCAGATTGGACACTAGTTCAAGTCCATCTCATGGGCTCTCCATGGCCTCCCTGAACAAGAGGGCAGGTGACTCACCACAGTTACAGGACATTTTGAGAGATGTTCCATAGTCCCCTGAAACTTAGTCGACCTTGGAGGGCAAGGGGCAAAAACCATCCTTTAAGTCCCTCTGACCTCATTAGCATAGGCCTCAAACTATGGCTGTTAAACATCCAAAAAGTTTAGTTCCACAATTACCATGTGCTATGTAGATAAGGCTTGGGTAGAAAATCAAATATTCTCAGATAAACTTTGATTTTATATATATATACATATATATTTCCTTAAACTAGTTAACTAAAGTATGACCATAGAAAATTTAAGACTATGTGTATATTATTTATGTCTCATCCTTTATATATCATAACAAACCTACACAGATCTTCATCACTTGCTTAGGCTTTCTCATTTTTTCTATCTGTTTTAGAAAATATCTCCATTCCCATATCCTTTTAAGATCTTTTACATTCTCGTTTTCTTTTTTAAATAATTATGAGACATAATAGCATTAACAAGTAAATTTTCCATCTGTTGTGAGACTTCTTTTCCTAGGGATGCTAAGCAATACTTATTCCCTTTTACGGTTTTAGTGTAAAGCTAATGTTAGATTAAAGTTTTACCAATGAATTTATTGAGCTTACTTACTGAGATAACTGAAGAGTTGCTGAGGTGTATATAAGACATGAGGGTATGCATACTGGAAAGCCTTTACCCAGCATGGGTCATGCCTTCTCTTCCTAGCCTTCCCCAGATTGTATAATTTAGCCTTCCACAAATGCAGGAGGCCATGTGTGATTAGGGCCAAATTACATACAGTTGGCTTGGAAGAGTGCCTGGATGCTCCAGTGAGGCTCCAATGACCCTGCTGGCCTTCCTTTAATGAAGGAGCACAACTATCAACAAGTCTAATTGTGATGATGTTTAGCGATCAGGTTCAGCTAAAGTCGTGGTGATGGCAGTTATTTCATGCACAAGGGACTGCCAGATAGCATCATCTTATTAAAAGGACCTGGAACTTTAAAGGGTTTAGTCCTAGGATCCACAGTTGAGGGAGAAAGTATGCCTTTTGTGTTTCTGAGTCTGTGTTACTTCGCTTAATATAACAGTTTCTAGATCCATCCATTTACCTACAAATTTCATTATTTCATTTTTCTTTACTGCTGAATAGAAGTACATTGTGTAAATATACCACGTGTTTATTAACCATTCATCAGCTGAGGAGCACTTAGGTTGCTTCCATCTCTTAGCTGTTGTGAAAAGAGCAGCAACAAACATGGTTGTACAAGTGTCTCTACAATAGGATGAGTCCTTTGGGCATATGCCAAGGAGTGGTATAACTAGGTCATATGGTAGGTTCATTTTTAGTTTTTTAAGAGTTCTCCACACTGTTTTACATAGAGGCTGCAGTAGTTTGCAATCCCACCAGCAGTGAATGAGCATTCTCCTTTCTCCACATCCTCGCCAGCATTTGATATCATTTGTTCTCTTGATCCTAGCCAGTCTGATGGGGTAAGGTGATACCTTAAGGTGGTTTTAATTTACATTTCTCTAATTACTAATGATGTTGAAAACTTTTTAAGATGTTTCTAAGCCATCTTTATTTCTTCCTTGGAGAACTCTCTGTTTAGCTCTTCAGCCCATCTTTTAATTGGGTCATTTGGTTCACCGATTCTTTGTTTTTTTAGTACTTTATGTATTATGGATGTTAAACCTCTGTCAGATGTGTCACTGGTGAAGATTTTTTTCCCATTCTGTGGGTTTCCTTTTCACTTTTTTATTGTTCCTTTTGCTGTACAGAAGCTTTTTAGTTTAATGACATCCTACTTGCTGATTACTGACCTTAATTCCTGAGCAACTTCTGGCCAATTTAGAAAATCCTTTCCTACACCTATGTCTTCTAGGTTATTGCCAATATTTTCTTCCAATAGTTTCAGGGTTTCCAGTTTCGCATTAAGGTCTTTGATCCATTTGGAGTTGACTTTTGTCTGAGGTGAAAGATACGTTTCTACTTTCATTCTTCTACAGGTGGAGATCCAGTTTTTCCAGCACCATTTGTTGAAGATGCTGTCTTTCCTCCATTGTGTGTTCTTGGCAACTTTGTCAAATATCAGGTGGCTGAAATTGTGTGTATTCAGGTTTAGATCTTCAATGATGTTCCATTGATCTGTGTATCTATTTTTGTGCCAGTACCATGCTGTCTTTATGACTATAGCTCTGTAGTGTACTTTGAGATCTGGTATAGTAATTCCCCCAGCGTTGCTCTTTGTGCTCAGGTTTGCTTTGGTTATCCAGGGTCTTTTGTGTTTCCATACGAACTTAAGGATTTTTTTTCTAATTTTCTGAAGTATGTCAAGCTGCTTCGGTAGAATGGTCATTTTCACAGTATTAATTCTTCCAATCTCCTGGTACCTTTCTCAATCTCTTTCTTTAACAATTTAAATTTTTCATTGTAGAGACCTTTGGTGTCTTTGGTCAGATTTATTTATTTAAAAGATTTTTTGCAGCAATTGTAAATGGGAGCATTTGCCTCTATTCTGTCTCCAGTTGCTTGTTATTAGTACATAGAAAGGCTACTTATTTTTGTATATTGGTTTTATAACCTGCCACTCTACTGAAAGAGTTGATCAGTTCTAGTTTTCTGATGGAACTTTTAGGATCTCTTAGTATCATATCATCTGCAAAAAGTGATATTTGACCTGTTCTTTTCCAATTAGTACTCTTTCAATTTTCTTCTCCTGTCTTATTGCTGTAGCCAGAGTTTCAAGCACTATGTTGAAAAGGAGTGGAGATAGTGTACAGCCTTGTCTTGTTCCTGATTTCAATGGGAATGCTTCCAGTTTTTCTCCATTTAGAATGATGTTGACTCTGTGTGTGTGTGTGTGTGTGTGTGTGTGTGTGTGTGTGTGTGT
>NW_008339366.1:114890-131431 GCF_000622305.1 Nannospalax galili
GCTTTAATTATGTTTAGGTATGTTCCCTCCAGTTCAGTTCACTCTAGGACTTTGAACATTCTGCATCTATTGGGATTACAATGTGGTTTTTGTCTTTGAGTCCACTTATATGATTAATGACATTTACTGACATGTATATTGAATGATGCCTGCATCTCTGGAATAAAACCTATTTGATCATGGTGAATAACCTTTTTATGTGTGTCTGTATGTGGTTTGCAAGTATTTTGTTGAGAATTTTTGCATCTATGTTCATTAAGGATATGGGTCTATGGTTTTCTTTTTTTGGCTGTATCTTTACCTGGCTTGGGTATTAAGAGTGATGCTGGCTTCATAGAAGGAACTGAGTGTTCCCCCTCTGTTTCTATAGTTTTGAATAGTTTAAGTAGTATTGGTTGGAAGACTTCTTTAAATGTCTAGAAGAATTCTGCTGTAAATCCATCTGGGCCTGGGCTTTTCTTTGGGGAGGGGAGGCTTTGTATTACTTTTCAGTTTCCTCATATGTTATGGGTCTGCTTAAACTGTTGATCTCTTCTTAGTTTAACTTTTGTGGTTTCCATGATTTTAGATATTCATCCATTTCTTTTAGATTTTCAGATTTAGTAGCATATAGGTTTTTAAAATATTCCCTTATAATGGTCTGTATCTTTTATGTCTGTTTTGAGGTGTCCCATTTCATCTCTGATTTTGTTGATTTGGATTTTCTCTTTCTTTCTTTGGTTAATTGGGCTAAGAGTCTGTCTACCTTGTTTAGCTTTTCAAAGAACCAGCTCTTAGATGCATTGATTCTTTGTATTGTTTTCTTTGTTTCCATTTCATTAATTTCTGCTCTGATTTTTGTTATTTCTTCTCTTCTGCTGGGTTTGGGTTTCATTTGTTCTTGCCTTTCCAGTGTCTTGAGTTGCAGTGTTAGGTCATTTATTTGGGCTCTAATTTTTTAATGTAGGCACTTAGAGCTATAAACTTCCCTCTTAGGACTGCTTTAAAGTGTCCCAGAGGTTGTGTTGCATTGTGTTCTATTGTACTTTTTGTTGAATTCCAGGAATTCTTTTATTTCTTTCTTAATTTCTCCTTTGACCTACTCATTGTTTAGGAGTGTGTTGTTCATTCACCACAAATTCGTGTAGTGACTAGGGCTTTGCCCAGTGTTGATTTTGAAATTTATTACATTGTGGTCCAATAGAATGCATGGAATTATTTCAATTTTTTTGTATTTATTGAGGTTTTTTGTGGCCCAGTATGTGGTCAATTTTTGAAAAAGTTCCATGGGGTGCTGAGTAGAAAGTATACAGTTTGGTGCTTGTGTGGAATATTCAAAAGATGTCTGTTAGTTCCATTTGATGTGTGGTATCATTTAATATAGACGTCTCTCTGTTTATTTTTTTTCCAGTTGACCTGTCTAATGGAGACAGTGGGGTACTGAAGCCCCCTACTATTACTGAGTTGGAGTTAATATGTGTCTTAAAGTCCTGTAGTGTTGTTTTTATGAATTTGGGTGCAACAGAGTTTGGTGCATATGTTTTAAGGGTTGTAATATCTTCTTGGTTAACTGTTCTTTTGATCAGAATGAAGTGATCCTCCTTTTCTCTTCTGATTAGTTTTACTTTGAAGTCTACTTTGTCACATGTTAGAATTGCAATCCTTGCTTTTCTCTTAGTGCCATTTGCTTGGAATATTATTTTCCATCCTTTTACCTTAAGGTAGTGCCTGTCCTTGAATGTGAGATGGGTTTCTTGCAGACAGCAAAGAGATTTTGTTTCTTAACCAAGTCCTTAGCCTGTGTCTTTTGACTGGGGAGTTCAGTCCATTGATATTTCAGGTTACTATTGAAAGATGTGCATTTGTTGCCATAATTTTGGTTGCTGTGTTCTCTGTGTTCTTTGTGTTCTCTGTCTAATTTTGTGTTTCCTATATCATACCTCTATTTATTTTCTTTCATTGCCCCTGGGGTATAGTTGTTTCATGTCCATTCTCTGTATTGCTTCAAATATTCTTTTAAGGGCTGGTTTTGTGGATATGTATTCTTTCAGGCTGTTCATGTCATGAAAATGTTTTCTTTCCCCCTCAACTTTAATAAACATTTTTGCTGGGTAAAGTATTCTGGGCTGGCATCTATTGTCATGTAGAACTGGAAATACCTTGGTCCAGGCTCTTCTGGCTTTCATAGTTTACAATGATAAGTCACCTGTAATTCTGATGGGCTTTCCTTTGTCTGCGACTTGTTTTTCCTCTGCTGCTTTCAGTTTTCTCTCTTTGTTCTGTACATTTAGTGTTTTTACTGTGATATGTCATGGGGAGTTTCTTTTCTGGTATTGTCTATTTGGTGTTCTATGTGCTTCCTGTATTTGTATGGGGATGTTTTTCTGTCATGGTGCAGTGACCACAGTCCAAGCCTAAAGGGCTTGGGGACCCCGACAGATAGAAATCAGGATGCAGGAGGTGCAGAGGCTTGTGTACCAGTGCATGTTTATTGTGAACTTAAGCAAGCTTATATAGAAAGCAGATCTGGAGTAACCAAGGAATGACCAAGGATACATCACTGAACAGAAAGTAACCAAAGAATAGCCAAGGATACATTATGTTACCACCAAGAATACATTACTTCACCAACCAAAACTCATACAATGTTTACAGTATCCAAGATTCAGCTACATAATATTTATAATATCTTAGATATAGAGTGTACAGTTTGTGATTACTCTTAGCAACTACTAAAATCTATTGTTTCTATATAGAAACAAAGTTTAAAGTGCTGACAAACTCCGGTGCCCATAAACTGAAACAGAACTCTTTGGTTATGCTTCCAAGACTGCCAATTAACCAGGGAAGCACAGCCTGTCAACTCAGACCACAGAAGCAGAGAGCAGGGAAACTCCCAAGGTGGAAGCATTCTTTCTCCAATGCTTAAGTCAAGGCAAGCTGCCACAGCCTAATGCAGCAATGGCTGTGCTCATAATAATAGCTCCCAGCATCTCCCCCTTTCTTATTTATTATAACCACAAAATATGCCACATCCAGGATGGAAGGACCATGCCTGTCTTAGGTTACCTTCTACAAGAGCAAAGCCTTACCTGTCATCGGCACGCAGCTTCTATCAGCTATGCCCTGTCTTAGGTTGACTTTCTCCCAGAAGATCTTACCAGTCATTGACTACCAGCCTTAGGGAAGGGAGCACAAACTCATAATAGCCTTGACAAGCCACAAGAACTTTAATTAATATCTGGTATCCTCTGACAAGCTTCAGGTCAAACTGAATTGATCAGGCCTTAACATTTTTCCTTAATTTTGGGAAATTCGCTTCTACAATCCTGTTTAAGATCTGATCAATACCATTAACCAGAAATTCTTTTCCTTCCTTTATTCCTATGATTCATAGATTTGGTCTTTTCATGGTGTCCCACATCTCGTGCATATTCCATTCCTCTGTATTTTTTAATTTTCCACAATCTTTGCTTGAATGGTCCAATTCTTCAACTTTATCTTCCAGTTTTGATATTCTGTTTTCCATTTCATTCATTCTAGTGGTGAGGCTTTCCCCTGTTGTTTCAAGTTGGCTTGCTGAGTTTTGCACTTCCTTCTTCATTTCTGCCTGAGTTTTGTTCAATGTTTCTATCTCTTTTGTGAATTTATTCAGAAGTTTGTCCCTATCTTCTTTTAGTTCTTTGATTTGTTCACGTGTTCTTTAAATTCACTGAATTATTGATCATGTTTATGATTTTTCTTTTAAATTCAATGTCCTGGGTTATCTCTACGGGGTTCTCCTTGTAGAACTCTTCTACAGGATTGGTGGAGTTTGGTGGGGACATAGCGTTTTGGTTTCTATTTTATTATTCTTTTGTTGTGATTTTGGCATGTGAATTTCTTTTGTTGTTTATGATTCTGATATGAGAATTAAGTTGAAGTATGCTTCTTTTTGTATTATCGGGGTGCACAGATCCTTTATTGGTTATGTAAAGCTGATTGGTATAGGGTTCGTGTTCTCTCAGGTTCAATTTGGAGGGCACTGATGGCTTCAGATCAGCTGTTCAGGAGTACCCACAAAAGCCCAATTCAGGTTCTAGTCAGGTATACTCTGTCTTCCTTCACCACTGTGGAGGCAGGATCCAGGCGCTCTCAGGCAGTCCCCTGCATTCTCAGCCCCTATGCCAGAGGGAGGCCAGAGGGAGGTCAGAACTCGGCACTCTCTGGCAGTGTGCTGAGATCAGAAACTCTACATCAATGGAGGGTGAAACCCACCCTCTCAGGCTGTCTGCTAGGATCTCAGCCTGAGCCTACTGTATTAGTTAGGGTTCTCCAAAGAAACATAACTGGTAGAATGAATATATATGTATAGGGATTTATCAGCTTAGCTCACTAGATAGATCCCAAGAAGTCCAATGATGGCTGCACCACACTGGAGAGGCTGAGACACCATAGTCACTCAGTCCATGAGGCTGGATGTCTCAGTAGTCCCAATCTGGCACTGAAGGTCTGATGAATTCTAAAAGATTGGCTAGTCTTCAGTCTACAGCAGTGAGGCGAACTCACCAGTGAGACAGAAGGCAAACAGCAAAGTGCAAAAAATCTCCTCTGCCATGACCTTTCATATGGGCTGCCATCAGAAGGTAACACCCACATTTAAGGTGTGTCTTCCAGCTTCAGAAGATCCAGTTAAGAAGATCTCTCTCATTTCAGTTAATCCCAGGTCCAGTCAAGTTGACACCCAGGATTAACCATCACACCTATCAAAACAAGATCTGTCCTGGGGCCTTGAGAAGGGCCTCATGGAATCCCAAGTAGGGGAATGGGTATGTCTCAATAAGGGGAAGCTAACTACATGGAGGCAGAATCTTGGGTTCTCAGGCACTCCCCTATGTTCTCAGGCCCTCTGCCAGAGGGAGGCCAGAGGGAGGCCAGAACTCCAATTGCAATTACTTTAAAAGTAATGCAAAGATGTACATGTAAAATGCCAGGAGATTAATTGAAATAGTCAAGTAATCCATAAAGTAGGAAATAGAGAATAAACCAAAACCTGATAAAGAAAAACAACATCATTCTTAACGGTAAAATATTAAATTATTTACATCAATATTTTAGGAAAAGATAAACAGCTCACCCTAATCACTGTCGTTCAGTAGAATGGTGATCCCAGGTATTGGAATAAAATAGGAAAGAACAATATTAAAAGACCATAAAGGTATAAAAAGAAATCAAACTCCCCATTTTTATACAGATCTTCATGGATTAAATTCTAATAAATCTATAAACACATACTATAACTAATTTAGTAGGATATTGGAAATATAATATTTACAAAAGCAATTTTATCTCAAACTAGTAATTATTAAAACCTAAACATATATTGAAATATGTTTAGGAATAAATTTATGAGCATCTATGCCAAGCGTCTTTATTAAGAATCTTAGTGCACAAGATTCAACTACTTGTTGTGTGCAAGAAACACCTTTTCAGCAAGCACACACCACACCTGAAAGTAAGAGTATGGACGATGATGGCCAAGTGGAAGCTGACATCAAGCAGTGGTAGTTATAAGCATATCTGACAAAGTGAAATTCAAGATAAAATGAGTTAGAAGATAAAAAGAAAGTCACTGCAGAGGAATAAAGGTAACAATTTATCAAAAGGGCATAACAGTTTTAAATATATGTGCACTAAACATTGAGGCACTCGATTTTATAAAAATACTTATACCCATAAAGATTTTATTATAATAAAATATAAAAACACTCGGTGTTTTCAATACTAAATTTATATCAATGGATAAATCAGACAAAAAGACAAAAAGTAACTTCAAAAATAAATTGCACCATAGATCAAAAGGACTTAAAATATTCCTACCTAATGCCCATCCATGAGCTGTGGAATACACATTCTTCTCAGCACCTCATGGAACTTTCTCCAAAACAGATCACATTTTAGGTCATTAAGCTGGTCTCCGTACACACAGAAGTCAAAATTATTTCTTGTATATGGTCATTTCATAATGAAATAAAGATAGAAATTGCTAGCAATAGAAATGACAGAAACTATACAAACAGAAACATTGAACATTACTCTCTTGAATATCCATGGGTCATTGAAAGAACTAGGAAATCAAAAAATAGTAATACCATAATTGACAAATTAGATTAAAGGGCTTGTTCACAGAAAAGAAAATAATTGGTGAAGTGAAAACAGCCTATGAATTGCTGGGGGTTTGAACAAGCGACCCCTGGGCAGTGATGATTGGGGATGAGTAAGCACACCATTGGCCAGCCCACGCCACCCCCAGTACTGGGGACACTCAGACACAACGGGGAGTCTAGTCAAGTATGGACTCATTTATTGCAGGTGTTACAGAGCTTATAAAGGCACCTAGAAGTCCCCCCCTCCCCCCCAAGGGTGTATCTTAAGGATGGTCACGTGCTGATCATACACTCCTCAGCAGTACAGAAGTATTCTTCAGACTTTCAAAGCAAGCCAGGCCTCACCCCCAGTAACTTCCTTTCGGACCTATGCAAGGTAGGGCCTTTAGGTCCCCACATATCCCCCTTTTTATTTTTATTTTAAGGCCAGATTGACTTTATTTCAGGGGTTGCCCACCTCATAGGTGGCTCCCTGAGGAGAGATGGCTATCGCCTTCCTCTAATCTTATGTATTTTTGTCTGTCTTAGGTTATGTCACCTCTGATCAAGCCTTGCCTGTCATTGGATCATGCACCTGGCCATGTGCATGTCCTGTCTTATCCATCCTTGGCTAAAAATGCATCATGATTAAGGACAGCTGCATGGGTAATGCCAGCCCATGACAGTCTTAGTCTCTGCCTAACTCGGTTAGCCAAGCATGGGCAACCGGAGGGGGTCCTGGGGGAGTCTGTAATCATGAGGTGGTGGTGCGTGGAAGTTCCAAGGGTCCTCTGTTGCTGGATTATATGGTAAAGATACTTAAAGATAAGCATTATCAAGAGAAACAAAGCAAGTCATGGCGTAGGACAAGTTGAAATACTTCTGAGACCATGTACCTTTTAGCCAATCAGCCAGTTGTCAAAGAGGCTGACTGGCAATAAAGCCAAGGAACTGAGTCCTTTACCTCAGATGGATACAAATAAAGAGAGGAATTTTGTCTCATGAACTATTGTCCATGGACCATCATGCTAGTCAGTCAGATCCTGGCCTACCCACTTCAGGTTTTTTGCAGGCAAACATATGGCGTTTGAAACTCTGTAAGGTAGGAACACCCAAAGCCTCGACCCATGGTTAGCAATGGATCTGGGCCTTTTCATTGCCCCATAATGGGGTCCTTCCATCTTACCCATACCTCATGTCTCTGCTCCTGTCGTCCCCAATGCTTCTGAAACTGGGATTCCAATTGATTTTTTTGAAAATTAAGAACATTAATAGTGAATGAGGCCATAGCCAACTGTTGGTGGGGGCTTATTCCCCCTTTTTGTTTTTGTAATAGAAGTTTTAGGTTTTGATGGTTGCATTCTACAATGATTTGACCTTGGGGATTTTAGGGAATTCCTGTAGTGTTGAATTCCACAAAGTGAAAAGAAATCTTGTAAATTTTTACTCACAAAACATGGTCCATTATCAGTTTTAATTCTCTGGGGCAATCCCAACATAGCAAAGCACTAGAGAAAATGAGACTGAGCATGTTTAGACTTCTCTCCTGTATGAGCAGTAGCCCAACAGTCATGTGAGAATGTGTTGGTGGACACAAAAATATACTTAAGCTTTCCAAAAGGAGCATAGTGTGTGACATCCATTTGCCACAAGGAATTGGGCTTGAGTCCCATGGGTTTTACCCCTGGCTGTTGCAGAGGTGGTACCTGTACACAATAAGCTATCTTGTCTGCCTCTGCATTGCCTTGGGATAAAAGCCCAGGCAATCCTTTGTGCCCCCTAAGATGCTGTAAGAAAATAGGGTCTTCTCTTTCCTTAAGGAGCATACGAGTCTGAATACTGTCAGAAAGCAATGGCCAAGAGTTCCTTGAATTGAGCTGCTTTTTGGTTTCTCCACATCTGTCCCAGTCAGTAAAAACATTGTCGGCTTTTACTAAGAACTCCCTCGGCCTGGGATTCAGCAAGTGCTGCTGCCAGTGGGGCTGTAGCACTCAGGGGTGGGGTGGTTCTCTGGCTGCCCGCAGAACAGATGGGGTGCCCCCGCCAGCCATCTTCCCCAAACCAGGCCCTTTCAGCTGTCCCAGAGCCAGTTGCTGTGCACCACCAAAGGTGGTTTTTTTTCTTTTTAAATGTGCCCGGTGGCCATAGCCACTGGTCACTGGCAGGGGGGCAGTACCCCACCCAGCTTTCACGCAAGCCACTGACTCACGCTGGTGGCTGGCCAGGGAACGCCGCTTTCGCCCGGACCCCTGACCCGCTCCCGCATTAGTTCAAGGTGGATGGGGTGGGCCGCTTTTGTGCAGACCCTGTGTGCTCCACTCCACCCAGCCCTTCTGCCCAGGAGGCTCTGAAGCTGGCCAGGGCACCCCCAAGGTGCAGCTTGTTACTTTGGCCGCTTTTGGTTTCACTTCTGTTGCATTTCTGCCTTCTTCCCATGATTCCCATGTATCCCCAGTAAAAACATTAGCCCCAAGTAGCCAGGGGCTACAATGAGTAGGAGAAAAATCTTTACCAAATATACATTCAACAGTGGAGTAGTATCCACAGTCTACAAAAAACTCAAAAACATTGACATTCAAAAAGGACCAAATCATCCAATCAATTATGAATTGAATGAACAGTTATTAAAGGAAATAATAAAAATTGCAAATAAATATGTGAAAAATATTCAACATCCTTAATGATCAGAAAAATGTGAACTAAAACTAAATATTCATCCTATCTCACTTAAGTCAAAATGTCTATCATCAAGAAAATGTATGACCACAAATGCTAGAGAAAATGTGGAGAAAAAGAAATTCATATATGTTTGTCAAGAATGTGAACTGGGGTCTGGAGAGATGGTTCAGAGTTTAAGAGCACTGGCTGCTCTTGCAGAGGAACCAGCACACATATGGTGGCTAACAACTGTCCATATCTCCAGTTCCAAGGGAATAGACACCCTCTTCCAACCTTTGTGGACAGTGCAAGACACAGGTGTACTTTCATATATTCAGACAATACACTCATACATATGATATAAAAATAATAAATAAAATATTTTTAAAAGAATGTAAACTGATGCAGCCTCTATGGAAATCAGTATTTAGGTTACACACATGCACACACAAATAAAAACCTTAAAAATAGAACTATCATATGATCCAGCTATACCACTCGAGTTTCAACCCAAAGGATTCTAAGTCAGAATACCATAGAGATACTTGTATGTCCATGTCTATTGTTGTATTCTGCACAATAGCCTAGATATGAAACCAGTATAGAAGTCTATCAACAGACAAATGGATAAAGAAAATGTGTATATACACAGTAGAATTTTATTCAACTGTAAAGAAGAATGAAGTTACATCATTCATAGAAAAATGGATGGAATTGGAGATTATCATGTTAAGTTAAATAATCCAGACTCAAAGGCAAACACTGAATATATGTATATATGTGTACATATACATATATATGTATGTGATATATACATATATGCCATGAAAGTAGACATTGGACTCTGAGAGTGGAGAAAGAGATCTGAAGAGAAGGAAACACCTGGGAATGAGAGCAGGGAATGGAATTCATGTGACAGAAAAGCAGAAGAACTATTAGGGGTGTAAGAGGACCAGGAAGGTGGAGGAGTGCAGTGGTGTGAGGGGGTCAATAAGAACAAGATGGAAGGATACATATATGACACATAAAATGTCACAATGAGGCCCATTATTTTGTATACTAACTTTAAAAATAAAGAAAATATAAAAACAAAAAAGAAGTAAAGAGGCAAGTCTTGTATTACATTACTGTAATCACAGAATTCAGGAGGTAGAGGCAAGAGGATTATAAATCCAAAGCCACCCTGGCCTACAGAGCAAGTATAAGGCCAGCCTGGGCCATACAATGAGATTTTGTCTCAAAGAAAAAGATAATTGGCCAATAAATATATAAGAAAATGAACAACATCAGAGAAATGCAAATCAAAACTTCATCTCACCATAGTTATTATGACTATTATAAAAAATAATAAGAAGTTGCTGGTGAGGATGCAGAGGAAAAGAAACCTTTATGCACTGTTGGTGGAAATGTAAGTTAGCATAGCTATTACAGAAAACAGTGTGGAAGTCCCTAAATATAGAAATACGTATGATCAAGGTATATATGCACTCCAAGATGCATATCCAAAGGAAATAAAGTCAACATACAAGAGACAGCTGAATATCCATCTTTATTGCACCACTATTTATAAATATGATACATTCAAAGGCCTTATAAACTTGGATACTCTAATCATTTTTAAATCTATTAAACAGGTTCTCTAGATCTCCAGTTATGTAAAGTATCCTATTTGTTAAGTACCTTTTTTGATTCTGGTTTGCTTTCAATGTACTTTAAGGCATCCATTTTGTTTGTCTGCTTTAAAAAATATTTTGGTTTAAGATAACAAAACACATTCTCAACAAAGAGTAGTTACAAAATCTTGGTTACTAAAATCTGTCTTATATGCATGGTCTACGTGAGCTTATGTTTCTTAAAAATAATTTATTTAGTATAAAGTAACTTAAAGTCTCATACAAACTAAAACCAATAAATTAACCCCAAAATATTCTTTTTCAAGTCAACATGTTATCTCTTTTATCCTTATCTTAATTCTGGTTCTACAAACATTTTAACACTACAGTTTTATTTATTTATTATTTTTATTTTATGTGTATGAGTGTATTGCCTGCATGTGTGTAAGTGCAACCGTGTTGTGCAATGCCCACGGAGGTGAGAAGAAGGTGTCAGATCCCCTGGAAATGGATCTCTGATGGTTGTTAACCACCATGTGGGTGCTGGGAATCAAACCCGGGTCCTCTGCAAGAGCAGTCAGTGCTTCTAACCACTGAGGCATCTCTCCAGCCCCACACCACTGTCCCTTTAAAGCCAACAAACAGATTTATCAAGGTCCATATCTTTGCCAAGCTTATGTAATTTCTAAACATCAAAAAGATTAATTACTTAAAACCTGCTTCTGGACTTACAAGAACATCTCAGAGCTTATACATTGTACTAGTATATTTTGGGGAGGGGTTGGTTTTTTGTTTTGTTTTGTTTTGCTTTTATTTACTATTTTTACTTTATGTGTATGTGTGTATTGCCTGCATGTGGGTAAGTGCACCCGTGTTGTGCAATGCCTGTAGAGGACAGAAGAGGCTGTCAGATCCCCTGGAACTGTTGTTATGGACAGTTCTTAGCTGCCAGGTGGGTGCTTGGTTTCGAGCCCGGGTCTTCTGCAAGAGAAGTTAATGTTCTTAACCACTGAGCCATCTCTCAACATCTGTACTGGTATGTTTAAGATGAGTATTCATCTAACTCTGTGTATTAAAAAAGCTAAATATTGGGGCTGAAGAGATGGCTCAGCAGTTAAGAACACTGGTTGTTCCTGCAGAAGACCCAGGTTTGAATCCCAGCACCCACATGGCAGCTAACAACTGTCCATAACTCCAGTTCTAGGAGATCTGACAGCCTCTCCTGACCTCCGCCAGAATTGCACGACATGGGTGCACTTACCTACATGCAGGCAATACACACATACACAAAATAAAAATAAGTAAAATTTTAAAAACAACTAAATATTAATTAATGGAGTCTCACAACAAATAATAGGTTTGTTTGTAAATGTTATGTCTTGGGGTATTGATGAAAAAATTAAGGGGTTAAAAAGTTAGTGGGATTAAGAAGGCTGGATGTTTCCAGAATGGAAGGAATAGTAAAAATGTTTAAGCATGTTTATTAAAGGTCTGAGCAGATTTATAAAAACACAATATTTTGTTTTAATAATTATTTTTATAGTCAAAAATATTCAGTTCACTCCTCTGACTTGTACTGCATACCCAGTTACAGTCTTACATTAAATGGATGCAGACAAGTATTGGGGTTACCTGTGGCTACTGAAAGATGTCCTTTATGTTTCTCTGTATTATGCAAGTGTTAGTTTTGGTGCTTTCTTTTTGCCATAACAAAATAACTTTATTCAAGGGAAACTAGATTTTGCCTCCAGGAAGCAGATGGGACTGTCCAAAAGGAAACAGTTTTGATTAGCTTGGTCTAAATCCTAATCAGTTTATCTCTTGTCTATAGGTATGTGATATCACCCCCCTCATTCCTTCTGAAAAATTATAAATCAAGGTATGGGGCTGGGGAAAAACTTACTTCTGTTTGTAGAAAGATAGCCTTGATTTGAGACAGACCTAAGAAAATTATTTTAAGTTCCTTTCATGTGGTATGCCTACATAACCTGTAATGTTAAATCTCTTCTTTCTCTGACTTAGTTCAGTCAAATCTTACTTAAATAAAGCCTCATAAAGGCTATCTTAAGGAATAAAATATATGTCTAGTCAAGATTTATTCAAAGACTTTAAGTTTTTGTTAAAGCTTTAGCACATACTACAAAGCAGTTAAAAGTACCAGACTGGTGTAACTGACCTTCTTGGATGTTTAATACCATACTTAAAGACCCATCTGATCTGGTCAAATGGGAATTAAAGGGACAGTTTTATTCCTTGCCCTCCAAGGTCAACTAAAGTCCCAGGGGACTATGGGGCACCTCTTAAAATGTCCTGTAACTGTGATGAGTCACCTGTCTGCTTATTCAGGAATGTAATGGAGACCTCACTAGAGGAATACAAACCAATGTCCATTCTACAAAGAGGAGGGTCAATAAAAAGGAAACTTTCCTCCATGGCTCCAATTGAAGCCACCATTGAGCAGGACTTCTGACTTATCCTCACATAGACAAAACTGGTTTTAAAAAAAAAGCCGAAGGACCAGGGGCTCCCCCAAGCATATATGACATCTGAGGACCAGACTGTCAATTGACCTTAAAAATGAAAATAATTGATTTATTTGGGTCAACTACATAGTCTTAAATACTCAACAGGAAAGTATAACCAAAAATATAAAATAATTGGTACATTTCTTTAAAAGTCCAAAGATTGTCCTCGATCTGCTTCCCTGAGCTGCACAACCGACCAGCACTTTCCTGGACAATGGAGCTGACCTCTGGGCCGGGAACTACCACTGCTTTCTGATCCCTTGCATTCAGATAAACCCTGTTCCTTCTCACAGTCCCCAGGAGCATTCTGGACCTGGTCCTGCCCTCACCTCCCTCAGCTTCCCTGGGTCTGCACAACACACCAGCCTCTCTCCTGGTCCCCAAAAGACACTGGGGTCTCTTCCCACCCCCATCTCTTTTTGCATCTCTGGGTTGCTGGGCCAACAGCTGTCCAAGATGAGCATCTTTCCTGGGCCCTGCCCCCAGGCCAATCCAACCCCCAAATTCCTGGGGACATTTTTCCTGGAGGGATCCAGACCTTAGGAGAAAGCCTGAGAGCATCTGATCCTCATCTCACTTGGGTCTCTGAGGGAACTCCTGAAGACAAAAGCAACCTGGCCACTCCAATATAAAATCAAAAGAGAGAACTGGAAGCTTAGAGGAACCAGCTTTTCATGCCCAAAATGTAAACCACAAAGGCATATAAAGTTCACAAAAAGAAGCAGGCCTGAACTTGAAAGCTTGAGTCTTACACAAGAAACAGAAACTACAAAAGAAATTCACATGTCAAAATCACAGAGAAAATACAATAACATGAAAAACAAAAATAACATATCCCCACAAAATACCAATAGTCCTCTAGAGGAGTACAGTGAGAACCCCCTAGAGATAATGCAGAACATGGAAAAGAACAATTATGAAAATGATGAAAGAATTCAGTGAATTTAAAGAACAAACAAACAAATCAAAGAACTGAACGAAGATAGGGATAAACTTCTGAATGACTTCACAAAAAGATAGAAACAGTGAAAAAAAACTCAGGCAGAAATGAAGAAGGAAGTGTAAAACTCAATAAGCCAACTTGAAACAACAGGGAAAAGCCTCACCTCTAGAATGAATGAAATGGAAAACAGAATATCAACAATGGAGGATAAAGCTGAAGAATTGGACCACCCAAGCAGAGTATGGAAAATTAGAATAAGAATGGAATATGCAGGAATAGTATGACAACATAAAAAGACCAAACTTATGAATCATAGGCATACAAGGAGGAGATAATGGCATGGACCAGATCTTCAACAGAATCATGGAAGAAAAATTCCCAAAATTAAAGAAAGACATGCCCATAAAACACAAGAAGCATAGAGAACACCAAACAGACAGGACCAGAAATAACACTCTCCATGGCACATCATAGTAAAAACACTAAGCGTGCAGAACAAAGAGACAATACTGAAAGCTGCAAAAGAGAAACAAGTCACATATAAAGGAAAACCCATTAGGATTACAGCTGACTTTTCAGTGCAAACTATGAAAGCCAGAAGAGCCTGGACCAAAGTATTCCCAGTTTTAAATGATCACAGATGCCAACCCAGACTACTATACCCAGCCAAAATGTCTATTATAGTTGAAGAGGAAAGAAAAAGTTCTTGAACCAATAGAAAGAACTGAAGAAAGGAATGACTATAGCCAAGGGGTTACAGAAAGAAACTCAGTGAAGGTATAAGTGTGGAAATGCACAGATATAACAAGAATATAAACACAAATAAAAATGACAAGATTCAATACACATCTTTCATTAATAACTTTAAATATTAATGGACTGAACTCCCCAGTCAAAAGACACAGACTAGGTGCATGGATTAAGAAACAAAACCCATCTTTTTGTTGTCTGCAAGAAACTCATCTCACTTTCAAGGACAGGTACTATCTTAAGGTGAAAGATTGGAAAAAAATATACCAAATGCATGGTACTAAGAAAAAAGCAGACATTGCAATTCAAATATCTGACAAAAAAGACTTTGAACTAAAACTAATCAGAAGAGATAAAGAGAGCCACTTCATTCTGGTCAAAGGAACAATAAATCAAGAAGATATTACAATCATGAACATATATTCACCAAACTCTGGTGCACCCAACTTCATAAAAACAATACTACAGGACTTTAAAACCCAGATTAATCCCAACTCATTAATAGTAGGGCACTTTAGTACCCCACTGTCTCCATTAGATAAGTCAACAGGGCAGGGAGTTAACAAAGAGACATCTGAATTAAACAATACCATGTATCAAATGAACCTAACAGACATTTACTGAGTATTCTACTTAAGCACCAAAGGACATACTTTCTATTGCATGCCCCATGGAACTCTCTCCAAAATCGACCACATGCTGGGGCTCAAAACAAAGCTCAACAAATACAAAAAGGTTGAAAGAATTCCATGCATTCTATCAGACCACAGTGAAATAAACCTTAAAATCAATACCAGAAGAAGCCGTAGTCACCACATGAACACATGGAGATTAAACAACACACTCCTGAATGATGAATGGGCCAAAAAAGAAACTAAGAAAGAAAGGTGTTTCTGAAACTAAATGAAAAGGACAATACAACAAAGCAAAACCTCTGGGACATGCTGAAAGCTGTCCTTAGAGGGAAGTTTATGGCTCTAAATGCCTACATTAAAAAATCAGAAAGAACACAAATAAATGACTTAACATTGCAACTCAACACATTTGAAAAGCAACAACAAATGAAACCCAAACCCAGCAGACAAGAATAAATAACAAAAATCAGGGCAGAAATTAATGAAATTGAATCAAAGAAAACAATACAAAGAATCAATGAATCCAAGGGCTGGTTCATTGAAAAGATAAACAAGATTATAGACCACTAGCCCAGTTAACCAAAAGAAAGGGCACCTCCAAAACAATAAAATCAGAGATGAAAGGGGAAACATCACAACAGACACCAGAAAGATACAGAACATTATAAGGGAATACTTTAAGAACACATATGCTACTAAATTTGAAAACCTAAAAGAAATGGATGGATATCTAAAGGCATGGGAACCACCAAAACTAAACCTTAGCAGGTTAAACAGACACATATCACAAAAAGAAATTGAAACAGTAATACAAAACCTCCCGACTAAAAAAAGCCCAGGACCAGATGGATTTACAGCAGAATTCTATCAGACATTTAAAGAAGATCTACATCCAATACTACTTAATTTATTCAAAAAAATAGAAATGGAGGGAAAACTTCCAAATTCCTTCTATGAAGCCAGCATCACTCTCATACCAAAGCCTGGTAAAGATACAACGAAAAAAGAAAACTATAGACCCATATCCTTAATGTACATAGATGCAAAAATTCTCAACAAGATACCTGCAAACTGTATACAGACATACATCAAAAAGATCATCTACCATGATCAACTCAGCTTTATCCCAGAGATGTAGGGATGGTTCAATATACATAATTCAAGGAATGTCATAAATCATATAAATGGGCTCAAAGACAAGAACACATGCCACATGGTCATCTCAATAGACGCAGAGAAGGCCTTTGACAAAATTCAACATGCTTTTATCTTCAAAGTCCTAGAGGGAATTGGACTGGAGAGAACATACCTCA
>NW_008339366.1:131542-133256 GCF_000622305.1 Nannospalax galili
CTCTTCTTTAACATAGTGCTTGAAGCTCTTGCAAGAGCAATAAGACAAGAGAAAGAAATTAAAGGAAGAATAATTAGAAAAGAAGAGATCAAATTATCCCTTTTGCAGATGATATGATATTATATCTAAGAGATGCCAAAAATTCCACCAGAAAATTCTTTAGAAATTATTACCATGTTCAGTAAAGTGGCAGGTTACAAAATTAATCTACAAAAGTCTGTAGCCTTTCTATATATCAATAACAAGTAACCAGAGAAAGAATACATGGAAACACTCCCCTTCACAATAGCTACAAAAATAAAATAAAATATCTCAGAATAAACCTGACCAAAGACATTAAAGAACTCTACAATGAAAATTTTAAATCTTTAAAGAAAGAGATTGAAGAAAACATCATAAGGTGGAAGGACCTCCTGTGCTCATGGATTAGAAGAATTGATACTGTGAAAATGACCATACTACCAAAAGCCATTTATGGATTCAATGCAATGCCAATGAAAATCCCCTTGACATTTTTTACAGAATTGGAATAAACCATCCTAAGATTCATATGGAAGCACAAAAGACTTTGGATAGCCAAAGCAACCCTGAGCACTAAGAGCAATGCTGGAGGAATTACTATACCAGATTTTAAGCTGTATTAAAGAGCTATGGTCATAAAACCAACATGGTACTGGCACAAAAATAGATTCATAGGTCAATGGAACAAATTTGAAGACCCAAATATGTGTACATGCAGTTTCGGCAATCTGATAGTTGACAAAGGGGACAAGAACATTCACTGGAGAAAAGGCAGCACGTTCAGCAAATGGTGCTGGCAAAACTGGATCTCCACATGTAGAAAAATGAAACTAAATTCTTATTTTTCACCTTGCACAAAAGTCAATTCTAAATGAATCAAATACCTCAATGTAAGGCCTGAAGCTCTGAAACTGTTAGGAGAAAACATTGGCAAAAACCTACAAGATAAAGGTGTAGGAAAGAATTTTCTAAACCAGACATCAATTGCTCAGGAAACAAGATTGATAATCAACAAATGGGACCTCATTAAACTAAAAAGCTTCTGTACATCAAAGGAGGCAACCAAGGAAGTGAACAGAAAACCCACAGAATGGGAGAAAATCTTCACCAACAACACATCTGACAGAGGTTTAACATCCAGAATATATAACAAACTCAAAAAACAGAATCAAGACAGGAAGTAACCCAATTAAAAGATGGACTAAGGAGCTGAAAAGAGAGCTCTCAAAAGAAGAAGTAAAGATGACTAAGAAGCATCTTAAAAGATGTTCAACATCACTAATAATTAGGGAAATGCAAATTAAAACCACTCTAAGATTTCATCTTACCCCAGTCAGACTGGCTAAGATCAAGAGAAAAATGATACCAAATGTTGGAGAGAATGTGGTAAAAGGGGAACACTCATCGACTGCTGGTGGGGCTGCAAACTTGTTCAACCCCTATGGAAAGCAGTATGAAGAACTCTTAAAAAACTCAAATGAAACTACCATATGAGACAGTTATACCACTCCTTGGCGTGTACCCAAAGAACTCATTCTATTCCAGAGACACTTGTACATCCATGATTGTTGCTGCTCTTTTCACAATAGCTAGGAGACAGAAGCAACCTAAGTGTCCCTCAGTTGACGAGTGGATAATGAATATGTGGTTCATTTATACAATGGAGTTTTACTCAGCAGTAAAGAAAGATGAA
>NW_008339366.1:134219-145169 GCF_000622305.1 Nannospalax galili
AAAATAAATTGTTTTATCTGGGCCAACTGTATGGCCTTAAACACCCAAAAGGAAAGTATAACCAAAGATTAAAAGGGCCAATATAATTTTTAAGAGTCCATATGTATAGCTAAAGTCTACATAACAAGCAACAATGCCAGACAAGTGTTACCTTCTTTTGTGTTGATGGCCAGGGTGGCCAAAGGGATTCCCAGATAGTAACCCAGCATAGAACTGGGAAAATGAATAGCAGACCCCGGTCTTATCCAAAGGAATGTAGACAACTGATTACTGCTAAATGAAGAACAGCTGACCCTCCTAAAAGAAAGACCTCTAGATAGGCTGACTATATTCATCAGAAGGGCAAGTAGTGGGGAATGGCTAGGGGTGCCGACAACACAGCTGACAGTAGCAGGGCTATCAGAGTATAAGGGCTCTAGTGGGGGGAGGGAGGCTATGGGAGGGTGCTACCTGGGAAGTGGGTATATAGTTGAATAAGATGGCTTGGATAGACACAGAAAAAAATCAACAAATTTTTAAAAAATGAATAATATTTGAGGAGGAAGCATAAAAATTTACATCATGTTAGCTAGTAGAAGTGATAAACATTACCATTGAAATCTACCTGATAACTTTATAGACATACACAGGTGCCAAGGATCCGAGTGTAACTGATTATGACTAGTAATAATCAGATACATACAGATGAGAGATGCATGCACCAACATCTCAGTGTTATTAGCAAAAACAATGAGTCTTTCTGTAAGAAACAATGTCTTACAGGGCTTATATTGAATTGAATATTGTATAACTCTACTAATTCAACAGTGAACCTAAAAATTTTATAGCCACTTTTGAAAGAGATGTATCTTTGCTCTGGAAAATGTTATTGAGTATGTTAAAGCTGTAATGAAATGCTTCTTCTAAAAAATGAAAAAAAAAGAATAAATCATTAGTGAGAAAAATAAAAATAAATTTTAAAATTTAGAATATCAAAAAATAGTCAAAACTATTTACTCCAAATAAGTCCCTAGTTCACTATAGCTAAAGACTGGGGAGGTCAATAAGGGGTTCTGGTTTTTTACCATATCTCTCTTTTTCCTGGAAAACATGCTAAGGACATGACCAGAACTTCAATGGACCTGGACACCTGGAATGAGGACTAGACTGACCAGCTCATCTTCGATCCCCTCTTTGCAGTATAGTTAATTAGCTGTTGTCTCCAAAAATTCTTATAAAACCTCATGATTGAGCAGCTTGTATGACCACCCAACTCCAAATTAAAGCTGTGTTCCTGTTCCATGCCACCTAAAGACTCCTTCCCAGCTAAAGGAAAAATGGCTCCCATTCCTTTCTTTTTTGTCTTCAGGGTCTGGAATGATAGATACCAGAAGTTCCCTGAGACAATTGCCTTGCCCTAGCCCCTCTGTTAATAGTTAATCAAATCTCTGTCTCACGCATGATGGAATGCCACAGCTGTGGTACACCAGACAACCCACTCCTCTTGCCAGGATGTGTCTCTGCTGTCCTTGCTCCACCGTCATCAAACTAGCCACAGCCAACCTAAACAGCCTCTTTGTTCTGCAACTCCAGGAAAAGGGCCGTAGGACCACCCAACCCAGACTTCATAGCTGTGTGTGTGTGTGTGTGTGTGTGTGTGTGTGTGGTATGTACCTTCTTTATTTTCTAGCCATATATAATACAGTCCCACCCCTTCACATCTTGACACAGCTTGCTTATTCATGGACAGGCTGTGTCACCTTTGCTGAATAAATTATCTGTTCATCTGCTGAAATTCAGGCTCTGGTCTTTTGCCTAAACTTTATTCTTTATCTGTTCTTCTAAATTTTACACTATTGAAATTTAAATAAACTGGCTGTGTAGTAAAAAAGCAGATTGAATAGATAGTATTAAATGATCTCAAAATGTAAGATTAACTACTTTGGTTGCAAGGGTTGATAAGACAACAGGCTTTTCCAGAAGAGTCATTCCCACAATGATCCATGAAAATATTGATTAGCTGTGTGACTTTCCCTAGGGAGATGTGAACAAACATCTATTCACGCCAGATAGGGCACCAACACACCAAAGAAATTATTTTATTCAAGTATACCTTAGTGAACCAGTGGGTTTATTGGGATTACTTACAGAAATGCGGGTGAAGGGTTACTTACAGGAGCATTGACAACTCAACAGCAGCCACAGCACCAAAAGGCCCACCCCAGCATGAATGATGATTCATGGAAGCTGCATCCTTGAAACTCTTTGCCTGACTTACAGCTGAGCAGAGACTGGTCAGAGACATATCTCTCCCCAGAAGTTTTTACTGCTTAAGTAACCTTGGGAGGGGCACACTGTGAACTTGATGGTTCGGGAACTTTCTGAGACTTGTAAGTTGTTTATTTCCTGAGACTTGTAAGTTTTGTTTATTCATGAGTCTTATCGAGCCCCCCTCCTAGAAGGAATGTTTGAATCTGAAGGTAATTTCTACATAAGAGCTGATGTCATTAAAATGAGAAACATCTGCTCTGTGGAACACACTGAAAAGAATGAAAAGATACTCCAGGGAATGGGAGGAAATATTTGCAAGTGCGTATCTGATACAAGACTTGTGTTAAAAATATGCAAACAAGCCTTAAAGCTCAGTAATGAGAAAAAAACCAACATAATTAATTAAAGAGTGGGCAGACAGGCATGACAAATGGCTAATCCTAGCCCTCAGGAAACAGAGGCAGGTAGATCTCTGTGAGTTTGAGGCCAGTCTGTTCTACAGAGTGAATTCCAGGCCTGTCAGTGTTATATGGTGAGACTTTGTCTCAAAAAATCTAACAAACAATCAAACAAACAAACCAAACCTTAAAACTCCCAGAAATGTGGGCAAAATTTCTTGATCCCCAGCAGAAAAAAAGTGTACAAAAATATCTGAATAAACACATCATTAAAGAAGATACATGGATGGCAAAAAGCATTTGAGGATGCTCAATTTCATGTATCATTACAGATTTCAAACTAAAAACACCATAAAATGTCATGGCATGCCTATTAGAGTGGCTAAAATATACACGACTGACAGCAGTAAATGAAGATGTGGGTCAGTAGGAATTCTGATCACTGGTAGGAACTCAAAATGATGCAGATGCTTTGGAAGACAATTTGGTCAGTTCTTACAAAGTTAAATGTAATCTTACCACACCTGTGATTCAGCAACTGTGCTCCTAGACATTTACCCAGATGAGTTAGAAACTTACATCCACACAAAATTCTGCACACAAATATTTGTAGCTGACAATCATCAGAGGTGAGAAACAACCAACATACTGTCCCACAGGTGAATGGATCAACTGGTATAACCAAACGGTGGAAAAATATTCAGCAATGAAAAGAAATGAGCTGTTAAGGCATGGAAAGATGTAAGCAAGATTTAAGTGCAATTACTATGTGACACAGCAGATCTGAAAGGTAAAATTATGAGACAGTAAAAGATCATGACTGGCAGAGCTTCACAGACAGTAGGGAGGGGTTGACTGGGTGCCAGCACAGGCAGTTATAGGACAGAGTCCATCCCATGTGACACTGGAATGATGTCAAGTGACATTATGCATCTGCCAAATGAAGGAAACCTAGAGTATGAACCTTAGCTTATTTTAAATGGTTAACTTTTGCCAGGTGTGGTGGTGCACACCTTTAACTCTAGCACTTTGGAGGCAGAAGCAAGCCCATATCTGTGAGTTTGAGGCTTGCCTGGTCTACAGAGTGAGACCCTGTCTCAACATCCTCCCCTTGCCAATGTTAGCTTTTCTTCATTGGTGTATAGAATACTAGACAAGTCTGGGTAATGTAGTGAGAACCCATGTTAAAATAAACTTACAATAAGAAAAGGAAAACTGTTCTAGATATCAAGTCCTTTGTCAGCCACGTTTGCATGCCGGGCATGTCTCCCACTGCTCCCTTGTCTCCTCCTCCCCCTCCTCTCCTCTTTCTTGTGCCTGTCCCTTTCCTCCTCCATCCTTCCTGTCTCCCTCCCTCTTCATCCTCTCCCCTCATTGTGTGAGTTTCTTATATATTTTGGATAGTAACCCCTTATCAGGTATGTGATTTGTAAATATTTTTCTCCCAAAACATGAGCTGCCTTTTTACATCGTTAGTTGTTTCCTATGATGAATAAAATAACTTTAATGTCATTCCACATGCCAGTTTTTAATTCTTGTGTGAACGTTTTGGTGTCACATAAAAAAACAAGCACATTGGAAACACCAATCCTAGCTTTCTTCTTATGTTTTATCTAGGAATTTTATGATTTCAGGTATTTGCAATTGTCTTCAGTTTATGTAAGTTTTTTCCTGTTGGGTTTATGGAGCCAGGGTATTACTCCACAGCCTAGGCTGACTTAGAACTCATAAATTATGTAGCCCAAGTTGGCCTTGAACTTGCTACAATCCTCCTGCCTCAGTCTCCCAATTCTAGGATTACAAGTTTGAGCAGCCACATCTTTTTTGTTGTTTTTGTTTATCGTAGAAGGATTCAATTTCATTTTTTTTTTTTTGCACAGATATCCAGTTTCCCCATCATCATTTGTTGAAGAGATTATATTTTCTTATGATTTATTCTTAGTACTTTCAGTTGCTGCTTTAAAATATAATTAGAATTAAACCATTCAGATGATAATGTCAGGAGGAAACACTTCATATGACATTGAAGAGTAAGGTACCCAAAATAATTTTAATTGCATAGCTTTTCATCTCTAGTACTATTCAGATTAGCTGTGGAGGACTCTTTGGTCCTTTAAATGCCTGTCAGAGCTTGTTGAAATCAAGGCATTGGAGCAGGAAAGATGAGGCAAGACATCAGGTGATTCGGGAAGCAGGTTTTGTTTAGGCAGCAGCATGGTCCAGAGGACTTATGTCTCAAAGTCTGAACCCAAAAGGAGGAAGCGTTCATCTTTTATATCTTAGGCAGTGAGTTGCAGTGACAAGGAAACCTATATACATTGGTTGATAACAGCAGAAGTCTTAAAACCAGGTAGATTATTATAGATTTGGAAGGAAACAAATGCTTAAAAATCACCTTTCTGAAAGTCTCTGCAGAAATCTCCATGTGAGAAAAATAAAAAGAGGAACCCGAGGCTAGCACTGGGTGAGTGGCAGCATTCCTACCACAGACCTGTCAGCAAACATCCTGCTGACAAGTTAGTATAGCCGCATGAAGAGAGGGAAGGATTAAAATCCTCATTTGGGGGACTGGAGAGGTGACTCGGTGGTTAAGAGCACTGGCTGATCTTGCAGAAAACCTGGGTTTGAGTCCTAACACCCAATATGGCTAGCAACAATCTCTAACTCCAGTTTCAGGGGACTCTATGCCCTCTTCTGACCTCTGGGGGCACTGAACAATACAGGTGCACTTACATACATGCAGATAGTACATTCATATACATAAAATAAAAATAATAAATAGAATATTTAAAATTCTTATTTTCCTTGAATATTCAATCAGGCTCTATCTACATCAGCATCAGTACATAATTTTAGCGTGCTTCTTACCTCCATTTCCTGACCCTCGAGTTTCATCATGGACCCTTGCCAGATTCTACCATTACAACTTATATACCTCTGGACCTCTCTCTTACTGAACCAGGAGTTTTCTATGTCTACTTTTAGCTATATATAGTCATTTATCATTACCAACACTATTATCTCTCAGACAAGGTAAGATATTCTCCCCTTCTTCAATCATGGCAGAAATGCAGTCACAGAATTCCGTACAGATCCCAGTGCCTGCCTCTGGAATTCACTCTTACTTTTCTTGTTAAGTTGTAGAGACTCATAAGAAAGTCATGATTTCTGTATGTCACAGTTCCCTGTCCCAACTGCAAAGGTCCCATGGACTGTCTTACCATGACAGAAGGCAGGTTGACATCTTACAGTGGTCATAGCAATGCTTGACAGTCAGACTTTTTTTCAGGTTGTTTAATGATATGGAGACCAATTCAACAAGGACTCCTGAATTAGTAGGTATATGTCTATTCATCCTTTGATTTATTTAAGACTCTTCCTTCCTTGTTCCTGGACATGGTAATGAGTCCCAAAGGTCTGCAGTGCCTTTGACATAGTTTATCTGTGGACTTATGACCTCTGTTCCAGCTTTCTTCATCTCCTATCTCACCAATGGTTTAATCCTTTCTTCACGGTCCTCCAGAATTGCCAATTCATCATTAGCAAAGTTTCTTGTTTTGTCTCACTCATTCCACTCTATTTGTGCCTCTCACCAGTCTGTCTTCCAAAACAACCAATAGTTCTTAGTGTTTATCTTCCCCTTCTGGAGTCATACAATAATTTAAAATGCATTTTATTGTTAGGACACTAAAGTGTTGAATCATTCTTGAGCCTCCATCCTTTATGCACAACACTTTCTTTTTCTTCTGAGGACGTTTTTTCATTAAACATTTTCAGGTATGTATAGTTGGGATTGACACTAGACCCAGTTATGACTGGTTCTGTGAAAATTACATACCAGGCAACATAGTGCATCCAAGTGACAGTCATACTGTACAATTCATGGATGGGCAGATAACCACACCATAACAAGGACAGGAGTCCTTGGTTTAAATTTTGGGACTGAAAACTTTTTCTTCAAAATAAATGTTCCATTTTCCACTGGACACAGATTAGAGATATTATTGACAGCCTCAGTGCTTCTAGAGGAGAAATATTCCTTGACAATGGAATTCAACCTAGGAAAGCAGAGGCATGAGATAGAGGAAAGAAATCATATCTCTTGACAATGGAATCTTCTCTAAGAGAGCATAGATGAGAGCCCAGGAACAAAACTTATGCCCTGGCTACATCATCTGGCTCTGAATAAAGCCAAGCCCTAACTGGATCATCTCTATATTTCTAGGGACTGAGACAATGGTCCTGTGGATTGGTCAAGTCATTTTGGGCTAACCCCTAAGTCCCTTGACTCTTATGTAAATCCTGTGAGGATTAGTAATAGTATCTTTCTTTCACTAAAAATTAATAGGAATAGAGAACTCACATGATTTTCTCAAAATAATATAGCTAGCATTGGTGTTTTAACGTCAGGTTAATAAGATCCAAGAATAGAAATTACTTGAAAGACTCGCTCCCCTCAAATTTCACTCAAAAAATTTTTTTCTGTGGTTGGAGAGATGGTTCACTGGTTAAGAGTACTGGCTGCTCTTGCAGAGGACCCAGCACCCACATGGTGACTAACAACCAGCCATAATTCAAGTTCCAGAGGATCTGATGCCCTCTTCTGGACCCCATGACCATTGCATGCTTGTGGTGCACCTATATACATGCACATTCCTACACACATAAAATAGAAATAAATATTTTTTTAAAGCTTGAAATCTTTTAGTTTTGATTATTTTGTACATGTATACCATGAACTATCATATCTATTCCCATTTCCCTCTAACTTCCTCCATATTCCATCACATTCTCCCCCAACTTTGTCTTTAATTAAATTTTTCTTAAAAATACTTTATTATCATTTTATTTTATGTGTATGAGTGTATCATCTGCATGTAGGTAAGTGTACCCGTGTCATGCAATGCTGGAGGAGGTCAAAAGATGGCATTTGATTCCCCGGAACTGGAGTTACAGAAGGTGGTTAGCTATCATGTAGGTGCTGGAAATCAAACCTAGATCCTTTGCAAGAGCTGCCAGAGCTCTTAACCACTGAGCCATCTCTCCAGACCCATGTCTTTGTTCTTAATTATGAGACAGGGTCTCTCAGTAGCCACATCTGGCCTAGAACTCAAAACGTAGACCAGGCTAGCCTCAATTGCACAGAGATCCCACCTGCCTCTGCCTCAGGACTGCTGAGATTAAAGGCATGGGCCACCATGTCCAGCTAGATGTTTTCATTTTCTATAACCCACTAAGTCCAGTTAGTGCTACCCATAGGTGCATGGGTGTGGGGACTTCCACCGGAGTATGGGAAACCTATTAGTTGTCATACCCTCAATAGAAGATATCTAGAATGATCTCTTCCTCCACTAACTGTCTTGCTCAAAAGCCTATGGCTGGGGATATTATAGGCCCTGGAATAGAGCCTGGTATTATTACTTTGCTACATGGTCATGCTGTCAAATTGCCTTTGGGATATTGATGTTTAAACCTGTAAACCTGACCTACTCTCAGCTTTGGTCAGAGAAGCTTCTTTTTGCAGTGGGTGGCAATCAATGGTTAAACGTAACTGGTTAAAGAGCTGGGAATGAGACTGAGAGCTCACTGCAGATTTTGATGCTCCCCTATTCTTTTGTTTTTGTTGTTGATGACAGAGTCTCCGTGTAGCCCCAGGTGACCTGGAACTTTCTATGTAGACCAGGCTGGCTTGGATCTCACAGGTACCTCCTGTCTCTGCCTCCTAAGTGCTGGGATTAAATGCATGTGCCACCAGGCCTGGGTTGCTTCCATAATCTTACTAGAAAACTTGGTGATGATGCATAGACTTTCGCAGTTTGATAGCTTTGCACAAGGCTGTCCATCATCCAATCAGATCCTCCCCTGAATCCCTTGCCCTCATCCAGGACTGCATCCCTGACTCCCTTCTCTGTGTATTTGAAATATAAGCACATTTTACACAATATTCATTATAACTACCAAAGTTCAAAAGTGACTGATTTATTGATGTACTGATTTCAGATGAACTAAGTCAAATGGTTTCAAGCATATTGTTTTGATTTCTGATCCAGATGAAACTAATTACAATGAAATTTACTCCAATGGGAAATTTTAAAAACCAATTTTCTACCACTGATCCTTGTGATTACAAAGTGATTTTTAGGGCTTTGAAAAATGCCACTTAGGGTCATTCTGATTGTGTGGTTCTATCACCCCCTCCAAAAACAATATACATACGCACATTAGAAAGTGGATATTACCCACTCAACAAACACTGTTTGAACACCTGCCTGGGAGACAACCCTTCACCCTTTCAGGAACTTGGGTCATGAACTCCACAGTGGTCTTCCCTAGCCACACAGCTTACAGCAGAAATCTCTTCCCATCACCCAGTCTAACTCCCATTACCCCTCTTTACCATTTTGTCACAGCACTCATTACTAATGGAAATTAACACATATCTATTTGGGAGATCATGATGAGGTTGAATCTCCTGTGTGAAGACACGTTTATTACTCCCTGTAGAATCCTGAAGGAGGAGTGTTTCTACCTTTTGCTAGTCTGCTTCCTTATATCCACAGAGGAAATTGGGTAAATTGGATAAATGTATAAGTTCGCTAGAGAATGTTTCTCCCATGGCACACAATGTTATGAATAAATCAATGCATCTTATTTTTTTTTTTGAGACAGGGTCTCGTGGAACCTGGAAATCGCCATGTTGGTCATATTAGCTGGCCTGTGAGCCTCCAGGATCTGCCTGTCTCCCTGGTCCCCAGCACTGAGGTTAGATATGCACAACCACCCCAAGCTATTTTAAGTGGTTGCTGGAGATCCAAACTCAGGTTCTCATGCTTGTGCAGCGTACTTTACCCACCAAGCCATCTCCGCAGTCCTAGGTATTTCCTTGTAGTGTATCATCCTGGTTAGACTTAGTACATCAACTAGCCTTTACTATGTTAATGTCCCAATGATTTGCACTTAAGATGTTGCATGGCTTCAGGTTGTTCTGTCCTTCTCTCCTCTGGGTTCCTTTAATCATGTCCAACACTACAACTGCACTTGTTTACTGAACTTTACAAAAAATCCAACATTCTCCATTCTAGAGCTCAGGTGACACTGGAGTGGCCAGCCTCCCTCTTCCACCGACTGGCCCTTCCATCTGTGATGATGTGATGATGGTTATTCATCCTTATCTCCATGCAGAAGGAATCTCCCCCTCATTTAGACTTCTAGAACAATTGTTCTAGAAATCACTCTGGTTTCTTTACATGCCAGTCTGAGAAGTGGGTATTTTATTCTGTGGATCAGGGAATGCCTAAAGATTCTGGGAGGAAGCCTGAGATTGTTTTGATGGAGTTATAAGATTCAGATGAGATGAGAGAAGGTGGTGCAAGACACTGGAAGCCGTTAGTGCCCCACGAAGACAGGGAGTGTTGTGATTGGATAAGAGGCAAGGAGCTGGGGACAGGGGAGCTGGTCTCGGTGGGTGCAAGGAGAGTGGGAACACTGTCCAGAGAAGGGTTCTGAAGGGTAATGGGAGGGGGGAAAAACAGTCAGCAGTGGGTACCACTGGCCAGCCTGAGAAAGTCAGCCACCCTTCATGCCTCCTCGCTGCCTCCTGTCATTGTTCCACCCTCCTCAGTCTGGCCTCCATTGAGTGCAGTGTAACCTGCAGTTTTCTGTCAAGAAATCAGGCAAATGTCCAAGACAGAGCTAGAACGGCTGTCCATTGTCATTTCCCATGCATCTATTAAACACCAGTTGAGCATCTAACACGTCATATGTGACCTGTTCTGAGCACTGAAAACAGAGCAACGAATAGAACGAAGTTCTTGTCCTCCTCAAGTTTGCATTCTAGAAGGGAGAATTATGTACTAAGCATAAACACCCAAATAGATATGTGTTAATTTCCATTGGTAATGAGTGCTGTGACAAAATAATAAAGTGGGGTAATGGGAGTTAGACTGGGTGATAGAAAGAGATTTCTGCTGTAAGCTGTGTGGCTAGGGAAGACCACTGTGGAGTTCATGACCCAAGTTCCTGAAAGGGTGAAGGGTTGTCTCCCAGGCAGGTGTTCAAACAGTGTTTGTTGAGTGGGTAATATCCACTTTCTAATGTGTGTATATATATTGTTTTTGGAGGGGGTGATAGAACCACACAATCAGAATGACTCTAAGTGGCATTTTTCAAAGCCCTAAAAATCACTTTGTAATCACAAGGATCAGTGGTAGAAAATTGGTTTTTTAAATTTCCCATTGGAGTAAATTTCATTGTAATTAGTTTCATCTGGATCAGAAATCAAAACAATATGCTTGAAACCATT